>NC_143489.1:82356893-82956893 GCF_027475165.1 Benincasa hispida | reverse complement strand
ATAAAACCCTGAAGTACAAAAGTAGGCCTATTTGTAGATACCTTAAAGAAACAAAAGGTGATCTATTTTTATGATCCTCAAGAAGATAAATTATTTATATCGATAAATGCTACATTTTTAGAGGAAGATTACATAATAAATCATCAACCTCGTAGTAAGCTGGTATTAAATGAGATGTTCAGAGAATCTACAGATAAATCAACAAAAGTTGTTGATCAATCTGGTCCTTAAAAAGTTGTTGGTCTATCACATCCTTCTCATGAATTAAGAATGTTTCGACATAGTGGGAAGGTTTTTCAACAACCTGACCGCTACATGGGTTTAACAGAAATTCAAATCGTCATACCTGATGATGGCTTAGAGGATCCATTGACCTTTAAACAGACAATGGATGATCTAGATAGTGACTAATAGATAAAAGTCATGGACCTAGAAATCGACTCAATATACTTCAGTTCTGTATGGGAGCTTGTAGATCAACCAGATGGGGTAAAATCTATTGGTTTCAAGTGGATCTACAAAAGAAAGCGAGACCAAACTGGTAAAGTGAAAACCTACAAAGCCAGACTTGTGACAAAAGATTTTACCCAAAGAAAGGGGGTAGATTATGGAGAAACCTTCTCTTCTATTGCCATAATTAAATTTATTAAAATACTTTTTATCCATTGCTGCTTTTTATGATTATGATATATGACAAATGGATGTCAAGATAATCTTTTTGAATGGTCATCTTGATGAAAGTATTTATATGTCTCAACTAGAAGGGTTCATTGAATAGGGTCAAGAACAAAAAGTTTGCAAACTTAAAAGATCCATTTTGTGGATTAAAACAAGCATCTTGATCTTGGAATATAAAATTTGATACTGCGATCAAATCTTATGGCTTTGAACAGAGTGTTGACGAACCTTGTGTTTACAAAAAAATAGTCAACAAGACGGTAGCTTTCCTGGTACTTTATGTTGATGATATCCTGCTCATTGAGAATGAGACAGGATTGCTTGCTGACGTAAAGAGATATCTAGTATCACAATTTCAAATGAAAGATTTAGGAAAAACTCAGTATATTCTTGGAATCTAGATTGTTCAGAATCGCAAGAAAAAAACGTTAGCCTTATCTCAAGCATTTTATATTGGCAAAATGTTGTCAAGATATAATATGCAAAATTCTAAAAAAGGTATGCTGCCTCTTAGACACAAAATTCATTTGTATGAAAAACAATGCCCTAAGACACCTCAAGAAGTTGAGAAAATGAAAAGAATTCCTTATGCATTAGCATTCGGAAGCTTGATGTACGCTACATTTGTACACGCCTAGACATATGCTTTGTAGTCAGAATAGTCAGCAGGCTTCAGTCCAACCTTGGACACAACCATTGGACTGCTGTTAAGAATATCCTCAAGTATCTTCAGAGAACGAGGGACTATATGCTCATGTATGGTTCTAACAATTTGATCCTTACGGGATACACTGATTCTCATTTTTAAACTGATCTAGATTCTAGGAAATCTACATCAGGTTCAGTATTCACTCTCAACGGAGGAGGTATAATGTGGAGGAGCATCAAATAGAGTTGTATTGCTGACTCCATCATGGAAGCTAAATATGTAGTTGCATGTGAAGCAGTTAAAGAAGTAGTATGACTCAGAAAATTCCAGACTGATTTGGAAGTTGTTCCAAATATGCATCTGCTGATCACCCTGTATTGTAATAACAGTGGAGCAGTTGCCAACTCAAAAGAATTTAGAAGCCATAAACGCGAAAAACACATCGAGTGAAAGAACCATCTCATTAGGGAGATAGTATACCGAGGAAACGTGATAGTCACAAAAATAGCCTCTGAAGATAATCTTGTTGATCCATTTATGAAGGCCATCACGACTAAATTGTTCGAGGGTCACCTGGTAAGACTTGGATTATGAGCTTCATAAATCTAAGGCAAGTGGGAGAATGTCAAAGGTATATAGATGTCATAGTTTATTGAGTTTTCTCTCTTTTTCTTAACATTGTATATTTGTATAGAAGGAAATAACAGAAACTCATTGAGGATAGAAGAAAATTTTCATCGAGTATCGAGTAGAAACTTATCAAGCATCGAATATCTAGCATCAAGGATTTGACAGAGCCTTTCTCAGCCATTTATTCATCATCTTAGTGTTGATCTTGAGTAATTGGTCTAGTGTTGATCTTGAGTAATTGGCCTAGAGTAGACCGAATAACCCAACAAAAGTGTTTCTTGAAGTAATTCTTGGAACTTTCTTGACTTTTTTACACAGCTTTGATGCCAATTTGTTGCCATTACACATGTAGGGTTAAGATTAAAACACCTATTTTGGACGCGTGTTGCTTTCTGCCTTTTCTTTACATGCAACAAAATATCCCTGATGAAGAAGAAAGTCTACAGATTCCTTTTCATTCTTCTTCTCTCCGAATTGATGCTCTCTGCAATATACATTCTAATCTTTTCCTCTTCTACACAGTTAATTCTTTATACTACTACTTCTTGATATTACTTCTATTACTCTATTCTTTACTTGATTGGTGACTTCTAATTTTGTTATTGATGTTGAATCGTGGTACTTTGATGAAATCACAATGGAGATTATCAAGCAAAGACGAGAAAGTAGAAGAGAGAATTGACACAGTGAGTTGAGAGTGGTTCGGCTATTATAATGCCTATATTCACTATGTTGAGAGAAGAATTTTATTGAAGAATTTCAGAGAACTTTTTTACGGCATGAATCTCATATAAGTGTTCTACTCCTTTGCATTCTAAATCTCTCCTATTTATAGACTTTAGAAACGCATTGGTTTGTTATAAACTAAACTATCTTAACTGATTTTCAATTTCACACACAAATAACTTTTAGGTTATTTCTTCAAATTTCATTGGTTCAATTTAGCATCGTGGTTGCACCGAATTTTGCTTTCAAGGAAGTAGATCTTCCACGACACAACAAAGATTGATATTCAATTCTAACAGATTTCCATTTGTCCTTTGCATTGTATAGGACTAAGATAGGAAATATCAAGGTTTTGACTAGAGAAGATGGCAAGGTTCAACGACATTGTCTACGAAGAAACTACCCTTGCAACTCCCATTTCTTGAGGAAGAAGAAAGAATATTGTTTGTGGAGGATTTAATTTACTATCACATTGTAAACGGAAAAAAAAAAAGAAGTTTACCTATTAATTGCATCTCCTATTAATTGCATCTCTCATATGATATATAATAAGATTATAAACTAAATTATTTGTGGTAAATGAATATTTTTCCCCCAAGGCTTTCCCATTAGATATGCAAATTATATATTCGTTGTTTAATTTTGTTGATTTTCTCAAATATTAAATAATAGTAGACGATTGTTGTAGAATTTTCTACCGGTAAGTGTACAAGTTAAGTTAAGTTTTCACACACTATGGAGCACTGAAGACTTTTGGGTAGCCTAACTGATAAGTGCAAACATATGCATCAAATAATAATATAGTTAAATAATCTGGAATCGAGTATCGAACTCTCAGAATCAAGTTATCAATTCTTTTAGTTATCATAAAAATCATTCTAATTTTATTTAGAAGATGGACTCATAATAAAACCTGACTAAAGAAAGTAGTAAATGGCTACAAATTATATATAAACACGTGCTATTCTATCTTCAGCCCAACCCTATCTCACACCTAGCCTATTCATTTAATTGTTTGCAATTATTTAGCTAATCATTGTATTACAACTCTTCATTATTGATGTAACCAAGAGGGATTGAAGATATTACTATTATATGTGGTTAGTTGTAGGTATCATAGTTCAAAACTTTGGTAGGAGGAATTTCGATTTTTCTCCCATTTCTCAAAATTTCATTTTGAG
Organism: Benincasa hispida; assembly: GCF_027475165.1. NCBI lineage: Eukaryota > Viridiplantae > Streptophyta > Magnoliopsida > Cucurbitales > Cucurbitaceae > Benincasa > Benincasa hispida. The sequence goes on along the minus strand of NC_143489.1, from coordinate 82,953,029 downwards.
TTTTTTTTAAATGTTGTAAATACAGCAACATATATGTATGATAGATTTCTATTTAAAGGAATAGAATTTCTAGTTGAAGCGATACATCGCTTATGGCTTTAATTTATGTTTTGAATTTACAAAAATATAGAGAAGTTTGAACATTAAACTGAAAATTCTTTTTACACAGAGAAGAATTACAAGGAAAAAAGGAATTACATTTGATGACTACTTCTTCAAACGTTCTCCAAATCTTCACTAATTTAATGAACTCTTCAATCGCGAACTAGACACTACTGCTAAGTCTTACCCACTATTCTTCGACAAGGATTTAATTTGTAGGAACTAATTTTTGAAAGACTAAAAGAAGAAGTTTTGTAGAGACACTTTTCCTCTAATGTATGAGACTGATGAGAGATTGAGAGAGATCTTCCAAAAGAGTGAGTGTGTTAGAGATTTTTTTTCTCATCCATCAAAATGCAGAGTGAGTGTGTAATTGCAAGGGAGTTATTATTTAATTTAATATTAAATTAAATCTAATTAATATAATTATTAGCTAATTTACTTAATTTAGTTAATTAATCTTGATTAATTAAATATTATATATTTAATTAATATTACATTTTTTAATTATGTTCAAATGTATTTCCCTCTCGTAACCTATAGTTTTAATGTGTATCTCATTCATGTTAGATTTAACCTATAGTTTTAATATTAATCTCATTCATATTATTTGAATTTGAATCTTATCCAAATACATTATTCTCTCATAGTTTAATTTTGAATCTCATTCAAATCAACTTTATAATATAATGTATATAATGTATCTAAATACATTATATTAATTGTATCATATACAATTAACATATATATTCTCTTATGATTTGAACAACTCAAATTCATCTAAAACTAATTAATCTTTGTTTTACCGATAGTGAGCTAGCAGGGAGAGCTAATAGATCTATAGATTAGAAGCTTCAATGATTTGAGATTAACTAATTAAACTTTTTAATTAAATTAATCAACATTTATTAACTATGGATCACTCCACTAAAGACTCATATTTTCACTCTTCGCACTGTAGAATATTTTATGTATCCATAGATATAACCATTATAAATAAGTCGATCCTTCACAAGTGGCTCGTAATTACAACCAGGTCAAATTACCGTTTTACTTCTGTAATTACTTCTTGCTCTATAAGTCTCACTGATCCTCTAATGAACAACCTATTTATAGTTTAACTATAAATAAAATCCCTCTCGGGTCAATGAAGAGGAAAGGCTCCATTATTCAAGACCTGAAGTCAATACTTAAAGGAACAACTCATCTACTTTATCTTAAAGTGTAAATTCCATCTTGTGAAGCTATATTCCTAACTCTTAGCTCGATCTTGTCCCCAAAATGGTAGGCTTATTGAGTCGGCGACTCGGGTCACTCTTATCCATACAAATCAAAAGACAAGCCCTCACAGACAGGAGTTCATAACTCATTCAAGATTGAGATCGAGTTACATATGGTCATCTTATGAAATATGAATCTCTTCAATCAACGATGTAACAAAGAGATTAATTATTTTGCGGTCAGGTCTTATGCAAACTTTTTGTATAGAATACTTCCACTTACATGCCTACATTTGAACGAATTGAATCAAATCATTTGTAACACTTACAACATCTGTAACACTTATAAAGTGAATAGTATCTATAGTGTTATCAAGATAAGGTACTCAACTTTATTCATATACTATAGACCTTTTCGGTTATTACTTGAATACGATCCTCCTATATGTCAACTATGTACTGTTCAAGTTACATTAAATAACATTGGATCTTAGTTTATTGGAATTGAGTTGCCAAGTCTAATTGTCAAATAAAATAACTCCTTGTTTTATTAAATAAATAAATTTTATTCATACATTATATATCACGAGATTTAAGGCACCAAACCCAACGCTATTAGTGATAGAATATATCGCTGACAGACATCTACCAATTAGATCTAAATTTTGCTATATTTATAAATTTTTTGTATTGTATTATATCTACAAATATTTAATTTGAATTTGATTGTTATATTTGCAACTATCGATTAAATTTTCAATGGTTATCCTTAGCACGAGTCAGGGATTTGATTTAAAGTCTTATTTTTTGCTTAATTGATTTTTATGGGATTCATGAGTTTAAATATATTCTTTTATTCTTCTTATTGCTAAATAAATTAATTTGACTTATTTTTAATCCACTAAAAGCTTTTTATTCCTATTGTCCATTAAACTTTAAAGCATGCATGTGTAACACTCACGGTTAGTCACGGCCTGTCTTTACAAAAAGTCCAGTTGTTGGAAATTAAATTTGAGATTTAAAGTGATTGATTATTATCTTGCTTTGAATTTTGAATTTAATTTGAGAAGTAAACTAACAGATCTTATTTTTTAAGAAAATTTAGAATTTAATTTGAGATATAAATAAATCGATAATCTTAATTCTTTGAGATTTTAAATAGGATTGTTTTTAAATAAAGAAATATAAACCAAAATATTTATAAGATATAACAAAATTTTAGAACCATTAATGATAGCTGTTGATAGACAATGATAGTCTTCTATTAGTGTCTATCAGTGATATTGATAGACACTGATGGAAGTCTACCAGTGTCTATCAGCATCTATCATTGATAATTCTAAAATTTTGTTATAGCTTGTAAATATTTTCAACAGTTTTATCATTTGAAATAATTTCTTTTTAAATATCTATTCCTTATAATTTTGCTATTTTACTCATTTAATAAATTTAATTTAATATTAAACGAATTACATTGTGTCATTTTTTTTAGTATATCAATTATAGGGAAGGAGGATCCAACCTCCCACCTCTTGAATGGAATGTCATGCCACTTACATTGTGTCATTTTTACAATAACAAAGATCTGTTGCCCTTTCTTATAGATGCGTAAGTAAATTTTATCATTTATCTTATTAACTCAAAATTTAATACTAATTGGAAAAGCAATTGCATCACAGCAGTTCCAACACTGAACTTTGTGTTCTCATATTATATTAAATCAGTGCAAAATCTAAAATCATTATTCGAGATGTTTTATACAACTTGTAGTCTAGAAGCCAAAATAAGTATAACTGAGTTGGCATTAAAATGTGTTAGTGACCAATAGGCCTTTGGTTTGAATCCCAATCCCTATTGTACTAAAAAAAGAACTTGTAGCCTTGAAATCACTTAATGTCTATAAAATGGACAATGAAGTCGGTGAGAGTAACAAATCAATCTATCTTAAAAATAGTACACTAATGTACTGATCATAGATATATGTCAACCATTTTACCTCTATATATATATGTTTGGTCATGGATATATGACTTAACTGTTTTACCTCTGTAAATGCTAATAGGTTGTTATGATTCATTGTAATACTTATTTATGCTTTAAGAGCAATATCATCAAATCTCAAATAATTATTTTATCTTGATAATGTTTTGGGATCTTCTCTAATAAAATTTTAACATTATAAAGATATGCTTCAAATAGTTTTGATGTGTCTAATTTAATTAATTACTCAATCTTCCAAAAAAAAAATTAATTAATTAATTACTCATTGAAATGCGGACATTACTTTTTTTTTTAATTGTATAGGAATTAATTAATTAATAATAATAATAGGAATAAAAACTATAGTTATCATTATATTGAGTGGATATTCAAATTTTGAAGAAAAATAAAAACTTATTTTAGTATTATCCAAATACATATTTAAAAATACTTTTTGTGAATGAACTCAAAAAGAATATATATTACTCATTTGTCATTTCCACATTTAAAAGCTAACATGGTTAAATTAAAGTGGGTCATCGTCTTTTAACACTAATAAGATTTCAAGAATGAAATCGGCAATTTCATGACATTTTTGTTCCTTTTTTTTTCCATCGTTGATGAATAAAAAGATAGATGATATTTTTTAAATTAGAAAAGACAGCGAGGATCTTTATATATATAAGAAAAATCTTTGGGCCGGTTTGATAAAGTTTTTGTTCTGTTTATGTTTTCATTTCTCAAAGTTACTATGTATTCTTCTCTTTCTATGGTGTAGTCCTCTCAAAGATGATGAGTTGTTGGAATAATTACTTTAAATCTATATTGAATAAATTAATTTATGATCATTCATACCAAATTACGAAGAGTTAATAACATACCAGATTCTATTGATGATAACTCAAGAAGATGATAGCTTTAAGATGACTATAGTCTTCCTCAACCAAAACATTAAATGCCCTTAGTGGGATCTCTCTCTAGATGAGATTTAAGAAACACAAGTGCTTATTATTTTGGTATCTTGGGGACCATGGCTCTAAGTTCTTTATATACTAGTTCAATTAAGGTTCTCGTTAAAACGCAATTACCTAAGAATGAATTTCTACTCATCAAGTTTATACTCAATTAGGAATCCAGAATCTTAATTAATTAGATCACATAATAGGACTCAATCTAATAAAATAACCCAATGTGATAAAATATTAATCCATATACATAGCCCACACTTTAATTATACATATTATTATCTAAAATTCGTCTAACAATTTCCCACCTGGGCTATGTCTGTGTATCTGATATAATTAAATCACATAAATCTTAAGCATGCATAAATAGGTTATTTCAATAATAGAATTCTTCTTTAGTTTAATCTGGTCCATCTCCTATATTAGCACAGAATCAAGGCGACTTTCGTCACTACCTTTGTATCTAAATTAAACCTTCCTTGATCACTAGTTCCAATACATTCAATGACACAGATCAAGTATGGATAGATAACATAGGAACTACATGTAAAGTGATCTAGATCATGTATGTTTCCAATTGTTCCAAATTCCTTAATGAGATCATTCTTAAAAAAACTTTATGCTAAATCGCATTTGCAAAACAACATGCATGATAAACAAGTTCAGATAATAAATCATAAACCATCAACTTTATTTTATATAGAAAATAAACAAATTAAGGTCAGAAAATTTTCAATAACAAACTCCCACTAAACCATGGAATTAGAAAAGTGACTAACACCATGTGAGCAACATGCTTATGATATACTTTAGATGATCAATCTTTAGTCAATAGATCTGCCATCATAGAGTTTGTTCCTATGTGGTCTATCAAAATTTGACCATTCTGAACTCCTTTTACAACTAGAAACTTCACCTCTACATGCTTTGATTTCATATTGCTTCTGTTTTTATTGGAATACATCATTGCCGACTTATTGTCACAAAATAATTTTAATGGTCTTTCTATGTCAACCACTATCCGCAGCCATATGACAAAATTTTGCAACCATATTCCATGATTGGACGCCTTATAACATACTATAATTTTAGCAGTTATGGTAGAAGAAGCCATAAGTGTTTGTTTAACACTTTTCCAGTATACAACTCCTTCAGCCAACATGAAGATATAACCTGAAGTGGATCGTAAAGTGTCTTGGCATCCAACATAATGGGAATCAAAATACTTAAAAACTTCTGATATCCAATAAGTGAGCATATAATCATTTGTTCTCTGTAAATACCTCATAATCCGTTTGGTTGCTTTCCAATGATCTATCCCTAGGTTGCTCAAATATCTACATAACACTCTAACTATTAATGTAATATCTGGACGCATACATATTTGAGTGTACATTAGACTTCCAATAGTCGATGCATAGGAAACCTTCTGCATGTCCTTAGTCTCGAGTATGATCTTTAGCGATAGGGGTATCTCCTGGTGCACAATCTTTCATGCCAAACCTACTCAAACTTTTTTTTTAATGTAGTTCTTTTGTGACAATGTCAAAATACTTTGAGAACGATCTTGTAGTATTTCAATTTCTAATACAAAAGAAGCATCACCAAGATCCTTCATCTCAAAATTTCTTTTGAGAAACCTCTTAGTGTCATGCAATAAACCTATATCATTATGTGCTATGAGTATGTCATCAATATATTACACCAAAAAGATATATTTTTATTCTCACTAAACTTGTGATATATACAATCTTCTACTATATTTACCTCAAAACCAAAGAGGTAATTACTTCATCAAATTTTTGGTACCATTGACGAGAGGTTTGCTTGAGACCAAAGATGAATTTCTTCAACTTGCACACTATAGACTTCGAATTACTAGACACAAAGTTTTTTTATTGCACCATATAAATCGTCTCATCAATGTTTCCATTGAGAAATGCAGTTTTTATATCCAGCTTGTAGCTCTAAATCAAAGTGAGCTACAAGTGTCATGATTACTTTGAAAGAGACTTTCGATGAAATCAGAGAGAAAGTCTCTTTGTAATCAATATCTTCCTTTTGAGGAAACCCTTTGTAACAAGCCGAGCCTTATATCTGTTGAATTTGCATTGTGAATCCCTTTTTTTTTTTTTTTTAAATATCCATTTATTACCTATGAGTTTCATTCCTGATGAAAATTCAACAAGTTTCCAAATGTCATTGTCTTTCATGGATTTTATTTCCTCTTCCCTAGCATTTATCCACTTTTGAGTGTTTGAACTTTGTAGAGCTTATTGAAAGTTGATTGGATCATCTTCTATGATGCCCATATCATCCTGATGTTCTTGAAGAAACACAAATAGTCATATGGAATTGTACTTTTTCATTCTCTAGTGGATCTCCTTAATTGAAGTTCTTGAAGTTATTGAGTTTGAACTTCAGGTTCAACAGGGACCTCAATGTTGTCTTGTTTTATAATTGGTTCAACAGTGAAGTTTGGAATTGGAGCCTAAACATCAACTATAGCCACATTACGGAAAAAAATTTGTTCCTCTTCAAAGATAACTTTTCTTATGTTATCTTCCCCCCGAACTCAACATCCTCAAGAAACCTAGCATTTTCTGTCTTAGACAATGATCTAGAAGTGGGATCATAAAAATTGAATAAGAGCGCTCAAAATATCCAACAAAATAGCAACTAATAGTTCTTAAGTCCAATTTTCTTTCGTTAGGCTTGTAAGGCCTAGCCTTAGCTTGACAACTCTATATGTGAAGAGGCTCAATACTAGGCTTATTTTCTCATCACAACTCATGAGGGGTTTTAGTTATCACTTTACTAGGTACTCTACTAAGGATATATGTTACAGTCTTTAGTGCCTCACTCCAGAGAGATTCTGGTAAAGAAGAATGACTAATCATACTTCTTACCATATCCTTAAGTGTTGATCTATTTCATCTTTCTACCATACCATTCATGTTGGGTTTTCCTGACATACTGTACTACGAAATTATTTCACATCCCTCTAGGTATATGGCAAAGAGCTCTAGACGTTGTTCATCTGATCCATCATATCTATTGTAGTATTCCCTAACACGATCAGACTTGACAGACTTAATTTTCTTTCCAAGTTGAAGTTCAACTTTAGCTTTGAAAGATTTGAAAATATCCAAAGATTGAGACTTCTAATGAATTAAATATAGATACCCATATCTTGAATAGACGTCTATGAATGTAAAAAATATTTTTGTTTATTCCAAGAAGCCATAGGGAATGGACCACAAATGTCTGTATTATTAGTTCTAAGACGTCTGAACATCTATTGGCACCTAATTTTCTTATGTTTGCTGTTTTTCCTTAATACATTCCACACAAACTTCAAAGTTACTTAAATCAACGGAATCAAGAATTCCATCTGACACAAGTGTCTGAATTTTATGTTTAGAGATGTAACCTAAATGCTTATGTCATAAGATAACGAAGTTCTCATTTAATTTACGCTTTATACTACATGAATTAGATAAGAAGATCTTGTTAGATGAAGCAAAGGAATCAAACATATATAGATTATCAATTAAAGAACCAGAGTACCAATAAGCTTAGAATTTTGAAAAAAGACTAATTTTATTATTTCAAAAGAACAAGAAAAATCAGATTTGTCAAAACTAGAAATAGAAATTAAATTCCTTCTAAATGATGGTTCAACAAAAGTCTCATTCAACTTTAAAAAAAACCAATTTTTAAAAGTAATATAAAATTCTCAATAGCTTCATGTTGAACTACTTTGCCATCGCTCACATAGATGAATATTTTAGCATCACTTGGCGATTAGCTCTACAGACAACCCTGCATAGATATATTTATGTGAGTAGTAGCACCAGAATCTGTCCACTAAGTATATGTAAGTACAAAAGCTAAATTAACTTCAGAAAAAACCAAAGTAAAAAAGTTTACCCTTCTTCACACGCCACTTGGCGTATTTGGGACAATTGTCCTTGAAGTGACCTTCCTTTTTTGCGGAAAAAACAAAGATTTTCAGTAGCCTATTTCTTGTTCTTATTCTGCTAAGATGTTCCTTCTGCAATACCTAAGATTTTCTTTTGTTCTTATCACGAGAGTCAGTTGCCCAATGAGCACTTTTTGTCCTTTCTCTCTTAATTCTATCTTCTTCTTGCACACATTGTGAGATAAGCTCATTAGTACTCCATTTATCCTTCTTAGTGTTATAACTTATCTTTAACGGGGTGAATTATACAAGAAGAGAGATGAACACCAAATGTATGAGTAAATTTTCATTTATCTCGATATCAAGTATCTTTAATTACTTGTGATAGTGGACATTTTCATAATATACTCCCTTATGTTCCCGCGTTTATACCTCATGAAAATTAAAAAAGTCAAAATACTACTTGCTTTCCCTTTTTAATTTTTAGCAAAATATTTAACAATTTGAGCAAGAAGCTTATTGTCATTTTCACTATCTGTGATAGAACCCCGAAAAGACTTCGGAGTGGACTGCATATTGATCATCAAACACATGTGATTTGACCGTTTCTATTTTTTAATATTAGTGTTCGATTGTTCTTCAATAGAAGTAGGTTTATCGGTCCTTAATGCAAAGACCAAATCCATACACCCGAGAACAATCTCTAGGCTTTCTTTCTAAATCTTGATGTTCAATCAATTCAATTTAAGGATTGAACTTAGACTTCTAGATATTTGAGTAAGACCAATTGAAATAATGAACATGTAAATAAAGCATATACTCACAATCGATACAATATGTTATAGAATATAAAAAAATAATTTCACGTATATGGTGAGCCATTTTTACAAGATACCTAGTATAACAATAATGTCTAGCCTTTGGACAAAAAATCAACTATAAATGGTACTTCAAATGTAATAATTAAAGTATTGACAATAAACTCTATAAAAAAAATAGTCTTTCTTTGGACTAACTATTTTTCACATAGCATTAAGATGAATATAGTCTTCCTCAATCAAAACTTTGGATGCCTTTAGTGAGATCTCTCTCTAGATAAGATTAAAAAAAGACAGACTGTTTATTGTTTTGGTATATCTTGGGGACCATAGTCCTAAGCTCACTTTATATACTAGTTCAATTAGGATTCCCATTAAACCCTAATTAATTAGGAATGAGCTTCTACCCATTAAGTTCATACTCCATTAGGTATTGGGATGTATACCCTAAAGCCTCATAGTTATAAGTTAGTTGAATCAATGGTCATTTAGTTTTATGAAACTTATGCAATAATCCAATAAACTAAAACCCATAGTTATCTTTTGTAACTTAAACATGTATGTGTAGACATACAGTTGAATCATGTTTAAGTGATAACCTAAACGACCTGTAGTAGATGGATAAGATTGGGTACCTTATCCTGGTGATACTACGAATATGACCTACTTTGTAGTTGTTACAATTATTGTAAAGTGCTACAAATGATCTGATCAATGATCATTCACGTGAAGACATATAAGCAATGGTGTTCTTTACAGAGAGTTTGTATAAGATCGAACCACAAAATGAATAGTCTCTCTATATAACACTATTGATAGATGAGACATACATTTCACTAAGATGACCATAGGTGTCTTGACCTGAATTTTGAGTGAGTTATGAACTCCTGCCTATGAAATCCTGAGAATGGCCAGTTTCTCCGACTCAATATGTCTATCATTTTGGGGATTCGTCTTATTAGGGAGCTGGGAATATAACTACACAAGAAGGAATTCAATTCTTCTCTATTGTTAGAATAAGTAGAGAAATTTCTCCATTAAGAACTAATTTTAGGACTTGAACAATGTGGTATCACACCCTCTCCTGACCAAATGGAGGTTTGGTTATAGTTAGACTATAATTTATTGTACATTAGAGGGATTAGTGGTACTTAAGGAATTAGATGTAATTACAAGGGCAAAACGGTAAATTTTGACCTAGCTGTACTTATGAGAAATTTGTGAAAGGTCAATGTACTATTGAATGGTTATATCCAAAGGATACAGAAATATATCTATAGTGTGAAGAGTGCACTTGTCGTCTTTAGTGGAGTAACCGACAGTTAATGGAAGTTGATTAATTTAATTAAAGAGTTTGATTGATTAATCGAGTACCATTGGAGCTTCAAACTATAGGTCTATAAGGTCTCCTCATTAGCTCATTTGGGATAAGTGAGAAATGGAATTAATTTAAATTAATTTCAATTGTTCAAATTAATAAAGGGAATTGATTATATAAGATATAATCATGAGATATAATATAATGTATATGATATAATATAATATAAAGTTCTATTTGAGAGAAAAATAATTATTTGAATATGATTTAAATGTTAATATGAATTTGATTCATATTAAATATTGTTGATTAAATGAGAGAATGTGTTTTGTTTATATATATTTATATATAAAACATATATTAAACTAGTTAATTTATGTATATATATATATTAATTAAAGAAAAATTTGTTTTTTATTTCAATTAAATGTTTTTTAAATTAGAGAAATGGTTTTAAATAACATTTTCTCTTCATATTCTTTTATTAATTGAAATATGGAAGATGAATGATTTTGTTAATTTATGTATATTAAATTAAAGAAAAATTAGTTTTTTTGTTTAACTAAATGTTTTTTAATTAGAGAATTTATTTTAAATAAACTTGTTCTCTTCATATTTTCTAATTAATTGACATATGGAAGATGAATGAATTTGTTCTTTGATCTTCCTCTTGCCCACTTATAAATACACCAAAAGTGTGTAGATTTTGGATGAGTGTGATATCGCCTCGTTCTCTCAAATTATTTCCTTCAAATCCTTTCTCCAAATTAATCTTAAAGCCCACAACTCTCATCGATTCTTTGCATTTTTACGATCAAAGTGTTCATTGTGTTCGAGTTCTAGAGAGGAATTGAGAAGAGATTAGTCTTCAAGGGTATGCCTTTTGAATCTCTTTTTCCTATTTAATTTCTACACAAATATATGCTTAATAGATCTTGTATATCTTTTTTTCATCTTTTATATTTTCTATATGTTATGTAAAATTAGAATTAGGACGTGATCACTTCCACAACGGGTACTCGCGTATCCTTTCATTAGGAATCTAGAGTCTTAATTAATTAGATCACATAATAGTACTCAATCTAATAAATATTAATCCTATGTGATAATATTAATTCACATACATGACCCACACTTTAATTATACATATTATTATTTAAAATATGTCTAACAGTGTCGTCACACCCTACCTCAGATTACCCTACCGAACATAGAACAAGATGTGACAACAATAAACCCCAAGTATGCTATGAAATCTATTGTAAAAAATTCCTTTATCTTTAAACTTATCTACTTTCATACTTCATGAACTTAACATTCTTATTACAACATAGGACACATCCTTAACACGATGTCTCTCGTTTGGCGATTGATTGTCGCTCTGTGACTAATGAATCTAAACTTTTGGTGGACTACAAGGTCCCCTTTGCACTGTCAAAAGGACTTAGTCCCTTTTGCACTGTCAAAGGAATTATGATAGTTTTTTTTTTTTTTTTTTTTTTTTTTTTGGTCTTGAGGCTTGGGATGTGTACTTATCCTTTACTTTTTTTTTTTCTTTCCTTTGGTGTCTAGTTTGTGTGTGTGCTCCAGCACTTGTACGTTTGTTTTGTTCTGTTTTATTCATTGACTTCAGGGTAAGAGGTTTCATTTTTGCAATATATTATATAATATTTACAAAAAAGAAAAAAGAAAAAAGAAAAAAAAAAGAAAAAAGAGAAAATGATTACCAAATGGGACTTAAAATTCAAAATACAGAAAAATTATTTTAAATAACAAAATGCTGAAAATATTTTTAAATATAGTAAAATGACAAAATGAAAACCTTTTACTATTTTACTATGTTTATAAATAAGTTCATTTTGCTATATATGAAATATACCTTTCATATATGCCTAACGTTCTTTTTTTTTAACTATAATTAACCATAATTGATGAATAAAGTTAAAAAATTTTTGAGGAATCAGGAATGTATATAAAATTGGCTTTTATTTGATTTGTAAGTATAAGCCAATTCACTAGCGTAGTAAGCAAACCACGCTTTTATTTAAACTCATTTGTATTTATTTTATTATTATATATTTTTTTCAATAAAGATCGTCTGCATTAAAAGTCAACAATGAGAATGTTCGATTGCTTGTACATATGCTTTTAAAACAATCAACTAGTAAAATAGTATTTGATAAAGTTTAATTTTAAATTTAAAAAAACTAGTTTTAATGTTATAGTAATTTAGTTATTGGACAAAAGTAATTATCTTTTCAATTACTTTTAAGATTCATATATAATTATAATCAATTATAATATAATTATTTAAAAATATATATGATTTGAATTGAAACTAATTTTGTTTAATCAATTCTTTTATAAAAGTTTTAAAAAAAAATCATTGTTTTAAGAAACTGAACCAATTAAAATTTGAAATACATGTGAGAAAATAAACTAATGAAATGATAAGTTTGAAATGGTTAAGGGAACAAACCAAATTTTTAGGAAAGCCAAGATCTAAATGGTCCGTATAATAGCTTTAGCAAGGTGGAACAAATTTAAAAATGATTATTGGTAAATTAATAACTTCCTTAAAAATTTCAAAATTGACTAGAGAAAAGATCAACTTTGTAATTAGAAAATTAAGGTCCCGTTTGTTAATCATTTTGTTTTTTGATTTTTTATGAAAATTAAATCTATAGACATTACTTTCACCTCCAAATTTCTTCCCTTGTTATCTACTTTTACCAATGGTTTAAAAAATCGAGCCAAATTTTGAGAACTAAAAAAAAGTAGCTTTCAAAAAGTTGTTTTGTTTTTTAAGTTGGACTAAAAATTCAATCATAGTATTTAAGAAAGAAATAAATCATCGTAAGAAATGCTGATGAAATATACTTAATTAAAAAAAAGAAAAATAAAAAACTAAATGATTACTAAACGGGCCTAAATAATTTATATTTACAAGAAATTACAAATATATATGAATCAAAACAAAGTCCGAAAATGTTATCTTTTTTTCATACTAAAATTTCTGATTAAAAACAATAAACTTCTAAATCCTTTTGTTTGAGGTAACTATAACTTTGCTTAAATTAGTGTAGAGAATTTTAGTAAAACGATAGGGTTAATTTTGGAGAATTCAAACTTCAAACTTTTTTAGTTTTATATATATATTATCAAGTTCAACTTTAAATAGATGTGATTAGGTTGTCATGATTCATTTTAGATTAAAAATCACTTTTAGTCTTTAAACTTTCATGGTTGTAACAATTTAGTCCCTAACCTTTGATTTGTAATCATTTATTAATTGTACTTTAAATTTTGTAACAATATAGTCCATGAACTTTATGTAAGAATATATTCCTAGACTTTAAATTTTGTAATGGTTTGGTCTATATGATGAAAATTATAAGTACTTAATCATGAATCGTATGATCCTTATATCCTATAGATAAAGTGATTGGTTCTCCAATACATACCCATTGATTTTAAGAGGGAGAGATTTCATATATGAATAAATAGCGTTTCCCAACAATTCTAATGACTACCACATTGCATTCTTCCTGTTCTTGCTTTGGCATCAAATTATTAACATGCAACTTTTTCATATCTAGAAATCGGGCTGCTAGCTCTATATTCAGTCGAAAATTTATCTTCAAGTTAAATTCACTCTGGTAAAAAGGTTGTTTAAAATGATACTGAATGCCCTACAACGTAACTTATCTGTAACTTATTCCATATATATATATGTGTAAGACCAACATCCACTATTGTGAATGAAGGTACCTTTATGTTATGTAGTGTGAAATGAACTCACACTTGAAAGTTACTAAAGTATATGGGACCTTTAATTTATTCTTTTATTCTTTTGACCATTTATGAATGAAAAGATAAATGATATTTCCTTTTCTGCAAATTTGAAAAGACAATTAGAATTTTTATTTAGTCTGTAATAGGAATTTTTAACTGCATTTATAGCAACAGTTTCACAACCGCTAGTAATTAAAAAGCAGAGTTAAAAGATCAATTGAAACGGTTGTTAAAAGTGTTGTTATAAAAAAAATGCAAAGGTAACTATATTCTCATTTACAGTAGTACTTTTTTGCTTTTTACAAACAACAAATATTTTGTTCTACAGCAACAGTTTCTGTGGTTTATAAAAACAATAGCTTTTCTCCTTTCTACGAACAACAGCTTCCTATTGCAACAATATTTACATCCTCGATAGCAATTGAAACTTTTTTTTTTTAACCATTCAACTTTCTAAGATCTATGACTAAGGTGCTACATGCATTCAGTTTCAATACCAAATTTAGTTGACAAATTCAAACTGAAAATAAAAATTCTCTAGGTAAATATGACGTTATCAAGATGATTTAGTAAAGAGCCAAAACAAATCTTTAGTTCGGGATCCCTAAAATTTTAATTTAAAAAGAAATATTTAAATTTAAAGTTACTAAAAATTTTCTCACTACAATATTCAAAAACACATTGAAAACATGACATCTAAGTGGAAGTGTTTTCACTAATCCCATGGCACCATCTTTTGGTCAAATGCTTGGTATATAATTCTTTCTTTTATCTAAGAAACGTTTAGAGAAGTATTTAAAATATTAGCAAGTAATCCTACTACTAAGTTTAGACTAAGCAATCATATGTAATCATGAGTTTGAAAGTCATTGAAATTAGAAGAACCTAAAAGTTAGCCAAATCCAACCAAAATTGTGTCATGTACCATTTTCTAGAACAATCGTGTCATGTGCCATGCCAGGCTATTCGTGTCATATGGTTTTTCTTCTTGTGGTCTATATATATACACCTTTAAAGAGTAGTTTTTTCAAGAAAAACAAAAGTCAAACCGTTACAATGAACCAACAAAATGAGTAATAATAAAAGAATAATGAGGGTATGTGAGGGAAAGAAATAAGGGAGTAAGAGGATATTAAAGAAGGAAGTGTAGAAAGAAAAAAAAAGAGGAAAAATATAAAATTGTTAGGTCATAGATTGGAGTAGGGAGAGAGAGAAAATAGAAGAGGGAGGTGATGGAGTGTAGATAATGGTAAGATAATTTTTTTCCTTTTGTCTTTTTCTTCAAGGTAAATACACTAATGTAACTTTTGAAAGTTAGAGGTATTTTTGCATTCATTTTGAAAGTTTAAGAACATTTTTGAAAATTTTGAAATTTTTGAAGTTAAAAAGACTATTTTATATAATTTTGCTAACTAAAATAGTTACCCAAACATGTTTATGTATTTTTCTTTAAATAATAAAAGTGACTATGACAAACACAACTTTGTTAATCTTTTTTTTAGGTTGGAAAAGTCAACTTTGTTTTTCATCAATAAAAGAGAGAAACCAAGAACCATTACATAATGATTCCAACTTATCCAAGTCTCATCGTATAATTGATATGTTTGAAATACAATTTCAAGTGATTAATTTAAAAAGTAAATCAGTAACTAATAGTTATAACTTATCCAAATCTGATTAGCTAATGATTCCAACTTATCCAACATACAATTACTTCCCTATATATAAAGGGAGGTTGGGCAATTAGGAATTTGTACTCACACCTCGAGAAGAAGAAGAAAAAACTCTCTCATTCCATCTATAAAATATAATGGGTCTCCCTAAGTACGCTGCATTCAAAAGCGAAAAAGCTGGGAAGTACCTTCAATACCTTCATGAAGGTCCAATTAAAGGTAACCTACAATACTCTTCTGATAACGTTGCGAACATGTTCTCAAAGTTCACATTGGAGCCATCCAAGACGAGTAATTATGTAAACATAAGATGTTGCTACAACAACAAGTTCTGGGCTTCTTCCAACGACGACAATCACATGATCACTCCCTCCCTTAGCAAGCCCGCCGAAAACGAATTCTTATCACCATGCACATTGTTTAGGATTGTCAAAGCTCCGGCAGAAGGAGCTTACTATTTATTGGATGTGTTGCGTCAATCGTATGTCTGTCGATGTACCACCAGCAAAATTCATGAGAATTGCCTCACAACTAGATACGGCAACCAAGATCATTACTACGACAGATCTCACATATTAATCGACTTCGAAACCATCGTCATGCTCCCCAAACATGTGGCATTTAAATGCGACATAGAAAAGTATCTGTGCAACTATTGGTACGAGAATCATGAATATCTCAAATTCGATTCCGATGACATTGGATTCTCGAAGGTAGGCCACCAAGTGTTCAACGTGGGTGATGGAAGCATTCGAATCAAATGTGACCATTCGAATAAGTTTTGGGTGCGTCAACCAAACAACTGGATCCTCGCGAACTCAACCGACACAACCACTAACAACAAAGATACCTTGTTCTGGCCGGTTAAGGTTTCTAAAAACGTCGTGGCACTTCGCAACCTCGGCAATAACAGTTTCTGCAAGAGATTCACTCATGAGAATAAGGAGCATTGTCTCAGCGCTCATTCAAATACCATTTCGAGGGAGGCACAACTGGAGATCGTTGAGCCTATTATTTCAAGGGAAATCTACAATTGTAAGTATCGAACTATGGATGCTAGAGTGTATGACGAAAAGGTACTAAATATGGCAACCGGGGAAGCTACCAACGGCGCCACGAAAGAGACGAGTATGGCAGTAAGTTTGAAGTACGTAGTAGAAACATCTAAATGTTGGGAATCTTCGGTCACCGCGGGTTGGGGTGTGACGACATCTATCAAAGCTGGCATTCCTGAAATTGCAGAAGCTGGAATCGAAATCAACTATAATGAAGAGAAGAGTCACACGTGGGGAGAAACTATTACAGAAATGAAAGAAGTGATGGTAACATATACTGTCAGTGTACCAGCAAAGACAAGGATGAAAGTCACTCTTCTTGGAACCAAGGCCAAATGCGATGTCCCGTTTTCGTACACACGACGAGATGTTCAAAGGGATGGAAAACAAGTTATTACAGACTGTGATGATGGCCTTTATGTTGGAGTCAATTCCTACAAATTTGATTATCAAAACAAGCCTTTGCCTCTCTGATGAGCACCATATGATCTTAATATTAGACCTTTTCCTACAATGATCATCCTCTCTACTCTCTTCTCTCTCTATCATGGAATATACAAGTGTTATGTCTTGTGTGTGTATCTGTGCTTTATCTCTTGTTTTGGATAAAGCTTGAAATAAATGTCTAAATTAATACTATAATATAGTAAAATACAGCCTTTTATTTTGAAGCTTTTTATAAAACAACAACGTAATGCTTAACTGGCACCACAAACACCGCATAAAGTAAAGGAACAACAAAACCACACTCCTAAAAGAAAATCGAGAACAAGCAATTTTAGAAGATTAATGACCAAAATATCTCCAAAAAGGTCAAAGTTTTGACTTAGGGCATTGATCAATAGAGAATAATGAAAGAAAATTCGGAAATCAGAGGCAGGGAAGCGTTGAACAAGCGTTGCAATGCTGCAAGGCAGAGAGCTCATGGAAATAGGGCAGCATCGCAATGCTGCTTGGAGCATTGTGGCTATGATTAGTAATGCTGAAATTACCATTCGCATTGCAACGATACATTAGAGCATTACAACGCTGCAACTACTATCTATGTAAGCAGTTTTTGGCCGATTTGATTTGGGGAGGCACTTTTAGGCTATTTTAAGAGCGTAAAGTAATATTTCGGTGAGGCTTCCCTAGGAAGTATAATTCTGGATAGAGGCGGCATCTCGGAGCTTCAAAAGATCAAAGATTTGAAGAGCTCGTTGGGTTGCGATTCCATATTTGAGGACGAGAATCAAGAACATGGCTTGCAACTTCTTCCCTCTTTTATTTTTTTGACCTTTCTGTTTGGAAACCTCACGAATGGTCTATGTTTATATTGTAACCATGAGTGACTGATTTGTGTTTCTAGGGTGTTGATCTAGTTTTTTATGGATTGCAAAAACTGATTTGGTTATTTCTTGGATTGAATTTATGCATAATTATTTTAGCATGTTTGTTCTTAATACTTTTGATTAACTGACCACTAATTGAATGTTCTTTACTTAATGTCTGTCTCGAGAGAGAAGGTGTTGAGTTGGATCTAGCATATTAAACTGTTAATCGAGTATACATAAGAATGATAGGAGATTAATAGAGATTGTTGACGAAGGAACTTAATGTTGTGGCAAGTCAAGCGATAGAAGAGATTTGGGTCGATGGTTAGTCATTAGAAAGGGTTGAGCTCTAGAGAGGATACCTGAATAAAAGGCTCCTAGATCTATAATTTGCATGAATCAATCTAAGGTCAAAATAATTAATTTGGTTGATCAGTTAGGACACCTGGGAATTGACTAGGTATGGTTCCCTGCAGTGGATGTGTGAAAACTAGTGCCCCTAGGTAAAATGATGCAAGTTTAGGGCCCTTTTTGTTGTTAAAAATATATAGCAATGCAAATCAGTCATACTATGTACCTAATAATCTCCAGGTATATAGTAGAACAATCTCTGTCATACTATATACTGAATACTTCCAAGGTGCATAACAGAGCAAATCTTTGTAACATGTGCATGTAGAGTAGCCTCCAAAGGGCAAAATACTGCAATACATGATCCAAAACCTATGTATATGTCGAAGTGGGTCCCAAAAACCTATGTCTCTCTAGTATACTTCGAAAATACATTCACATAGCATATGTGTAATCACCATGGGATACAAAGATCTAGTGGTTTCAAAACAACTTTCAATGTGAAAACTCGTTATTCTTCAATGAATCTAAAAATTATACTTTATCAAATCATTCAAAAATCATACTCTTTTCTTCTTATCAACATTCCAGAAAACTCATTCTTTCATAAGAAATACGTTTTCACTAAACATTTCACTATCTTGAGAAACACTCAATGAAAAATATTTCATTTATAAAATTCTTTAACATATCACATATAACATGTTTAACTCTTAAATAATTGGGGAAATCATAAACATTTTGAAATTTTAGACTTGAAACGGAATTTTAAATAGGTGTTATATGCTACTAATATAGTCGAACAAATTAAAGTATTATAAGTTGATGATAATGTACTAGCAAAAATTACTTTAAAATTAATGAATAATTATTCAAATTAAGCCGAAGAATAAAATAAATGCATGAAAACTTGTTGACTAATAAATTTGATATATGAATTTTATAATTGAGATATAGCTCATATATACATTGGTAACCAATTAGCAGAAAGACACTTAGACTTTGATAGCTCTAGAAATGAGTTATTATTATAACATGTAGACTCCGAATGCTGAGACGCTCGGGGCTTACCCTTTGATAAAGGGACTTAACACAACTACACTTCCCAAATTTCTATAAATATTCTCTTCGATTTTTAAGGGTTTCAGATGTTGGGATGCATGGAGGCCGAAGTGAACCTCAAATTTTCTATTTTCCTTCTATCTTTCTAGCATCTTAGCTTAGGTTTTTACCTTTGTTTTGAGTTGTAATTGAGGAATGGATGCTCCTCCTCCTTGCTTTGTCTATGGATCAATGAGGTTAAGCACTATTTATTTAGTTTTGGGGGAAATAACTCTATGATTTTTTTCTTGACATTTCTGTGGATTAGATTGAATGTATATCTTTTTATGTTTCTTTGAATCTATTTCAATTTTTAGATGCATGTTCATGTTTGGCAAATCCTCAATAGATTGATTAGTAGCTCTAAATGTCGTGTGCTTCTACATCTAGCTCATTCATCTAGTGGCAAAATAGT
This sequence comes from Benincasa hispida, assembly GCF_027475165.1. Lineage (NCBI taxonomy): Eukaryota > Viridiplantae > Streptophyta > Magnoliopsida > Cucurbitales > Cucurbitaceae > Benincasa > Benincasa hispida. Next base: position 82,932,998 of record NC_143489.1, on the reverse strand, counting down.
TGAACCATGAATGTGTGCTCGGATTTAGAGGCAACTTTAGATCTTAGGAAGCATGCTTAGACTAGTTTCAAAGACAAATTGATTAATTAAGTTAGAGGCTTTCTTATTAGTTAATCATATAATGAAATCCTTAGGTTTAATGCAAATGTTAATTGATTCTATATGGCTGCTTTGGACCTAGTAGGATTAGTTGCATTTAGTTTAATTAGGGCTTTGCTTAAAGCTTTAATTCATACTAAGGATGCTTTCTTAGTTTAATCAAATGATCCAGTTTCTTGTAGCATCATTGAGTTAGATTAGGTTAAGTAGGTCATTTGGAAAAGCACAAATCAAATACATGTTCAATTAATGAAAATTAATAATAGAAATTATATAGGAGTTCCTCTTGGTCTCGAAACTTAATAGTACAATCCTAGGATACATTTATCCATAGCTTTTAGATTCATGCTTTTATTTTCCTACACAGATCACTTTCATACCAAACTCCCATTCACCGCTCTATAATTAACTTTACGAAAAACTCATACCAGCGCTTCCCTGCAGATTGACCTGGAATTGCACTGTTGCTATGTTCTTGTAGTAATAGTTACATAGTTTGGTAGTTTATAGATTCTATTTGATTGGTAAATATTTGTAGGCGATGAGAACTACCTTCCATCAAATTAGCTTCATTGTTGGGGAAGCCAGTATTTTTTTTTTTTCCATTTAGTTAAGTTTATAGTTAGAGCGTTCTTTTGCTTTTGATTTGTTTTCTTTTCTTGTGTTAGTGTTCTAAGCATGGTAGGATTTCATCAACAAGGATGTGGACAATCTAGTAGAGTAGCTCAGCCTAGTAACAAAGTTAGTGACCTTAGAGGTCAGCTTTCTAAGTTAACTTCTTTGGTTAGTCAAATGGTTGTAGGATAATCGCAGTAAGAGCAAACATTTAGGATTTGCTCGTTCATGGGCCATCCTGAGCAAGCATGCCTTGCAGTGGAGCCCGATGCTGCAAGACTACTCCATGGGACAGTTTCCTAGCCATTTGAGAGATGATTTCCATAAACCTAGATGGGAGGAGTCCTTTGGCTATGGGAACCAAGGATGGGATTGCAACCACGATGATTCACACCTCCTGCATCTGAAGTGTTGATGCAAGCTCACACCATCTACTCGAGTATATCATTAGAATATGTGATGGGACAGATTGCTAATAACAATCTTCTTTTTTAGCAAAAGGTTTGCTACCTCTAACAGGCGAGTCTTCATCCTCATATGGAGGCTTGAATTGACCTTTAGAGTTTGAGAGACCTGTCAATCAATTTTCTGAATCAGTTGAGAGAGGACATGAACTCCTGTTATTCACATCCTACAGCACTACTAAGGTAGGCGACTATGAGGTAACCTATTTCGACACTAAGGGAAAGAAGGATGATAGCATGTAATACCCGGAACAAGTGGTCGAGACCAAAGAGGAATCTACAACTAAACCCGACAAACCCCAGGAGATAAAGTTAGAGGTTGAAAGACCTCGTCCTATTCTACTATTTTGTATTTTGTATATTTCCTGTTCTAAAAAGTCATATATTGATTATTTTATTTCTAAAAAGCTCGATCGAACCTTTTGAGTATTTTAATTCTTTCTTTTTTTCTTTTTTTTTCCTAATATTAAAAATACCAAATTTGACCAATCTGGTCCTCTTTAAAAGACGAGGAGTCTTATTGTCTTACCTGACTCTATTGACTCATCCAAGAAAGGACCAGAGAAATACGAGCATTCTTTGTACCTTGACAAAGCAACCAACGTTAAAAATTTGTGCTTCCTAGAGGCAGCCAGGTGAAAATTTATTGCTTTCTAGTTTAGTTTTTTTTTTCTTTTATAGGATCCTTAGAGGAAGATGAGATTATTTTGAAGTAGCAAGCCCTTTACCACACCTCAAAGACCGTGCACCAAAACACTTACATGGGAGGTTTTCTATTCTCTTGTCTTTATTTTTGTTGTGATTTGATTAGAAATGCAATGGGGAGAATGTATTGTTTTAGGTTGGAGGTGGTGGTTGTATATGCATGTCTGGTAAGTCCTTCAGCACCTGAGCTCAGACTTTGTAGTTCATCTGATGATCTGATGATTGTGCTGCATGTAATGTGATGATGACTTTTTATGATAGGCTTTAGATAACTCTTTATTCACATTGTTTAGGATTCAAAAAAATATATGCATGATTTTTTTTACCAAATCTAAAATCTTTTTTCTTGATTTCCTTGCATTTTCGAGCATATAGCCGTCTTATTTAGGATCTTAAATGCTTAGGATTGAGTTATTTGGTCCATGGGCTTGTTGTCACTTCGAGAGACCTTGCTAGTTAAAGAGTTTTCTTTGCATGATGGTTTGTAATTTGAGACTTACGGAAAAAAGAAGAAGGAATACTCGTCTGCTTAAAATTGAGTTCAAAAGAAAAAGAAAGCCAAATAAAAGAAGAATGAAAAAAAAAAATAAATAAACTTGTAATTGTTAAGATTTACGCCCTAAATTCTCGTAAATTTTTAGTTGATAAATTTGATTATTAGTTATGCAATATTAAATTGCATTAACTGAAAAAAATCCAAGGATATTTTATGAAGTCTTGAACATGTATGTAGTTGACATATGGGTGGATCATGTTCAAGAAATAACCTAAAGGTCTATCGTATATGGATAAGGTTGGGCGTCTTAACCTGGTGACACTATGGATTCAAATTACTTTGTAATTAGTTACAAATGGTTTGATCCAAACCTTTCATGTGGTGAATGGAAGTATCCTATACAAAGATTTTGTGTACGACTAAACTCTGAAATATTTAATTTCTCTTCGTAAATCTGTTAATTAATGAGATTAATATTTCATATTATGATCATGTGTAACTCGTTGTTAATATTAAGTGTTTATGAATTCCTATATGTGAGGTCAGTCCTTTGATTTGCATGGGTGAGAGTGACCCAAGTTGCCGACCCAATAAGCCTACCATTTTGGATTCTTGACTAGGCAGGGAGCTCAGAACATAAATTCAGGAGATAGAATCGCTCCTTCTTGCATAGGGTAATTAGATGAGTAGTCCCTTTAAGTGCTAGGTCTTGAACAAGGGATCCCACCCTCTCATTGGCTCGAGAGGGACTTGATTTATGGTTGGAGCATAAACAAATGTTCATTAAGAGAATTAGTGGTACTTAAGGAAAAGAGGAAATTAAGGAGTGAAACAAACATTTTTTACTCAGTTGTAATTATGAACAACTTATGAAGGATCTGTTGGGGTTGATGTCCTAAATCTTGTGTAGTCATGTAGTTTGTAATTGTATTGTACAAAAATTTTATTTATTTAATAAAATACGAGATGTTTTATTTGACATTTAGTAGCATTAAACCCACAAACCAATAAACTAACATCCAACGTATCTTCTGTAGCTTAAACATGTATGTAGAGATATATAAGTGTATCATGTTTAAATGATAACCTAAATGGTTTGTATTAAATGGATAAGGTTGGATACCTTATCCTAGTGACACTACGAATACAACCTGTTTTGTAGATGTTAGAATTGCTGAAAAGTGCTACAATTGATTTGATCCCGATCACTCATGTGGAGACATGTGAGTAAGGGGGGAAGATTCTATACAAAGAAGTTTGTATAAGACTGGACCATGAAATGATTAGTCTCATTATATAACGTCGTTCATAATGTAGACTTATATTTCACAAGGATGATCATAGGTAACATGACCTGAATCTTGAGTGAGTTGTGAAATCCTGCGTATGAAGGCAATCCTTTGGTTTGTATCGATGAAAGTAGCTAGATTGCTGACTCAACAAGCCTACCATTTTGGGGATTCATCTGATTATGGAGCTAGGAACACAACTACACAAGACGGAATTCACTCCTTTCCCGAGGTGAGGGTGAATAGATAAAATACTCTCTTAAGGGCTGATTCCGGGGCTTAACAATGTGGCGCCACACCCTCCCTTGGCCTTAGAGGGGTTTGGTCATAGTTGAACTATGACTTATTGTCATTAGAGGGATAAGTTAAATATAACTACATGGGTAAAATGGTAATTTTAACTTAGCTGTACTTACGAGAAATTTGTGAAGGGTCATCACACTTTTGACTGGTTATATCCAATAGACATAGAAATATATTTGTAATACGAAGAGTGCAGGTGTTGATCTTTAGTGGAGTGCCCAACAGTTAATGGATGTTGAGGAATTTAATTAAACAAATTTAATTAATTAATCAAGTACCATTGGAGCTTCAATCTACAGGTCGATGAGGTCCATCAATTTTGGATTAATTTGAATTGTTCAAATTAATTGAGGAAATTAATTATATGTGATGTAATTAATTTAATTTAATTATATGATATAATTACTATAATGTATTTGATACATTATAATATAAAATTTATTTGAGAGGAAATAAATATTTAAATATGATTTAAATATTAATTATATGAATTGGACTCATAGAATTGAATTTAATATAAATGAGATTTTATATTAAATGTCAATGAGAGAGTTGAAACTATAGGTTATATTGTATATGATACAATATTAAACCATCGGTTATATGTTATATATGATTTAACATATAGTTTTATATTTATATTTAATAAGTTGGTTATTATATATATATATATATATATATATATATATATAATTAAAATTAATTAGATTTTGAATTAATTAATTTTGATTTTAAGTGGAAGGAAATAACTTTCGTCCCCTTAATTCTCTCTTCTTCTAGGGGAGTTTATTCTTCTTTGTTTGACCGAAGAGATGGGTGATACAGAACAGTTCTGGAAAAATATTCCAGTTTTTTCGGTCTCCTTTTTTCCTCTCTTAATTCTCGATTCTTTTTTTTTTCACTCTCTCACAATTGAATTTGAAGGTAAGGATTTCACAAAAAGTGACAAAGAACAAAATCCAGAGAAGAAAGGATAAAGAAAAAACATTAGAAAATTTAAACAAAAAGTAACAATGAAGAAAATCTAAATAAAAAAGTAACAAGAAATTTTTTAGATCTAGCTATTATTCGAAAGTAAAAGAAAAAAAAGATGTTTAAACTAAAAAAGAAAAAAAAAAAAAAAACTGTTATGAGATGTGGCTATTTGGCTCCAATGGTGGTAGATCTAACACTAGATCTGGTGGTGGATGGCTATAACGGTGACAGATCAAGTGGTGAAGGACTCCAAAAATGGCAAATCTGTGGTGGATGGTTCCGACGACGACAGCTCCGGTCGTGGACGGTTCCGATGGTGATTGATTTAGTGGTAGACGATTCTAATAGTGGCAAATCTAGTTGAGAGTGGTGAATGAAGCCTTGAGTTTTGAGATAAAGCCTGATTGTTTCTATTTAATATATTATTTAGTGGGTGAATTAGTTAAACGGGAGAAGTTAATTCTTTGGAATGAATTTCAAGCATGATCTTTGTGGTGATATGTATACTTGATATTGAAATTCTGTGCATTTAAAATTATTTTTCTTCTATGGTTTGTCATCATCAAAAAGGATTTTTGACCCTTAATCTTAAATTAATTAATTAATATTTTGATGATAACAAAACTGATTTTTTTTTCACTAATGATTTCATTATTTTGAATAGTTTATAGTGTAGAATTCGGAACAACGTCCAATGCATTTTGAATCACATAAATCAAAGTTCAGATGAAAAAGGTATAGCAAAAAGAAGTGTAACGAAAAAATACTCGAGATGCTGATGTGGCGGATTAAAAAATCATCAAATTGGATCAATTAGAGATTGCTACTTGGAGCTCTAGAGTAAGTGACACATGGGGCTTTAAATTTGCAATTGGTGGATTTTAGTTTTTATTGAAAGAAAAGAGAAACAAAAGAAAATTGATTTTATAAAATGGTGGGCTCTTGTTTTTTGTGAGATTTTTTAAAAAATGATTTTAAAATATATATGTTATTATATTATTTTTTTTATTTGAGTCTAACGGCTAGTTGAGTTTGAATTTCCATCATTCAATTTAACTTTTTGAACAATCCCATGACCCAAGTTAAAATTCACTTTTTGCCTAGCTTCCCTCTCTTTTATACTTTATTTTCTCTAAAATTATTTCAACTTTTCAAATTTTACAATCCTCAAAACTAGAAAAAAAAAAAAGTCATCATTGTTACTCTCTCTTCAAGCTTCCAATTTTCTTTCTATCTCACATAAATTTCTATTGTATTGTGAGGATTAAAGTTTGTGAACTCTAACTTATATACCCACTCTTTTTAGAGATTTTTATTGTGTGATTTAAAACTTCAAAAACATTGTAACGGTTGGGTCCTAACCCGTAGAAAGGATCGAGTTTGTTCTTGAACCGGTAAAAGAAGTAAGGTAATGGTTCGACTCTCATCCATAAAAAGAGTCAAAGAAGATTTTTTAATCAAAGTCCCAAGAGGCATTTGGGAAAGTGGATATAGATCGTGACCAAACCATTATAGAAATCATGTTGTCCTCTTCTCTAACTCTTTCCTAGTTAGTTTTACACTTAATTTTTAATTGTTTGTTCTTGTTAGTTGATATTGGTAGAATATTATATATATATATATATATATATTTATCAATATTGTCATTTAGTATCAATTAGAATTTTTTAACTTAATTTAAAAATTATCTAATTAGTTCAAATTGAACACACATTAAGAAAAAGTTTAATTAAATTCTATTGACTCTCCCTTTAGGATTACCATACTGATCTAACAAAGGACTATTCTTATACAATACCCACACTTTTGTATGACTCGTGAATCCAATACATATATATCATTTACTTAAATTCAAGCAAGATGGTATACAATATGACAATAGCCATTTTGTTTTTCAAAAACAATATTTTAATTTTTTGAACATAATTAATAACCCTCGTAAATGAACATTATCAGTAATTCACGTGAGATTTTAACTGCACCCTAATATTACATTTTGCAAATCGAGATTTCTTAACACAGTAATACCAACGAATAACACGAACATCCTAGATTAATACTAGGGAAATTTTTAAAAACATAAAAAGAAGGAAAATTATTTACACAAACATAAAAAAATAAAAAAATAATAATTTTTCTTGATAGAAGTTGATAGAAGTCTATCAATATCTATTAGTGATAAAAACTGATAGAAAATCTATAATAAATATTATGCAATAGATGTTGATAGAAGTTTATCAATGTTTACAATGTTATTTTCGCTATTTTGTAAATAGTTTAATATTTTTTCTATTTATAAAAACTAGAAAAAGTGAAAAGAAAAGACGTTGAAGTTAATGCGAAAATACATGCTTAAAAAACAGGCAATGCCGATTATTTAAATTATAGGACAAAGTTTTAATTAGGGTTATGGTTGCAAGAATACAACACGGTTGCTTGGAAGAGAAGCAAATTAAGGAGACCATGCATAATTTGCTGATAAAGATATATATGACCAGCAAATTAAACGCCATTTGCTTGCTCTTTCAAACTAGTAGTTGTAGCCAACTAATTACCAAAGACTTTGAGGAAAGATTTGAAGCTTTAAGTTAACTCCACAAAGGAATATTGCTTTAATTATTTTATTAACATTATGTAACTTCACATTGATTAATATAATGTACGGATTAAAAATATATGTCCTCCAATACAATCATTCGCATTTATTCTATGACATTTAATGCTCGTTCGGGAGATTAAATGCATTTTAGCCTATGAGTCTAAGGCTCTCGGGAACAATTATTGGTGATTTTTCCGTTCAATCAAACTTTGATGATATTAATATTTTAAATAACGAAACTGTTAAAAATATTTATAAATAATAATAAAATATTATGATCTATTAACAATAGACTGTTATAGATTACTATTTGTATCTATCATAACATAGATAGACACAAATAGTTGCCTATTACGATTTATTGTGGTTTATCGTAAATAGACAATGAAATTTTACTATATTTGTAAATATTTTGTTATTTTCTCCTCTCTCAATTAATATTAATAATTTAAAGTCTATTAAAAGGAGCACCAAAAATAAATATATATTAAAAGAGATCGTTGATCTAATAAACTGAATTAATTAGGTTACACTTGTGATAATTTGGAACATAGTATGTAACTATATAGGAAGTCTTAATTAATAAGTTAAAGTTGGAAAATTTGACAAAATGATCCAAAAATTAAAATTAAAATTAATGATCTATTCCTAAAAAATTTTCTACGACTATTCTTTTGCCCATGTGAAATTCAAAAATTAATGAATTAGAGTGTTTAAAGAAGTTCGCTAAGATTTGGCAAACTTGACTACCATGGTCCGTCCGATGGGAGATACATTTACTGTTCAACATCATTTGATGGGCCAACAACTGAACGAAATAAAGATGATTGTCTATCATCTGAATGAGTTATGTATTTCTGTACAGTTGTTTAGATATTCTCAAATGGTAACGATCGTTTACATAGTCTTAATTGGTCATTTAGATAATCTTAAATGATCGTTTATAAAATATAGACGATCATTTTGGATCACATCTGTACACATATTTCTTTGACATGGATCATCTCCAGTAGAAGGTATCCTAACGGTTTGACATCGATAGACACTTACTACCTTCATGGTGGTAGAATTCCTAAGTCCTCAAATGAAAATGATAGTTCTTCTAAGGATGTGGAGACTGAATTCGAAAAGTTCAATTTTACTAATGACGAAGATGTTGTCAAAGTTACATTGTCACTATTCATCCAAACTGTGATGATTGGAAAAGACAAGAAAACCCAATTCGATGTGAATATATTTGGGATTATCGATGACGTTGAAGTCCTTGTACATTATAATTGATCTTCTCTCTTTTATAAACGTACATTGAACAACATGAAGACTATCACGCGCGGGAAGAAGGAAGTATATAATTCAAAGAAAGCAGAAAATGATCACCGTGCCTCATATTAATGTATAAAAGGATTCACGCTTGCATTCCAGGTATGTACTTTTGTTTCTGATTCACTTTAATATACATTGAACCTTTGTGTTATGTACGTGTAACAAAGTTCCCATATCGTAGCTTTAGACTTACGAAATTTTATTCACATCATAAGTTCATAGCCACCAAAATCAGCAAGGTTGCAATTCCTAGAATTCTTAGATGGACTTGTTCTCATGCTCCATCTTACCAATCATTGAGAAATAATGTTTTTTTAGTAAAAAAAAAAAAAAAAAGTAACTTATTGCTTCTAACTTGCTCAATTGTTTATAGTTTCATTCATTTTAACTTGCTTAGTTGTTTATGTACAGACTATTATTATGTTCGAGACATGTACCTAGCGCAAAGGAGATAAAGGACAAGGAAGACCGACTGGAAGGACATAATGTGGTTCATGTTCTTAGAAAAAGAAGGATTGAAGGAGTTGAACACTCAATCGCTACTCACGAGTCCTCTAGGGGGCACAAAGAGCACGAACCCCATGTAGATCAACCTGTAAATGTGCAACGTGTAGAGCCAGAACCACGTATGCTGGTTCAGACTAGCCCCCTGAAGGGCAAGAGACAACAGAAGTCCTCAAGACATCATCATTCCAAATCCTATAAGGTCCTTATAGGGATGAAATTAAAAAAGTTCGCTAAGATTTTGCAAACTTGACTACCGTGGTCCGTTCGATGGGAGATACATTACTGTTCAACATCATTTGATGGGCCAACAACTGAACGAAATAAAGATGACAGTCTGTCGTCTGAATGAGTTATGTATTTCTGTATAGTAGTTTAGATATTCTCAAATGGTAACGATCGTTTAGATAGTCTTAATTGGTCGTTTAGATAATCTTAAATGATCGTTTAGAAAATATAGACGATCATTTAGGATCACATCTGTACATCTATTTCTTTGACATGGATTATCTCTAGTAGAAGGTATCCTAACAGTTTGACGTCGATAGACACTTGCTACCTTTCATGGTGGTAAAGTTCCAAAGTCCTCAAAATCTGATCTTTAACTTTATTCTTGTCTATATCCAACTGGGAAGATTGGTTCGGCGTAAGCAACAAACACACACTCAACTGTAACCATTTTGCACATAATGTTTGAACATTAATATTTCTTAGGGTCGCTGCAGATATTGCATAGGAGCACGAGATCTCGATGCAGTTAAACTCCATACAAGTACATGTCTGTGAACAAAGATCAACCAATCCCCCCAAGTATCCATCTTCAACATTAATTATATGCATGTCGACTGAAAAAACACGATATGTTCTAGACATCAATTCCAATTCCTTAAGAATACTCATTTCGTAATTAGTTACAATGTTTGTGCATGTCATTGTATGTATACATCAAACATATAACCAACCTTGTAGCCACTCACGAACATGCTCCAATAGCTTCGTGATGGGTAGTTCACATGCATCTTTCAATACTTCATTGAGGCATTCTACTATATTTGTCCTCATCTTGTCATACCTATAATGGACTTGATAAACCCTTGCCCACCGTTGTAATCCAATCTCCTCAAGATAGGCCGTCATATCAGGATATTGATGGATCTTAGCCCAAGACATCTGAAACTTAGACATTCTATAAGCTTTCGCCGCTAGGTAGAAATGTGGGATTATATTTTTATTCTTGAATCTTCCTATCAAATTGTTCTGAATATGGTATATACATAGGGCATGAAATGCATCAAGGAATATACTTGAGACAACCTTTGCAATTGAGATGTGACGATCTGATATAATCACTAAATTCGGAATGTCTCTTATCGAAGCCTTCAAATAAGTCATGAACCAAGTCCATGATGTATCGTTCTCACCATCTACAACACTGAAGGCCATAGTGTTGGAAGGTTCCGATGCGCAGCGGAAGAAACCAGGATCAATAAACACTCTAGTTCATTAATTTTGGCAAAAAAGAAAACATGCTTCAATAGAAATAAATGGGTTTCATGACATACCTTTGAAGAACTTCCTTTAAGCTTTAAATCAGGTGCAAATCTCCACTGAATCTTGTAGTAGACCACCCTAAGATTTCCCCTCAAGATTGAGTAGTGGGACTCAGAATAAGCTGGAATTAAGGGAATTTGGATAAGCTCACAGCAGCAACCCAGCAGAAGAACAACCTTCTTCTCTCACAAATTTTTCAGAAAAATTGTTCGGTTGCCTTACCTTCAAAACACGCCAATCTCTTCAATATATTGCAGATATTCATACAAAGAGATTTGTTGCATGAGATGTAGCTCATGCTTGGAGTTAATGAAGAGTTAAAGGTGGGTTATTTGTGAGCTAGTAGGAAGAAGACAAAGGAAAAACCCATTTTTCCAACTTTGTGTTTTTATTTTCTTTTTCAATTTTATCAATTTTATTTGATAAAACTGAAAAAATTATTAATTTTACAAAATTAATTTCATAAATTAATTTTCTTAATAAAATTAATAAATAATTATTTAAACAATTTAAATAATTCTAATTAATTTAATATCAAATATTAAATTAATCTTTACACAATTCCATCTTCAAATATTTAAATCATATTTAAATATTATTTCTCCAAATTCATTTAATTCTAATTTGAACACTTCAAATTAACTTATCACCCTATTCTAGAGCTAATCCATTTACGAGCTAGTAGACGGACCTCGCGGACCTATAGATCATGGACTCCAACGATCCGAGATTAATCGGCTAAACTCATTAGACCGATCTAACCCACATTCGTTAACTAATGGTTTATTCCACTAAACCTATAGCTGAACTCCTCTCACTTTAGATATATTATGTCCACTCGATATAACCATGATTAGTAAGTTAACCTTTCACAGGTTGCTCATAATAACAGTTGGGTCGAATCTCTGTTTTACCCTCGAAATACCTCTTGTTCCTTAAGTCCCACTGATCCCGTAATGAACAATTGATTTGTGATTCAATCAACAAATTGAATCCCTTTCGGGCCAATGAGAGAGTAAGACCTATTGTTCAAGACCTAGAATCAGCACTTGAAGAGAACAACCTTTCTACTAACCCTAATCGGGTAGGAGTGAATTCCCTCTTGCACCTTATGTTCCCAGCTATTCATTCGGTCTTATCCCCAAAATGGTAAGCTTATTGAGCAGAAGCAGTTGGTCTACTTTCACCATTTACAGATCAAAGGATAATCCCAAATAAATAGGAGTTCATAGTTAGCTCAGGATTAAGGTCAAGTTACCTAGGTCATCGCTTTGAAATAGTTAATCTTAAACAGTAAACAACTTTATAAAATAAGAGTGACTGGTTTCGTGGTCCGATCTTGCACAAAACTCATTTGCACAGGACACCCCCACTCTTCATGTCCCAACATGAACAAATTAGGATCACTTCGTTTGTAGCACTTTACAACTCTTTGTAACAACTACAGAGTAGACTGCATTCAATAGTGTTACCAGAATAAGGTACCCAACCTTATTCATATATTATAGATCATTTTGACTATTTACTCGAACTTTATCTACTTGTATGTCTCCACATAAAGTTCAAGTACTCATATAATAGTCAAGGGACTTAGGTTTATTGAATTTCTAAGAAACAATATATTCAATAAAAACTTTATTGAATTCTCAGAATAAGTTCTACTATTTACAAACAACAAGTTTTAGGACATAATACCCAATATATAGGATATATGTTATTATTGTCATCAATACACGTTGCTATTACCAACACACCTTTGTATTTCTCGTGCAAATGGGTCCCATCAACAACGATTGCTGAGCGAATACAGTTCAAAAAACCCCTGATACACGTACCAAGTGCCATAAAGACATACTAAAGTATTACCTGTCCTCTAGTTCAACCTTAAAGATCGTATCTGGATTTGCAAGCAAGTGCCTCACCATATGCCCTAATAATAACATATGGTCCTTTCAACAACCTTTGTGCGAACACCAATCCATATTCTCTAGCGTGATAAGCCTGCTTGTAACTTATGTTCACTCCATAATCTCGTCAGACGTCTTCAATTAAATTCCACGGGTGGTATGTTAGAAAAAATTGTTCGCATTTGAACTTGATTAAGTGTCCAATAATCCAACTTTTTACTTTTCAATGATTACCCATTCTCATTTCAAGAGAACATGTATGTTCGCTGGGATATTTTGTCACTTTGAAGAAATCACTTTCTTTCATTTTTTTTGCATGGACCATACACTTGCATTCCTCAACCAAACATCGGATAGTTAGCAAGCTCTTTGTTGACTTTTTTACACGGTAGTCAAAGTTTTTTTTATTGCGAGCATCGATAATTTAATTAACAAATCATATTTCGAAAAGAAAATTTGGCTGACCTTTATATCATCTTCATTCAGTCAGTCATGAGGTATTGTGATGAGGTCGTCATACGAAGGGCCCTTTGATGGTCTAGGTATATTTACAAATGGTTGGGTTGGAACGGTGGAATGCATTTAAACCGAAGACATCACAACTGGTAGGACGGGAGCGGGTGGGGTTGGAACATGGATGTAAGGTGTTGGAGAAGTTTATGTTCCTGAAGATTATTCATATCTATGTTTAGTACTAAACTGTGACGTACATCTGAGTTCACTATTGTGACCAAACCAAGCTTCAGTTTGGTCATCCCCCAAGTTACATGACTCAATATGATCATCCAGTGAAGATATGGTGTGAATATTACGTGTTGGAATGGTTAAAAACCCAAAATTTTGAGTGGTTGAAATGGGTTGATCAGTTGGATTACAATGTTGGTACATATTGTCTATGTGCATTCCATGACTTTGCAAGGTGTAACTGATACAAATAACGATATCTAGGATGCATCACTTCCTTCTAAAACAAAGCTATGGTCTTTATCATGGATTACATTAATCGAAGGAGTTGGGACCAATAAATTGTAACAACATTTGATGTGTACATCAAAGATATCCGGATTGATATTCAGTTGTTGGTACATAATACTCACTAATTAATTGACTATTATATCATTTCTGACGTTCAGACCTTTCATACGACCTCCAACATAATTTCTTCTGGTCTCATCACAATCTCTACTATATCGTACAAAGATGCGAACTATCGTCATTGATCTACAATGAGATAAGCAAATCTTAAGTAATGTCCCATAAAAGTTTTAATAATCGCCTAGTAATTGATAAGTGATCGTCCAACTATTTATAAGTGTTCAGTAGTATTGTATATGCGATCATATAAATTTCTGAACAATTATTTATACAGTACTACACGATCGCACAATCATTTATAAATGCAAATATGAACCAAATGTTTTTAAGTTAATGGACCTGAAACTTCGCTTTTTCTAATTTTTGCTCTATTTCCTTTTCTCTAGATGTACATCAATTACAACACATGTTATTGTTTAAGGTGGCTTGGAGCCTCGTTTGATAGAACTCATATTTGGGTCTCCACTAGGATACGAGCTATGTTATTATTATTATTATTATTAGTTTTTTTTTTTTATGAAATTAGTTGTTTTCTTTGAAATTAGTTGTTTTCTTTAGTTATTGTCTAAGACAATTTTTGTGTTTGTGGTATGGCTACTATGAAGTCTCTCATTTCTTTATTGCAATTCAATGCATAAAAACAAAAATAGTTTTTTTAATTTTATTTCCGACAATTTATTAAAAAAGAAAAATAATATTATTAGATTAACATAAAATAGTAAAGTTATTTGTTGAAAGTTCAAGGCTAGATTAGAAATAAAGTTTGTATTTAAAGTGTGTTAGAGTTGCTTTGAACTTTAAGATGTCCATTAGATTTTGTACCTTTGAAAACAAAGATCAAATAATATTTATTTATTTAACATATATATTTAAAAATAAGACTTGAAATAGAGATAATAGTTGAAACAATGGGCAGCTGCGTGGTGATCAACTTGAATCAATTTTCCATGGCGACAAATAAGCTGCAAGTCGGTCATTTTGCAATATAATTATTCTCGTTTCAATAAAAAGTTGTATAGTTAAGTAAGTTAACATTGTTAGAGAGTGAGACTCCATCTCAAAATCAATTGAGAGTGTGAGTCCTCTTGATTTTTTAAATGTGGGATTTTCAACAAATATTTTCGATTTCGACCTTTTTTTCCCCATTCACTTATATATGGTTAAGTTGGATAAAATAACTATTACCGCAACAATAAATAATAGAATTTCATGACATACAAAAATTGTCATATATAATCACTTTTTTTTTAACATTTTGTTTAGTCTTACATTATGTGAAAATTATCATCTTTTTCTTTTTCAATGATATTTGAACAAAGATAAAATGGATATAACACAGAATACAAATGTTACATATGATGCTATAAAATGATGATTGACATAACATAATTACTTAATATCAAACAATAATAATAAAGGTAGTAAAACATAGAGGTGCAAATGTTACCAGTAATTTCACTATATAAAGAGTTTAACAATTATAACGAAAAGTATTTATCCGATAGACTTTCTTCAGTCAAACGTATAATTTCCTCTTCAGTTTCAACTGAAGCTCCCTCTAAGTTTGAGTTCTCCTCACTTCTATAATAATACTTCCTCAACACTTTGTGTGAGATCCCCTCAATACAATATACTTAGGTTTCCCCTAAATGTAAGATCCTCTCACCTTCATAAACAATCTTTTCTGAAGCTTTGATTGAGTTCCCCTCAATACAACATAAAACTCATACCGAGTTTTTTATGTGATTTGTTACACTCCCAATAATCTACCAAGCCTACTTGTCGGTTGGAACAAACCCACAATAAAAAAAAATGATAATTTTTTTGTAATCACAATACATGAAGGTTAAGGTTTAGACAATTCCTAAACTCAAAAGCCACAATACACATACTTTTTTTAATAAGAAGGCTAACCCTAAAAGAGAACAAGACCACGATATATTTATGGCTAGCTTTGAGAATATTTTCAAGAAAAAATAAATCAAATCTACAGGGAAAAAATAGTAGGCCATAGAATCTGTAAAATTTTGCTAACAGATAAAAAAAAATATTATGCATAATTTTCTATTGTCACATAACATGTTACAACATCTTGCATGACATGTTACTAAATATGTTGCTCAAGTTTTACCTATAATAAAAATTAATCAATCCACTACAGCAACAAACTTTTCATTTGGCTATCTTTTAAGGCAAAATAAAACATACAACAAAGCATCACAATGGAAGCAAACAAAACCAGCCAGAAAAATGATCACAACCACAAACCATTAGACAGAGAAATCAAACTAGCGTAAAACAACCACACACCATATTGAAACTATAGAACACTCAAATTAGAACAACCACACACCATAAGGAACTGCAATACTAATGTGTTTAACCAATCTCATTCTCCTCCTTTTGTTTGACTTACGAAAACTACCCAAGTCAAGATAACAATTAAACCATCACCAACAACAGATACCAGGAGTGAAAAGATAAACAACAAAACAAAGTCATCCTAACAAGCAACCAACCAAAAAAAAAATGCTCGAAATTCTTTAAATCATCATCAAAATTATCAACTGAGCCAACAGAGTATATATCCTCACCACATATTCAAAGCCTTCAACATTTGGACCTAACAAGGATGCTGCATCTACATAATTAATAGATTGTAAGAGTAAATCAACATGCCGCAGAAGTAACAAGGATCAATAAGGACTCTAATTCATTAATTTTGGCAGAAACTAAAGCATGCTCATCTAACATAAGAGGGTTTGAAATCATACCTTTGTAGAACTCTTCAAGATCTTGATTCCCAGCTGTTGTCTTCCCTAAATCTTGTCGTGAACCACCTCAAGATCTTCCACACTATCCTCTTGGAGCTTTAGAATGAGTTGTGGGACTCAAGAACAACTTGAACAATAGGAAATTAGGAGTGAAGCTCACTACTACAAAATCATGTGAAAGACTTTTCCCCAGCTCGATTTTTTCTGAAAAAACCCTTTGAAAGCATGCCATAATTCCACTTCAATCTTCTTTATTTATTGCAGGTTAACATGCAAAGAAGATGGCTGCATGAGATGTAGCTCATGCTTGGAATTAATGAAGCAAATTTGAATGATTTTTGTGTGAGCTAGTTGAAGAAGATAATGGAAAACCCCATTTTTCCATTTTGTATAATTTTTGTGATTTTTCAATTTCAGAAAATGATTTCAAAATCAATTTGATTTTAAAACTGAAAAATATTATTAATTTTATAGAATTAATTTCATGAATTAATTTACTAATAAAATTAATAAATAATTATTTAAATAATCGTTTAAATAATTCTAATTAATTTAATATCAAATATTAAATAAATTTTTACACAAATCCACCTTCATATATTTAAATCATATTTAAATATAAAGTCTCCTATTCTGTTTAATTCTAATTTTAACATTTCAAATTAACTTATCATGCTACTCTAAAGCTTATCCACTTACGAGCTAGTAGAGGAACCTCGTGAACCTATAAATCATGGGCTCCCACGATCCGAGATTAATTGGCTAAACTTATTATATCGAATTAACCCCCATTCATTAACTAATGGGTCACTCCACTATAACCCATAGCTGAACTCCTATCACTGTAGATATATTATGTCCACTTGATATAACCATGATCAGTAAGTCAATCCTTCACAGGTTAGTCGTAATCACAGCTTGGTCAAGATCACTGTTTTACCCATGTGAATATATCTTGTTCCTTAGGTTTCTACTGACCCTCTAATGAACAATTTTGATTCATAGTACCTATGAATCAAGTCATTTCTCTATCAAGAGAAGGCAGGGCCTCAATTGTTCAAGACCTGAAATTAGTACTTAAGAGAACAATCTATCTGCTAACTCTAAATCAGGTAGGAGTGAATTTCATCTTGCAGGGCTATGTCCCCAGCTATTCATCCGGTCTTATCCCTAAAATTGAAGACTTATTAAGCAATGTTGTTGGACTACTCTCACCCACGCAGATCAAAGGATAATCCCGAACAAACAAGAGTTCATAGCTAGCTTAGGATTAAGATCGAGTTAACCTAGATTACTTAATAATGAAATAGTCAGTTTTAACAATAAACGGTCGTTATAAAGAAAAATGACTAGTGGTCTAGTCTATATGCAAACTAATTGCATAGGATGCCCCCACTCACATGTCTCGACATACACGATCTGTGGATCACATCGTTTGTAGCACTTTACAACTTCTTGTAACAACTACAGAGTCGGACGCATCCAATAGTGTTACCAGGATAAGATACCCAATTTTATCCATATACTTATTAGACTATTTAGACTATATACTGTTAACTTGATCCTGTTTATGTCACCACATAAAGTTAAAGTATTCACTATAGCCATGGATATATTTATTGGATTTTCATAATAGAATGCAAAATCAACAACTTATTATTATTGACAAATAGAGTGTTTAACACGAACTGCGAGTTCTAAGACATTCCCAACATAGATAACCTCAAGAGGTTGAAAATAGCATTTACTTCAACCATGTGATTAATACAGTGTTAAATGAAAACACTAAGCTTGGGATTCAGAGGAAAGGACCTACATGATGCATTTTCCAACATAAGAAGAAATACAGGGAGCTTCACACCGACATTAATATCATCAGTAGAGAAAATATCCTTATCAATAAATGACAGAATGTTTTAAATGATGTCAGTCACATGATGTCGCTAAAAAAAACTGTGACATAATTCACACTGAGATAGATAATAACTAGCAGTCTATTGATCATAGACCAACGCTTATGAACATTGATACCACACAAGTGTACGTATCGTAGTAATAAACTCCAAATAGGGTATTGTCTCTAGTGATTGATGATAGTGAGTCTCACTTAACTATTATTGTATACTTACTAGTTTTATTTAGGTAATCGACAAAAAAGATTCGTTGTTGAGGCTTTATTAAACAAGAAGAAAAATATAACAATTCAATGAGATGATGATTCCAGGGTGTTGTTCCCTTATGAATTTTCAACAAATTATTAACAGACAAATCAAATATTTATATCGAAAGAACCCAGAATTCAAAATTCGGGACATTCATTTTCAAGTTTTGTCCGTTCTAGGATATACCAAATTGAATCTCTTCATAATGGTTATACTAATGTTGCATTATGATCTTTCAATTGTCAGGTTTTATTATTTTCTAATCATTTTTCATGCATTATCAAATAATAGTTCGATCAATTAGATCCAGCCAAATCTCTCTCTCACAAGCAAAAAATTCAGCCTAAGATACATATGGTTAATGACTAATCAAACAAAAGGAATTACATGAAAATATTAAGATTCAATCACCTTAACAAATGATTCAAGTGTTAATAATCTAGAATTTCAGAGGCTTAGCTACTCATGTCTATAAAAACAATAAATCCAATACAGAAGTTCATCATGGAGCACAAGAAAGAGAAATAAACCATCTCCAGTAAACTCTCTTTTCCAGATGGCTACTCTCTCCTTGAGGTCAAAATTTCATTGAAAAAATTATAAAAAGTGAGCAAAATGGCGAGGGTTTAAAATAACACTTCCGAAAACAATGCTCTCAAGTCTTCAGCGTGTGCTTTTCAAACATCTTCATGGCCTTTGCTTTCAATTTCACCGCATAAGATCTCATACCAATTGAGATAATTGTCCTCCCTTATAAATCCATGATCATCTCCTTATTTAACCAATGTGGGATTTTGATCGCATTCCCCACAATAGGATGATGTGTTAGACATATTTTTAATTAGTAATTCGTATAATTAAAATACATACTATGTATGTGGAATAATATTTTATCACATTAGGTTATTTATTAGATTGGTCCCTATTATGTGATCTATTTGATTAATGCTCTAGATTCCTAGTTAAGTATTGACTTAATGGGTAGAACCCAATTCCTAGTTAATTAGGGTTTAATGAAAACCCTAATTGAACTAGTGTCTAAAGAGACAATAGGATTATATAGTCTCCAATATACCAAAACAATACACACTCAGTTTTAATCATTTTAATCCCATCTAGAGAGTGATCACCTAAAGATTTTTGGAGTTTTAGTTGAAGAAGACTGTAGTAATCTTGAAGCTATCATCAATCTCAATAAAATCTAGTATGTTATTTATTCTCGATAATTTGGCATGAATAATGCTAGGGTTAATCTATTCAATGTAGATTTAAGGTAATTATGCGACCAACCCAAATAAGAAATCTTCCATTTCTCAATTAATTTATAGTAGATGTAGGGAAGACAAAGTAGTAGCTTCTTACATAAAACTTTTCTTAACTCTAAATGACTTGGTTCATTCAAGTTGTTGTGGGGGTATATGAGAAGTTCACACAACAATTCATGATAGAACGGACTCACATTTAAAACAATCTTAAAAAGATCAAACTTCTGAATTAGATCGATAACTTCTTTCTCAGCAGCCATACTCATTCTAACTCCATATTTTTGGAAGGTTTTAATATTTATTAATATATTGGTTTATTAAAAGGGTGTTAATATAAATCTTCAATAAAAAGTGGTCGCTTTTATTTTGATGCAATATTAATTATCAATTCATTGTTGAACTCTTTATAAAAGGGAAAACATCATTAAGGAACTAACGAGTAAACAAAAAAACTTGCTTCTATGTAGCGTGGGCCAAGCATCGTCCAATAATAAGCGTGCATGTGATAATTTTGTAAAAAAAGTAATTTTTATATTCTTTTTAATTTTTTTAAGCACATATACATAAAAACAAATGAGCCCCCAAACTACCCACTAATCTCTCTTCATCCATAATGATTTTTTTTTAAAATTTTAATTTTTAGTGTGCAAGGTAAATGAGAGCATTGTATTAGTTACACCTTAAGCTGTATCTGATTTTTTTTTTTTTTTAAAGTATTGTAATTGAAATGTGAGATAGGAAAATCGAACCTCAAACCTTAAGATCGATAATATAAGTACTATGCCAGTTGAGCTATGCTCTTGTCGGAAAAGCTCTATCTAGTTATTGTCCTCTTACAAAAGAATAATAAATAGGAACAAAGAGAAAGTTCATAATCTAACATGATGTAGACTAGATGGATGAAGTAACTGTTTAATGAAGCTTAAGGGTGAATGATTAGCTTAATTATGAAATTAATAAATGTTATGTAAAAATGAAAGAATTAAATATCATATATATATATAAATTTGTTTTAAATACTAAACGAATAAAAATATTTTCAAATATAGCACAATGTCATAACTTATTAGTGACTATAACTTATAATCAATGACATTTTACTATATTTGTAAAAGATAATATGCTATTATTTATTACGATAAAAATCAAAATTATATAGTTTTAAGTAAATCAAAATCAAAATTATTTGTAAAAGATTATATATCTATATTTTTGGAAGGTCAAAGATTGAAAACATTTTATATTTGGCTAAATTATAAAAAATCTCGTGAACTTTGTATTTTTTACAAAAATAACAATCAATTTTCAAAATTTTTAAAAATACCTTTAAACTTTTAAAAGAGTTAAACAATATGACCATTAATTTTGGATGGAAACTATTAGTGTTTGATGTGAAAAACACTCATGAACTTTCAAAGTAATAGTGATGTAAAAAAGTACTCATGAAAAGTTTCAAAAGAATAGAAAATACCCTTAAACTTAAAAAAAAAAAATTAAAAATACCGTTATTGTTAGCACATGAACAGAAACAATTACCACCTCGTTGCAAAATAACTCTAAAATTAAAAAATATTTTTTTAAAAAATCCTACGGTTAGTATAGTGATTAATTTATTTGAAGTTTTATCGAGTTGGAAAAGAATAAAATTTAAAACAAATTTTATATATACCATCATTTTTTTTTTTAATTTCATATAGATACTCTCATTTTTCTTCTATTTATCTAATTCTTACATCAATTTTCTCAACAGTCAAATAAAAACTAAAACTTTATATTAAAACATAAAATCCCATAAAAGCTTTGACAAATTCCAAAATCAAAATCTTCTTTTAAAACATACCAAAAATAAATAGCAAAATATAAAAAAGAAAAAATATTTGAATATTAATATACACTCAACTATTAACATACAACCTTCAAGTCCTAAGATTCCGTAGTGTTTCCATTATTCTTTTTCTTCTTGTTATGATCTATATATCTTACCTGAATTGGGTAATTTTATTTATTTATTTATTCTTATTTTTTTTTAGTCGACAAACAAATGCCAAACAGTAAATAAAAGGGGGAGTAAGAGGGTAGGTAAGAAGAGAGCAAGGAAAAAAGAGAAAAATTAAAGCAAATAAGTGGGTATTAATAGTTTTATGTTCAAATACTAAAAAGTATAAGAGTATTTTTTGAACTTCTTAGAATTCAAGAGAATTTTTATTACAAAATACTAACCATTTCCATCTAAAACTATCGGTTGGAGTGTTTATTTTAAACTCTTTTTGAAAGTTTAAAATTGTTAAAATTATTGAATGTTCAAGGATAATTTTGACATAAAGTACAAAGTTTAGAAGTATTTTGTATAGTTTAGTCATTAAATTTTCTTAAATCTATATGTATTCAAATATATAGATGTTTACTAGGGAATTGGACTTCAACCCAAAATAGATTCTTAAAGTAGATTATAGACTCAATGATCCGTTATTCAAGAGGAGAATAATCATTGAAGATACAAGTTTCATATAGATTAAAAGTGGAGAACAATAAATATTGTAAATATATAATTAAGAACAACATAATGTGAATACAAATCATTTAAAGTGAGAGTTAGAAAAAAAATCAAGCAAATTACATGGATAATATTAAAATATTTATTATGAGCAATGATTAAGTGCATCTTAGAATATGCTTAATCTCTTCCTCTCTTCTTTATCACACAAATAATTTTTTTTAAAAAAATTATATACTTTTCAAAAAAAAAAAAAATTGACACATGCGATATTCTAATTGGATCGAACTGTACAAAAGATGGATGCAGTTCCATTACACAAAAATTTTCGGTTTTACTATTGTTATGATATAGAGAGAATCATAGAAGGATGCAAGTTCTACCTACATCCAAAAAGGTGCTTGGATTTGGCTATTTATTATATGTATATATAACCTATTGAGATCTCAACAGGACATTAATTGAAGGCATCTAATATAAATTAAATAATATAGAAAACTTGTATTGGATCTAAAAGAAATTAATTGCACGAAATTTAATTAAAGAAGATGAGATCGATCATAGAAGCTCTCAAGGGAAAGGCTAGATTTGAGGCATATACATGTGATTTTCTTCCTACAAAACGTGTGTTGACTTGCTTTGGGAGAATGTCAAGACTCTTCGATGCATGTGTTCACCCCAATGCCATTATTATTACATATAGTTGTAAATATATAAAAGATAATGTAGATATAGCAAAAATTAAATATAAATTTTGGAATCAATTAAGGATAGATTATATTGTTGATAGAAAGAGGTTATTAGCTATAGAGTCTACCACTGTATTTATAATTCTTTAAAAAAAAATATTCTATATACTTAGTATTATCTCTAAAAGTGCTACCATTAAATTTACCTTTATTATTATTATTTTTATGAAAATCATTGTATATATAATTAAGAAGTAAAATAACTTAATGCTTAAATCTATTCCAAAGATGGTTAAAAGATTTTTTTTTCCATTTTTTTGTTAGTTCTAAATGTAGTGGCATAATGAATTTTATTTATTTATTTATTTATAAAATATCAATTTATACCCCTAAATTTTGGGGATTGTATCAATTTAAACCCTAAACTAAGAATTATATCATTTTAAATCTTAAATTTTGGGTTGTATCAATTTAAACCGTGAACTTTGGGATTTATATCAATTTAAATCTCAAACTAATAATTATATCAATTCAAACTCTGAAGTTTCATAAGTGTATCAGTTAAATCTAGGACTTTCATAAATATATCAATTTGAACCCCGAACATTCATAAGTGCATCCAAATAAAACATAATGGAGGGTTTAAGTTGATACAATTATGAAAGTTCAGTCTTTAAATTAATACACTTATAAAAGTTTAAGGTTTAAAGTAATACAATTATTAGTTTAGGGTTTAAATCGATACTATCACCAAAGTTTGGGGTTTAAATTGATATAATTATAAATTTAGGACTTAAATTAATATACACTCAAAGTTTAAAGGTATAAATTGATATTTGTTTTTTGTTTTTTGTTTTTTGTTTTTTTTGTTTTTTTTAAAAAAGAGTAGTGGTGGAATAGATATTCAAATATATGAGAGAGGCTAGTTATATAAATAACTTAAAGTAACTTAATCAAGCTATTCTTTAAGTTCATTTTAATTGTTTCCCAATATTTAGAAGAAAAAGTTCCTATGCTTTCCTTATTTATTTTTCAACATTTTTATTATTTTATTTTAGAAAGTTCTTGGATATTAGAGGAATGTTAAGTCTAGTAATATATACTAGGAATGTATAATAAATATTAGAGAAAAATTAAAGGGTATTATAAATTATTTGGTATTTGTCAATGAAAAATACTTAGAAGGTAGAATTTGATTTATTCAAAAATATTTTTAATAGATTATTTGATTCTTACATTGATGAAAATTTAATCATTAAACTACATTTACTTAATTATCAAGAATAAAAACGTCGGAAAGATGAACATAATCATCATAATACCTAAAAGGTTAAAGCAACAAGATGTTCACTTCAAGATCAAAGGACCTACACACACATACATATTTTGAACTAAGAAAAATGAAGAAATAATGAGAATTATTCATCCTTTATTTCTATCGACCCCTCAAAAAAAAAAAAAAAAAAAAAAGAAGAAGAAGAAGAAAAAGAAAAAAGAAAAATGCATCGAAGCTGTGAAAGTATTTATAAATTATACAAAATATCCCTAAATTTTGTACATGATATAAAAAAAACCTTGAAACTTTAAAAGTTTTTTAAAAAATATTCTTAAACTTTAAAAACAGTTAAAAATATATTTACCGTTAGTAAATTGTCTAAAAAATATCATTGAACTTAAAAAAAAATTATAATTAAATAAAGTTCGAGAACATCTAGTATAATTTAATCTAAAAAAAGTGTTTTTAATAGTTATACCAAAAACTCTCTAGTTAAATAAACAACATCATGTGTATTTTTCGAAAAGGAAAAATACAAAGACCAAAACGCGTTCGTCAATCACGCAAAAGTCCAAGTGTACCACATGGACTATGCAAAATAAATAAAAAAATAATTAACTATAAAAAATATATATATTATCATGTATAAATAAGCCAAACCCAAACCCATGGTTGAATATTTTGGATTAAGAGAAGCAATTAGGCATGATGATGAGAGAGAGAAGAAAGTGTGTTTTTGTATCCCTTGTGGGTATAGCATTGATGAGTTTATGCATTGTGAGAGGTGAAAATACATTGCAATCACCAGTGAAGCTAATATGGCATTATTACAAGCTCAACACAACTTGCCCTGATGCTGAGGAATACATTAAACATCAAGTCAAGTTGTTTTGGCAAAAGGATAAAAGCATCACTGCCAAGTTCCTTCGTTTGCTCTCTGCAGACTGCCTTTCCAAAAATGTACTATTCTTCCCCTTTCTTCTCCCATCTTTTTTCTCTATATACTATTCTTTCTTCGATTCGATATAATCTTCACTACAAAGGTATTTTTTCGATGCCTAAAACTGTCAGCAAATACTCAATAAAAAAAGCATTGGAATATCATCGATCTTCTGATGGTTTAAAAGGCGTCAGACCTTTTCGTCGAAAAAACCCCACGAGAAACTAAAATGAATTTATTTGATTGACTTAATCGATTTAAAAATTTTGGACTCTGAATAGTAATGTTCATATTTGTTGTTTTCTCGTTTTTTATTAATGATTTTTGAGAAGATGTTTTTGAAAATTAGGTATAAGAGATATGTATTTTGATATGAAAAATATTTAGGTCCATCTTGGGTAGCACCCATCTTTGTGTATCTTACCAAATTGTTCAATAATAATTTGATATGTGACAATAAAAGTGAGATGCATAAAAATGGGTGTTACTCGTGATGCACCCGAGCACTACTCTTTTGATAGTTTTTATTCTAATTTCTCCTTCCTTAAATTTCTTGACTTGGAAAAAAGATTATATATGGGTGTGTTTGTATGAAGTTTGAAATTAAAATTTTACTCCAATTTTTTGGTCTACAAAGTTTAGAATATTCATGCTTCTTTTTATTTTCTGTTTTTGGTTTTTAATTTTTCAAATGTTTTTGTTAGCTCATTTTAAATTAACATATCACTAATTTTTAAGGACAGAAAAAATTAATTTTCTATTTCGATTATGTAAAAACTATCAATAGGAGTGTTTTTTTTCCTTCTTAATTTACCCTTAGAATCTATGGTAGATGTAAAAGTTTGAGTTTTTTTTAGTACAAGAATTATGAGATTAGGAATTGAACCTCTGATCTTTTGAATTAAAGTGCATGCTAATACTATTAAGCTAAATTCATTTCGACAAATGTTATATATTTAAGAGAACATTGATGTATTTGATTACTTAATATAGGGTTGTGATGGTTCAATACTTCTTGATGGTCCAAACTCAGAGAAATATGCACCACAAAACCAAGGCCTTCAAGGGTTTGAAGAGATTGACAAGATCAAAATTGTACTCGAGGACAGATGTCCGGGGGTTGTTTCTTGTACAGACATTTTGAACCTAGCCACTAGAGATGCTGCCCATTTGGTATCAATCATCATCTTAATTCTATTTCTATTTTTTGAGTCACATTACACAGTATTTAAGAATTATATAAAATTTATGCTATAAAAAAACTATCCATATCAACAAGCTTTTATTTGGGTTTAGAATATGATGAAGGTATTATATATGTGTCAACTTAGTTGAGATACTGATCAATTTATCATCTCGTTTTTTTTTGTTAAAATAAATGATATCAACAAGCTTTCAAAAATGTAATTAAAAAAAACACAAAACAAAACAAACTTCCAAAAAGATCTTCTAAAACTAGGGTTTCTTTCTTAAGTTATTAAATAAAGGAAGCGGTTGCCGTCGAAAATATATAAAATTCTAAATGTAGAATAACTACAAAATTTCATTGTCAAACAAGTTATCAATTAAACTTTGTACGTGACCAATAATGGATTATAAAGTTATTCATTGGAAAGATCTCATATTATACCTAATTTGTATCCATTGAAATTCTAAAAATGCGAATCAATATAGATCTTCTGTTAATAATTTGTGGCTATTTTAACATGATTCTATTTGAATTCAGCTAAAAAAATGTCAATATAAAAGTATTATTTTCCAAAAAATCCAACTAAAGTTGCAAAAAAAATTATCACCAATTCTTTTTAAATAAGGAAAGGAAAATAGCTCAAGACGAGCAAATAAAAAATTACTAATATTTAATGAATAGTTGTTATTATCCATTTGATTCTCATATTTGTTTTTAGTTTGCATTAGTCCATAAATTTAAAAAAGTTTGTACATGCATGTGAACATTATTTGCGTTAATGATGTTAAAACAAAATTTTAATGTGGATCTAAATTGAATCACTTATTAAAATTTTAAAATTTAAATTAATAAACTCTCAAATTTTAATTTTAAAATTGGAACATTTTCTGGTTTTATATTAATAATGTGGTTACCATATCTTGCGAATCAAGTAATTTAGGGTCGATTTACGTTAAAGAATTTAAAAACAAAAATTTGAAAAATATAGGATTGAATGAAAATATAGTTATATTTAATGTTTCATATATGTGTTTAGTAATATATTTATAAATTTTATTTTAATTTAAATAATTGTTTAAAATGTATTTATAAATCATAAAACTAACTCTAGATAGTTACCCACTAAAATATTAAGTTAATTTAGTTTTAAACTTGGTTTATATTAAAAAAATGATATGTTTATTATTTTGTAATATTATATAATTTATAGTACATACATGTTTTAATTTTAAAATAATGAAATGAGTTTATAACCGACAAATTGTATTTTTAAATATTTATTTATTTATTTAATATAGGTATATATCATGGCATCAGGAATTGGTAGTCTTAAAACATCTTGCCTAAAAGAAACATGCTAGGAACATTCAAGAGAAAATCATGCTTTAAACATAACTTCAGAAATATTAACGTCAAATGTTTTGTCTTTTGAAATTTAAAAATTCAAAATCAAGATAGAATAAAAATATAAAACTATTTTTTTCAGAATTCGTACTATTAAGATCACAAAATTCGAAAATAATTTTTAAAATCAAAATTTAAATTTTTTGTCAAATAAAAATCTATTGAATTCGTGAATTTAAAAATATAAAATAAAATTCAAATTGTCGATTGAAAAGATTCTATATCTAAAAATTGACATGTATGATTGATTGGATGCAGGCAGGTGCACCATCTTATCCAGTTTTTACCGGAAGGAGGGATGGGTTTACAAGTACTATTGATGCAGTGGATTTACCATCTCCCTCCATATCATGGCAAGAAGGACTTAATTATTTCCAATCTAAAGGTCTTGATGTTTTGGACATGACAACACTGCTAGGTAAGTGGCAAATCTACGCATGCGCACGTACACGCACTCACATGCTCGTAACAATTTCATGTAAAAATTGTAAATATAGATTTTATTTAAAATCTAACAACACCCATGTACAACAAATTATACAATGATAAAAAAAAAAAAAAAAAAAAATTGTCTTAATTAATATTGTTGTTGATTAATTCTTGACCACATTTTATAATGTCAATCATCAGGTGCACATTCAATGGGAAAAACACACTGTCGATACATCATGGATAGGCTATACAATTTCCAAGGCACCCAAAAACCAGATCCATCAATGGACAAATCATTCTTAAAAGAGCTTCGAAAGAAATGCCCCAAAAAATCGAAAACAGACCCAACAGTGAATTTGACACCAAAATCTGGAAATGACTATCAATTCACAGGTCTCTACTACTCGAGAATCCTTTCGAGAAAGGCGGTACTTGGTATCGATCAACAGCTTCTTTTTGGTAACGACACGAATGAAATTGTCCAGGAGTTTGCTCCAAAATCTGGATTTGAAGACTTCCGTCGGTCCTTTGCTTTGTCTATGAGTAGGATGGGAAACATCAAGGTTTTGACTGGAAAAGATGGTGAGATTCGACAACATTGTCGACGAAGAAACTAGTTGTACAACTCCCATTTCTTATGGAAGAAGAAAGAATACTGTTTATGGAGGATTTAATTTACTATCACATTTGTCAAAAAGAAACAAAAATTATCCGATTAATTGCATCTTAATATGATATATAATAAAATTATAAACTAAATTATTTATGGTAAATGAATATTTTTACCCCAAGGCTTCCCCATTACATATGCAAATTATATTATTCCATATAAAATCCTATGGCGATGCACAGCACCGTGGCGCTACTCTCGGCACCCTAGACTCGAGAGTGAAAATATTGGTAAGTGCCAGGAGCGCAGTGCTGTGCTTTGACAAATGCAGGCCAGCGCCGCGGCGCCGGTCCATTTATGGAAAGAATGTTCAATTTTTGGAAAATTTTCTCCATATAATTTCCTAGGATTTTGGCTACCGAATGAAGCGATACACACCATGAAATTCAGAGTCTTGACGAGAGTTTTTAATCTAGAGAAAGTGAAAAAAAATTAGAGGGTCATTTGGAGGTCGTTCAAGATCTTGATGTGCGAATTGAGGCGAGATTGACAGATTTCAACGGTGGAGATTACTGCGAAAGTGGCATTCTAGTTCTAGGGTTTAATGAACTTATCTCTGGATTTAAGTTAATGCAATAGATTCTTTTAGGGGGTTTGTTTTTTAATGTTTTTCAATATTATTGTGCTTAGGTATATGTTAGGTTCAATATCAATTAGAAAAGATTGCATGTTTTACTGAATCTAAAATATTGAATTATTAGCTTAACCTTTTATGCAAATAGTTAGGTTGTTAGAAAAAGTTGGCAATGACAACTCTTAAAGCCATGCTTCTTAATTTTATTTTTTTTTTGAAAGGTATTGTAATTAAAGTGTGGGGTGGGGGAATCAAACCTCAAACTTCGAGATCGATAGTATGAATACTATGTCGAGCTATGCTCTTGTTGGCCTATGCTTCTTAATTTGATTTCAAGTAATTAGTTATCAATTATTTTTTAATGAAAATAGGTTGTTACTGAAAGGTATTGATCTTGAAAATAATATTTAGACTTAAGCAAATCATTGACATAACAATCATAGAAACCCTTTGCATGACTTAATGAAGTAGATAAAAAATTCAATACACTAGGATGTATTTGTCTCTCGAGTTTCAAATTTATCTTTGCTTGCTTTATTTTATTTCAAAAACTAAAAATCATCACAAGTTCAATCCTTAAATAAAATCGACACAGTTTTTGAATAACTAAGATAATTCGTCAACTTGATTCTCTGAAAATGTTATTCAGTCTCTTGACCATCTTACTTTACTATAACTTGATAACATATATTTGCGTTAACCACGTTTTGGTACATCAATTTTTTGACATTGTTATCAGGAAATCAAAGGAATATATTAGCTTACTATTTAATGAATTGGATATATCTTAATTTAAGGCGTATTATAAATTGTTTTTATTTTGTGATGGTATTGTGGCGTAGGCCACTGAACCCCCTCTTTCTTTTCTAAATTATTTAAATTTAAAAATAAGGTAAATAAATAAAACTGGATTAAATGACCTAAAGTAGTTAAGTTGAGTAATATTTGTATTTAATTTCAAATGTGATTCTAAATGAACACTCCAAAGATTCTAATTTCAAATTGAGGTAGGAAAAATAGAACTATTAGTCCAAGGATTTATTAAAATATTAATCTATTTGAACTTTGCTGGGAATGTGGGAAAAATAGAATTAATTGTTAACTACTCATCACTTGAATTTCTTTAATAAGTATATTAGATAAAAAGGAAAAGGAAATGAAATTGAAGAATTTGAAGTTTGGGGTTTGTAAAAATTAATTTGTTAGAAGATATAAATTATTTTAAATTGTGAAGATAACTAAAGGAATTTGTTAAGGTCCATATGTTGGGATGTATGACCTAAAGTCTCGTAGTTATATGTTAGTAGAGTCAATGGTTGGTTAGTTTTATGTAACTTGTGCAATAGTCCATTAAATTAAGATCCAAGGTTATCTAATGTAACTTAAACATGTATGTAGAGACATACGAGTGGATCATGTTTAAGTGATAACCTAAATTGTCTGTAATATATCGATAAGGTTGGGTGTCTTATTTTGTTAACACTACTAGTACTTGTTACAATTGTTGTAAAGTGCTACAAATGATATGATCCCGATCATTCCTGTGGAGACATATGAGCAGGGTATCATATTGATAACTTGTAGAAATACAAGTTATTGTAATATTTTTCTTAGAATAATGAAGGAAGAAAAGAAGATTATGCATCAATCATGCTTATAATTCATGCTAAATATCAAACTTGCGCCAAAGTAGCTCAAAAGCACCGGCTGAATTCATATCACAAGCGTATTGTGCCAAAAGTATTTATTTTGCATATGATTGCATGAGACTCCACATGTGTTGATCTTCCAAAGAACAAACAAACAATCGCATGCCACCGAATCTCTAAAATTGTACCAGTGGATTTTCTATCAACCTTCCAGAATGGTAACAGTGCTGGCATTTGCACCTACCGCGTCAAACGATGACGACTGATCAGAGTGAGAATCCTAACAAGGAACAAGGAGTGGCTCTATAGATTCTTGACACTAAGAAGAGGGGAATCATCAAATCATTAGAAAATTTACGATCCATAGATTCTGTGATTTACGAGAGAGAAATCTAACTCCATCTTTCTCACCCCGATTCATCATCGGACCCTTACTAGAGCAAGAGTCTAAGAGGGCCTTCTCCATCCCACTCAACCATATCAACACCAGCAACCTAGATACTCACCTGTTGAGAGCAAGTAATTGCTACCAACTACCTCTTCACCTTATTCTTTTATCATTTTGTTGTTGTACTGCACTATAGTTTAAGAAATTATTCACCTCTATTCAACAACTATCTTAATATCATCATGTCTTCATTCATCATTTCCTCTATCTTTGCTTTTATTTTAACCTTTTCCATGAGTCACTAATCTCAATGGGGTAAGGCGGAAGGTTAATTTCATGAGCTTTTAATTTCATGAGCTAAGTAGAATATTATAAGGAAGTTGTCCTATTTGCTTAATGTATAGTCATTTAAATGCTGGTCTATGAACACTCATAGAGACAAGTAGCTATAACTAGCCTCTTGAGAAGGAAAGCAACTGTAGAACTCGTTAAGCAAAGCAAGAAGTATTTCTAGAGATAGAAACAACCTTGCACTCATAACAAATTTATTCACGCATCATAGAGATATGATACATGTGGCTGGCCACCAAAAGGTGTGTGATAGTCGGAAGTTGTGAGCCAGGATATGTTCTTGTGATAATGCACGGTGATGCAATATTAATCTTCTCCCAGACTCTAACTTCTCTATACATTTTACCTTCATGTTAAGGCTGTTGTTTTCTATAATCTCTCTACGTTATCTTTCACGAGCATCTCTTATAAATTTGTAAATTTGTAACTCTACGGAATACTCACACTTATCTGTCTTGATTGGTACAAATCCCCATGTTCGATCTTAGGACACCCTGAGAAACTCGTAATCAGGTTACACTTGGCTTGAGAACGAGAAAACTTGTGATCAATGCATACTCACTACACTTAGACTCAAAACATTAAATGCCAATACACCTTAGTGTAGACCAAAATCAACGCATATTTTCAGCGTAACAAGTTTTTGGCACCGTTGTTGGGGATTTGGCAAGTAATTGAGTCTTTGATTTTTTTTTTTTTTTTTTTTTTTTTTTGTGAATTCTACAGGTGTCCTTTCTCTTTTTGGAGTACTATAAGCGGAAGGCTATAGATAGTATATGAGTACGAGAGCAGAACCTGAGCTTAATGTTGACCCTGAAATAGAAAGAACTTTCCATCGTAGAGCAAGGCAGAGTTGTAATCGATGTAGAAGGAATATGGCTAACAAAAACAACTCAAAATAATCCAACACAAGCGAATGGTTTGTTCGAACATCAACAACAGAATCTTATTCTCCTTGCTACTTATCACAATACTCCTATGAGGAATTATGCGGCCCCAAATCTCTATGATTTCTTGTCTGACATCATGAGGCCAACCTTTGACGAGAACGCAAGGTTTAAGATTAAACCAGTCATGCTGCAAATGATCCAGAACATCGAATAGTTTGAAGGATTGTAGGGTGAAGATCCACATGCCCATCTTACGTGCTTTGTGAAGATGTACTATTTCTTTGATCATTTCATTTTCATTTCGTAATCTAAGAAATCTAGATTTGATTTTGTTGTATTTATTTAATTCCATAAAATCTTCCTTCATGTAAGCCAAAATAAACTGATTTTAGATAATCTTTGCAGGCCCAATCTCGATTTATGAAGGCACCCCAATACCAAACTTGGCCCACTTCAGATGAAATAGTGGATTTACGAAAGATTTTGATGCTGGCTGAGGGAATCTGCTGTTGTGCCACGTATTAGCTAAAGCTGATAATTCTTTTCAGTTCTTTCAATCAAAGTGGGAGACCAAAGAGAGAGAGATATCAGATTGAGTTTCGAGATTATCCTTCTTCCTCTCCAGACCTGCTGTTCGAGAAGAACTTGAGTTCCCTGCCTTTAGATGCTCACCTGCATGAAGCCAAAAAGGATTAGGAAATACAAGGAAGAGCAAGATGATGGGCAGAGAAGGAGAAAGAACACATTGAGTTAAGTAGTTCGGCCAGGAAGCCTACATCCACGGTGCAAAAGAGAGAGTATCACTTTATTGCTTTTCTTCTTTGAATTTACAGAATATGAACTCATTCTCTTACACTAATTCTTCTTCTCTTTTTATATGAAGGTTTTCCTTTACAAGATGTGAGCTCAAGTGAGCTCGTGGTTACAACAAAAAAAACCAGCAAAATGACAGATAAGTTCTCATTTTCTTTATTTTTCTGTTATACTTCATTTATGCTATTTTGAATTATTAGATCAAATTCTAATTCTCTGCATGAACTTTGAATATTTTGAATTAATAGATCAGATTCTAATTCTCTTATTTGCGGGAACTTTTAATTTCTGGATTAAATTTTGCATCTAAATACTATGTAGTTTTCCTGGTTATCAAGATGGGTATATATGTCCACATTTTCAACTAATTTTCATTATCATGTATTTAATTAAATATTTTAAGTTTAGACATTTTTTCGATGGAAATTATGTTACATGTTAAAAATTTTGTGTTGGCAATATTTGTTTAAGTTTGGTATTTGTCTCTCAAGTTGTCTCTCCATTTTTTAGACAAAATAGAGGTTTATTTCGAGTAATGTTGATCCTGCAAAATATTATATATTTTCGTTATGTGAAAAATTCTTCCCGCAGTATTTTTACAAATTTCATGCATTTCTTATTGTGTTATGGTTTTGGAATCTAAGGTTACTCTTCTACTTATCCACTGTGCATATTTAAAGGATATTTGCTTAGTGTTTTGTGTTGGTCGTTTTTTATGATTATCTCGATAGCCATTGTCTTATGAGAGTTTGATCTTTGAAGAATCAAAGATCTTGTTACTTTGAACCGTATTGTCCGACTCATTATCTACGTGAGAAGGGATTTCCAAGCTTATGGGGAGGCTAACATACTCAAATGGAGTGGTCTCCATTTGAGAGGAAAAGATAATGTTCAAGTGAGAGGGAGTTTCACAACTTAAGGGGAACTTAAATCAATACTTAGGGAGAACAAAGTCACCGAGAGTGAGTCAATGTAGGAGGAGCTTAGATGAATGGTTGAATGCTCTATGGGGTGACTATAATCATGTCGTAGTAACAAATAAGTACTAAGTACTACATTATGCTTATAATTTATGTTGGAGAAGTTATTATTCCTGGGCAAATATCCTTTTAATGTTCCGTGGAATGCTGTTACCAACCTCCTGTGTTATTTCTTTGGTTGTTTATCATTCATTTTAATGTTATGTGGAATGGTGTTACCAACCTCATTCAAACTTTTTCGTTAAATGTTCACATCATTTCACTCTAAAATTGAGTTGAAGCAAAGTTTTTTTCTTTAACCATCGAAAACATTCATAATTCTCACATCATTTCACCTCAAAATATTCTTGAATTTTATATTATTTTCTAATTATTTTTCATTTCTCATTTAAATTTTTGTTCTTGCATCAACATTTATACATTTACAATATAAATCTAAATGTTGTCTTATTTTATAAAGAATTTTGATTAAAAATGGTCAATTGCAGTCTAGTTAAGTCACAATCAAAATTTTATTAACTAATTATAACAATTTTCATAATTTTTTCCATAATTTCCATTGATGTCGGTATTGTCATAAAATCAAAATCTCGATATTTCTATCAACATCGATATTTCAAACCCTTGTACTTCCGGTCCTAAAAAAAACATTGAAAGGAGAGAGACACTTGAAGTAGAAAAATTGTAGGTGATGCCTACTCCGAAAGAGAAAAAAAAAAAAAAAACTTAAAAAGATAAAGATTAGATTAAGAAATCACAAAAATGTGGTAATAATACAAAATAAAGTTGTTCTTTTTAAAAAAACTTGAATACTAAAAAAATCTATAAAAGAAATTAAGGACTACAAACTAACAAAATTAAAAAATAAAATAAAAAAAAAACCAAAGAAAGATAAGATACATTATGGAAGCTATTTATAAAGGAAATTTAGAATTGAAATCCTTGCTTGATTTTATAAGATTAATTTAGATAAATTTGAAATCCTAAAATGTGATTTTGTTTCTCTTTATTTACTATCATTTAACGTGAATGGAAGCTTTTTAGATAACATAGATTTTGTAGAAATAATTTTTCTCTTTTAAAGTGGATCTCAATCCTTGCAATTATTTAACTAAGCATGGCCCTATTACTCTTCATTATTGATGTCCATATATCACTCTTATGCATATTTGAACAATAGTCTAACAAATTAAATCTAATCTATCGTCCTCTCTCTCGAGCAAGAAATTAAGTAAGAGCATCAAACATTGGCCAAATGTCTAAAAACATTAAGAACACACATGCTAGAATGAAAGATACATAAATTCTCAAGGAAACAATCAAATTAGTTTCACAATCCACTACATTACAACCCTAAAAATAACAAACTCGACCACTCATGGTTATGATTCAGACATGGACAATAATCCAAAGAGAAGAAAAAATAAATAAGTCAGGGTCAAGCTTGAGATCTCCCTCTAACGACATCCTCAATCATCCAATCTTCTAAAAAATCCAAGTCATCACCTTTGTCCAAAACTTGGCTTCGTTCGTCTCCCTTCAAATGACTAACAATGATTTTTTACTACTGAAAATCTAGGTAGCGTCGCGACAAATGGTCTATATATTTGCTTAACGTTGTGGGGCAAACGTTAAGCAAATATATAGACCATTTGTCTTCATTACTTTGTGATGCTATACCCTAGCATTATAACACCAATCTTGGTTGCTCTCTAATTTCTGGCATTGAGTAACATTTGAGTGTTGCAGCATTGCCTCTCCACTTTTTTCTAGCCTATTTTCTTCTCTCTCCCTACCTTAAGACCATTTTGACCTCCCTAAGGTATTTTTCTTTAATTAATCTTCAAATTTCTTCAATCTATGCTCAATTTCGCGCTTCCTACGAAATTAACAAATAAAAACATCAAAAAACACAATTTTCAAACAAAACTAACTAAATTCTAATTCCTAAAAAGCATTTCGGAGTGCTTTTAACTATCCTAAACATAGAACTTTGTTGGTCTCGAACAAAAGACAAAATAAGTCCGTAGTAAAATTCTAAACATGCATACCATTGACTCAAATGGCCGCGAACCTTTCGACACGAAAAAGCGTGAAAATGGATCCGGGGTTAAGAATTATGAAAAAAAGTCGTGTGCCAGACGATTTTGGGAACGTAGCTCGTTTGGTGCCCCAAACGGGCCCCAAGGTCATTAAGAAATTTTAAGGCTAAATTTTTCATCCATCACGTGTGTATGCAAGCTTCTTTCATTTTCGTCCTTGTTAGCTCAACATGATTTAAAATGAACATTTCCTAGTTTTTCCCCTACTCTGGTTTTATGAAACTGTTAAGGAATTCTCTCCTTATCCATGTAGTAAAAAGAATGGTTGACTGGTCACTTTATTTTATTTTATTTTATCTTTTTTATCTTAATTTAGACAAACTAAGAAGAACTTCTCAAGACGTTGTTTTCATTGTGGCTTTCCCACATTGGTAATGAAAGCTATTCAACTACAAACAATGTAAAACATTGGGTATCATGAATGCCTTTAATTACTAACACTATATGATGAGTAATCTTCCTAAAAAATAAATATTTTATCATTTTTTTTTTCAATTTTGCTGACACAACTGCACAACCCAAAAAAATGACTTGACTTATTTCATGGCCTTCCAAGTGACAACCTAATTAGTACAAGTACAAGCAAGCTTTACTCTTACGACCTTAAACAAAAGAAAGGTCATGTCCTCAATCATGCAAGAGACTACTTTATGAGGAACTTAAAAAAATCAATCTCTAAGACTGTGCTATCCAATTTCTATAGTAGATTATCTAATATACAGATTTAAAACAAATCATAGATAATTTATCCTAAGAATTTCTCAACATTTAAAGCACATTCATTTTTCCTCATAAAAGTTCATATTATCCTAAAGAAATTAAACTTTTTTTCTTGAAAATCCAATATATCTCTTAATAATCATAAGGTTATGCAAAAAAAAAAAAAAATAAATAAATAAATAAAAATGATCTCACAAAGATCACAAAAATATGTAGTATACCCCACCCCAAACTTAAAATTAGGCATTGTCCCCAATGCGTTAAAATAAAAATGAAGCATATAAGATTTGACTTGATCCCTTTGCTATAATATTTTATTTCGTCAAAATTACTCTTCAACTTACATTGTAACTTTTTCTCATTATAGTGGTAGATGAAGGCCAAAGATGAGAGTTTGGGATATAGACTTTACTTTAACGCTGACAACTAATGTGGGAAACAAAACTGAGAAATCTTGAGGCAAACTAGAAGTGTTATATGCTATAAGTAGTAGTTTATGCATATTTCTACTAAAAAATTAAGACGATGTGTGGATTGAATTTTTAAGTGTTTAAATAAGTGTTTCAAAGTGCAAAGAAAGTATTTTTAAGTACTTAGAAAGTCAATTTAAATATGCTCTAAAGTCGTTGTTGTAGCCAGCGTTCAAATTGAATACTAAAAAATATATATTTGATTTTTAGCAACTAAATTATCTTAAAAATTGGAAATTTTAAACATAGAAGATTCCAAGTGCTTCACCAAATATTAAATATTTGAACCTAATGCACCAACTTCGCATACCACAACAATGTAAAATAAATTAACATTATATACCAAATAAAAATATTAGAAGGAAAAAAATGGAGAAAAGAGACCAATAACAGGAAAGTACAATAAGCTCCAATCGAACGGTGGAAGTTTGAAGAATATAA
Source organism: Benincasa hispida (assembly GCF_027475165.1). Classification (NCBI taxonomy): domain Eukaryota; kingdom Viridiplantae; phylum Streptophyta; class Magnoliopsida; order Cucurbitales; family Cucurbitaceae; genus Benincasa; species Benincasa hispida. Next base: position 82,894,400 of record NC_143489.1, on the reverse strand, counting down.
TCCAAATGTTTCAAATTAGAAAGTCAATCCACAAGAGAAATTAAGAGAGCACCTAATTTACCATACAAAAATATAAGTATAATTTTATTAATCTCGTGTTTGAGTGTATGATGCAAATGAAGCAAAACAATATTACAATATAAGATCTTCTTAACTTGATGATACGTTTAAATATTTATGAATCAATTACAAAAAAAAAAATTGCATTTCAAAGTTGATCAAGAACCAGTCTTCCAATAGGCGACAATATCAATCGATGATGCAATTTTGAAAATACCCAAAAATAGTAAAAACAAAGTTACTGGGGATCACATTAGAAAAGAAATTCTATTTATTTTTTAAGTTGACCTAAACTTAATTCTTGAAACAAAATGATAGGGACAACGACCCGTATGATATTGTCCACTTTGGGCATAAACCCTCATGGCCTCATACCAATGGAGATAGTCGAACCACATCATGACTATTTCCAAGGTTCCATCTTTGTTCACCACCACCTTGAATGGCTCTGATACCACTTGATAGGGTCTCAACGACCCTCAAACTATCTCCACAATGGTATGATATTGTCTTTTGGTTTCACCACAAAAGGTCTCATACCAATGGAGATAGTCATTCTCACTTATATATCCACGATCCTTCTCTTATCTAACCAATGTGGGACTTTAAATAATGTTGCTGAGAATATCTTCGACCTTGTGCACTGTGATATATGGGGTCCCTTTAAAACCCGAACACATGCAAGTCACACTTACTTTGCCACTATTGTTGATGATAAATCAAGGTACACATGGATACATCTCTTGAAAAATAAAAGTGACATTCTACAAGTCATTCCTAGTTTCTTCAAACTTGTTGAGACTCAATTCTCAAAGAAAATCAAAAGTTTTCGTTCTGAAAATGCTCCTGAATTAAATTTCAGAAATTTTTTTGCCAAAACAGGAACTACTCATCAGTTCTCCTGTGCATATACTCCTCAACAGAATTCAGTGGTTGAAAGGAAACATCAACACCTCCTCAACGTTGCAAGAGCCCTAATGTTTCAGTCCAATGTTCCCCTCATTTTTTGGGGAGAATGTGTCCTCACTGCAGCATACTTAATCAACAGAACACCTATGGTTTTACTATCCAACAGCACTCCCTATGCTGTTCTGTTTAACAAAACTGTTGACTATGGCTTCATAAAGACATTCGGATGCCTTGCCTATGCTTCTACACCAACAATCAATAGGTCTAAATTCGATCCAAGAGCAAGACCATGTGTCTTCATGGGATATCCATCAGGTATAAAGGGCTATAAGCTATATGATATGACTAAAATGACATTTTTTATCTCCAGGGATGTCTTATTCTTTGAAGAAAGGTTCCCATTTCAGTCTGTCAAAGAAGACAACAAGCCCATTTCACATGATTTGATCACTTTGAAAACAAAGGTATTACTGAAAATCTTGTTGTTAATACCTTAGAACGCTTATGTGAGGATAACCACGGTATTGATGATTCACAACCTCATATTGAAACTTCAGAAGAAACCAATCATATCACCCAAACAACCATTCCCACAGCCCCAAGAAGGTAATCGAGAGCACATTACCCACCCTCCTACCTAAAAGACTTTCACTATAACCTCACATCCCACAGAAAATCACCCTTTCCTCTTCACAAATACCTCTCATATAATACTTACAACCAAAACCATAAGACATACATCCTAAATGTCACTTCCATCTATGAACCCACCTATTACCACCAGGCCGCGAACCACCAAATTTGGAAGAAGGCTATGGCAGAGGAAATAGAAGCCATGGAACAAACTAATATATGGACTATTGTCTCTCTTCCAAAGAATCATCGTACCGTAGGCAGTAAATGGGTTTACAAAGCCAAGTACAAACAAGATGGAACAGTTGATAGATATAAGGCGAGACTTGTAGCAAAAGGCTACAATCAACAAGTAGGAATAGATTTCTCAGACACCTTCTCACCTGTCGCCAAAATTGTCACTGTTAAAGTCTTCTTCGCCCTTGTTGCATCCTATAATTGGTCACTCACTCAAATGGACATCAATAATGCCTTCCTAAATGGTGATTTGTTTGAAGAAGTGCATATGTCTTTGCCATTGGGTTATCAAACCTCACAAGTACCACAGAAAGATGAGAAACTAGCCTGCAAACTTAACAAATCTATTTATGGGCTGAAACAAGCCTCGAGACAATGGTTTCTCAAGTTTAAAGCTACTCTATCTTCACATGACTTTCATCAATCCAAGTCTGATTATTCTCTTTTTACCCGAGGACATGGACATGATTTTATAACATTGTTAGTATATGTAGATGACATATTACTAATCGGACCATCCCCTCAAATAATCAGCTTAGTCAAAGAAGTCCTCAAAGGACATTTCAAACTCAAGGATTTAGGCCATGCGAAATATTTTCTTGGATTAAAATTATCCAGATCTCAAAACAAGGGATCATGATTTCCCAATGAAAATATTGCCTCCAAATACTTGAGGATACTGGATTTCTTGAAGCTAAACCAGCTACAACTCCTATCGATCCCAATTTGAAACTATCAAAGAATGAAGGAGAGCTTCTAAAGGCAGATGACATCACATGTTATAGGAGACTGATTGGCAGACTTATATATATCTTCAAATATCTCGGCCAGACATATGCTTTGTTGTTCATCGGCCAAGCCAATTCATCCACAGTCCCACTAAAGTTCACTTAAATGCCGCTCATCATTTACTCAGGTACCTAAAACGGTCTCCTGGACAAGGCATTTTAATCAGCCCTATCACTTCCTTTCATTTAAAAGCCTTTGTGGATGCTGATTGGGGATCATGTCCTAATACTAGAAGATCCATTACTGGTTTCTGCATATTCCTAGGGGCATCTATCATATCATGGAAATCAAAGAAACAAGCCATCGTTTCTAGATCTTCTGCAGAAGCGGAGTACATGGCATTATCCTCAGTTACTAGTGAATTAATGTGGATCTCTCAACTCTTCAAAGATCTTCAGGTTAAGATCCTAATGCCCACTACTGTATTCTGTGACAATCAAGCCGCTATTGCTATTGCCTCTAATCCAATGTTTCATGAGAGGACAAAACACATAGACATTGATTGTCATTTTGTTCGGGACAAGAAAGCTGATGGGTTCCTTAAAGTTCTCCCTATCCAATCTAGTCAACAACTCGCAGACATGTTCACTAAAGCATTGCCTACATCTGTTTTGTCTAAACTAGTATCCAAGTTGGGCATCATTGACATTCATCGTCCAACTTGAGGGGGAGTATCAACAGTAAAACAGTTACATTCTGTTTATTAGTTACAACAATTTATTTGTTACATTCTGTTATAACAATTTATTTGTTACAACAGTTAAGATTCTGTTTGAGTTTGATTTTGTTTGAGTTTGTTTGTATTTTCCAGCTGTTAGTTAGTCAAGCACACTAACAAGTTCTTCTATAAAAGGAACTTAAAGTATGTAAATACAATAAGCGAAAGTAATAAGAAAGTATTTCCACATACCTTTTCTCTCCATTTGTTAAAAGGAAAAAAAAACTCTTTTGTATTAAAAGTGAACGATGAGAATGTTAGATAATTAAGAAAGTAAATTATATTGCTACAACTTCCTTAAAAATTCGAAATTGACAAGGGAAAAAACCAACTTTTCGAAAATTAAAATATTCTGTTTACAAGAAATTACAGATGTATGAATCAAACAAGAGGTCGAAAATATTATCTTTCTTTCATACTAAAATTTCTTATAAAAAAAAAACAATAAACTTCTAAATTCTTTTGTTTGAGCTGACTACAACTTAGCTTAAAAATATGACTAGATTTGGAGGATTCAAACCTCTGAACCTCTTAATTGTAAACATATATTTTTTTATAAAGTTTGACTCAACATATATGTGATTAGGTCGTCATGATTCATTTTAGGTTAATATCACTTTTAATTCCTAATCTTTCATGGATGTAACAATTTAGTCATTGAACTTTAGTTTTTAATGATTTACAAATCGTCCTTTCAATTTTGTAACAATGTAGTCAATGAACTTAAGTATGTAAGAATATATTCCAAAACTTTAAATTTTTGTAATGTTTTAGTCTATATCGTAAAAATTATTTAGTACCTAATCCATCATCATTTGTTGAATGAATTGTGTGACCCTCAAATCCTCTAGATAAAGTGATTGATTCTTCATCATATACCCATTGACTCTAAGAATGAGATATTTCATATAAGAATAAATGGCGTTCCACGCCAATCTAATGACTCCCACATTGCATTCGTACAATCTTTGAATCGAAACCTTGTTTTTTTCGAATTATTAACATGCAACTTTTTCATATCTAGAAATAGGGCTACTCGCTCTTTATTTAGTCAATAATTTTTCTTTTAAGTTAAATTCTATCTAGAAAGAAAGTTGTTTAAATTAATAATAAATGCCCTACTGAATAACTTATCTGCGACTTTTTCCATATATATGTTATTGACCCAAGGTTATATCTTTCTTCACAATTTAGCCTGAAGACCAACATTCACTATTGTTGTTTTGTATTACCATATTCTTTAAGGGTATTTGTTGCGTGATAAAAATAAAGAGTTGAGTTGAGTTGAGTTGGTAACTATTATCTGGAGAGTTAAATTATCTTGGGAATTAAATTATCTGTGTTTGTTTATAGAGTTGAGTTGAGTTGGTAATTATTGTCTGTGTTTGTTGGTGTTTGTTGTGCAGAGTTTCTTGTGAAGAGTTGAGTTGATTTGGAGATTTGATGCAGTTTTTTTGTGAATGAGATTAGTTTTATTTTTTTATTTTTGTTTTTTTATTTGATTCTTTTATTTTTTTTAGTTTTATGTTTTGCTATTATTGATTAATTTTCAAATATACACGTATTTTCTCAAATCATTTATGACATAAACTGGACAATCTCAATTTTTTTTTTCTCAATTTGTAGAACATAATAGATTATTTTTCATCTATTCTTTTAAAAAACTATAATAATTCTAATTCTCTTTGGTCTGTAAAACATATCAACAAAATACATTTCATATTGCCGCTCAATTACTTGGTATATTGTATATTGTATATATATATATATATATATTGAATGTATGTATATTGAAGGTAATTATCCTAATTACTAATTGGTATATTGTATGTATATATATTGAATCTTGCTAACTTAACATTATTATTTCACATATCATATAGTTTATTTTTATATAATATGGACGGTATATTTAGAATTGAAATTGTACCTAGAAAATTACCTTTCATTTGATTATGATGGTGAGAATGTGATGTATTACAGTAACATTTTTCATAAGATCACAAAAATAATATGAAACGACCGAACATGTAGCCATTTCAAAAAAAAAATAATTCACAAAATATATGTTCTTTTCGATACTTATAATATAACACACTAAGAGCCTCAGATAGAACATAACATAAGATAAGATCGGTCATTGGAAGAAATCCAACAAAAACAATTAACCAAATCATCATATCAAATTTTGTAAAGTGATGTTCCAAAGGTTTGACGATAAAAAAAAAAAAAAAAAAAATCAGATCTGGGGGAGAATCCATATGGCAAAGATGAGGGAAGAGAGAAAAAAATGAAAATATCACTGATTTTTAGGGTTAGTTTTGAGTAGGTAAAAAAGTAGTTTTAATAATCCACAGTTTTTCTTTATGGGCTTAACAAATAATAAATACCCACCCAACCTAATAACTTATGACCATTTATCAAACACCCCTAAATTTTTTCCTTAGGGTCGTTTGGTTGAAATGTTTTTTATATGAGAATTGATATAAGCATACAAAACCTATGTTTATTTTACAGGTCTTAACACATTCCTAGGTGTCCTTATTTTCTACCCACAAGAGTTTTTTTTCCTTCCAAAACTGTGACTTTCTTTTCCATATTCAACTATTTTTCATTTTATATATAATTTCATTTTTAATATAGTCAATTAATTAATTAATTAATATAAATATTTATTTTAAGAAATCAATAATAACCTAGAAAATGTTTCTCTCTTTAGTCTCTTTTAAATAGTATACTAGTTTGATACTACGTGTGTTGCACGTGTTGCATAGAATTTAAAAAGAGAATTTAGTTCTAAAATTTTAATAATACAATTTAATTTATGACGAAGAAAAATTAATTTTTTTAAATAAGTCATGAAAAACATTTATAAAAACTTTGGAATTTGCGAGGAAAAATAATAGTATTATAATTAAGTATAAAATGTATTATAAAAGAATATATAAATTAAACATGGATAAAATAATATATAAACTAAAATATTTTGACTATTTTTTTTAAAAAAAATTGTGATAATTATCATCTTGGAAAAAAAAACTATTTTATTTTAGTCATGATTTAATTATTTTCCCAATTTTGAACTACAATATGAACAAAAATATTATTATTATTTTTTAAAGTTCGTGGTCACTTGGTTAAGAAAATGTTATTTGATGATTTAAATTATTTGACTATCCTGTTAATTTTGAACAAATTTTTCTTAAATTTTGTATTAATTATCTCTTAGCTATTTTTTTTTTAATTTAGATGATTTAATCTTCTTATTTCCAAAATTTGATTTAAACAAAGATTTTTTTAAATTTCTTCATAATAATCTCTTAGTTAGTTTTCTTTTTAAGATTTTTTTGTTTGGATGATTTGATGATTTCGTCAATTTTAAATTTTCATTTAGAACAAGATTTAAGATATATATATATTGTGATCACTTTTTCTTATTTAATAAAAAAACTTTTTTTACTGTTTGATTATTCTCCCAATTCTAAACTTTAAATTAAATTATTTTTTTCTATTTTTTAATTGATTTGGATGATGTGATTATCATTTTAATTTCAAACATGAATTAATATAAAATATTCTTTTTTTTTTTATAAAATTTTATAATGATTTTACTATCTTCCTAATTTCAATTTTTTTCTTGAACAAAAATATAATTTTTTCTATGCAAACAGAAACTCTATAAACTTAATCTCTTTTTATTTGTAACAATCTTCTTATTGATTTTAAACTTTATTTCAATTTTTTATGTATTTTTGTGTACTTACAACAAATTTGAAAAGAGAAAACAAGAACAAAAATTGTAAAAAATATTGTAAACCTCTAAATTCATTTGTGTATATTTATAAAAATTAAAATGTGAAAAAAAACTTCAAAAACATTAAAACAATCACTCTTTTCTCTATCACTTATTTTCCTCTAAATTGCTTGAATTTTGAAAAATATTTTGAACTTCAAAGGCAAGGTCTGTCCTCCACTCTCTTCAATATGTGATGATCAGTATGTGAATCTACTGCATATATAGAAAAAAAAATTACAAAAGCAAATAAAAAAATGTTGCATTAAATCACTCTATATGTTTTTACAAATTGAAAAGTGAAAAAAAAAATTAAAAGGAGGACATGGGCTAAACAAAAAAGGAGAGGGGTAATATTTTACTATAAAAGATAGAAGAGATACTAAAAACAGAGAAAATAAACTACTTAAAGAAGGGAAAAAAAACCATTGGTAAAGATATTGCTATTACCAAAAAAAAAAAAAAAAAAAAAAAAAACCAACAAAGAAGTTAGAGGAGCCGGTGTTAACAAAATTAAATAAAATATGATTTTGTAAAAAATGTGAATAAGATATTAGAGGATAAAATGTTGTTTTTATTTATTTATTTATTTATATCTCTATTTAACTTAAAGTAGATATTGGAAATAAAATGTGATTTAAAAAAAATATATGTGTGAATAAGAGACTAGATGATAAAATATGATTTTTTAAAAAATAAAAAATCCCTTTACTTAAAGAGAAATAGATATTATTAAAGATAAAATGTGATCTTGTCTAGATATTTTTTGTCAATTAGATATTAGAGAATAACATGTGATTTTTTAAATGTCTTTTCCATTTATTTAATCATACGTAGATATTAGAGATAAAATGAGTTTTTTTTAATGAGTTAAATGTAAAAAGGGCATTTTCAAAAATAGAAAATTGGCTAAACTATTTAGTAACATATTCCAATAACAATTAACTAAAAGGCGCAAAAGATAAATGTTCTCCTCATAGTGTTTTTAGATAGTATAGATTATTTATTATTTATAATTTGTTAACTATTTATCGTGATTATTTTTATTACTTCATTCATTATTAACATATCATATTTATAAAGTTTTTTAAATATTCTATATTAATATATCATATTTTCATCTATTTTTTCATTTTTTATATAATATATTGTTTATTATACTATATTTTCTTATATTATTTAATTAAAATTAAATTACTCATGTTAAACTTAATTAATTATAAAAATGATTATGTATTAAAATATAATTAATATGACATTCATTAAATATATTGATTGGTTAATATTACACAATTTTCATATATTTATGATTAAAATTATTATTGATTCTTAATTAATTAATTTTGATCAATATATTGAATGATATTTAGTTTTTAATTCATTAATATATTACAATTACATAAGATTGTTATGCTTAATTTCATAAATTAAATACAAAAATAATTTTTGTTCATAAAACTCTAATAGCATCTCTCATGAACAACTAAACGTTATTATCTTTGATTGTTAGACATCCTATTCCTACATCGTATTTCGGGACATCTATTTTTAGTTTTCAAAATTTGGCTTTAATTTTTAAACTATTGGTAAGAAATAGATAAAAAGCAAGAAATTTGGAGGTAAAAGAAGTGTCTATAAGCTTAATTTTCAAAAACAAAAACAAAATTCCAAATGGTTTCCAAAACTAGACCTAAAATGTGTAAATTAAAAGTGGGAACTTTTAAGTTATTCTTTTTTCCTTTTAACCGTTTGTGAATGAAAGGATAAATGAGATTTTTTTCTTTAAATCTGAAAAGACAATTAGGATCTTTATAGACAAGGTTTCATTTAGTCTATAGCAGAGGTTTTTAACTGCATTCGTTGTGGCAGTTTCATAATCATTGATAAAAGTAGTGTTAAGAAATCAATTGCAATACCTCCTAAAAGTGTTGGGAGTTAAAATGCAAACTGCTCGTATTTCCTTTATCTAGAGTAGTACTTTTTTGTTCTTTACAACAATAAAGAAACATTTTGTTTATTTATAGCAAGAATGTTTCAATCCATAGCAACACTTTGTTTGGTGTAGAAAAGCAACGAAAAGCTTCCTATTGCACAATACTGACATCCTCAATAATAATTGAAACATTTTTCATGTCACAATTCAATTTTCTAAGATCTATGTGTAGGGTCATTATTATTAAATGCATGCAATTTCAATACCAAATCTAGTAGTTGACCGTTTAAAACTTAAAATAAAAATTCTCTAAATAAATATTACCAAGACCATTTTATAAAAAGCCAAATAAATTTTAAGTTTGAATCCCTAGAACTTTAATTTAAAAAGAAAACATTTAAATTTAAGGCTAATAAACTCAATTGTTCTCATTACACAAAGTTCAAAACATCTTGAAAACTTGATACTTAAACAAAAGTATTTTCAAAGTATTTTCACTAGTCTCATAGCACCGTCAATAGATCTCCTTGTCAAATATCTAGTACATTCAAAAAATATTTAAAGAAAATGATGAGTATTTAAAATGCTCATTAAGTAATCTAATTACTGGGATAAGGTTATGTAATCGTATGCAATCATCAGTTTGAAAATCATTAAAATTACTCAAATCCAAAAGTTAACCAAATCCGACTACAATGGTGCCATTCCAAGCTAATCGTGTCATGTGTCATTCCAAGCTAATTATGTCATATGTATTTTCCTTATTTTTTTTATAGTATATATATATTGTTTTTGAAAGAGGATTTTTTTTCTTTCTAATATATATATATATAAATAAAAGTCAAACAGTTAACATGAATCAACCAAATCAATAACAACAAAAGAATGAGGGGATGAAGGAAAACAAAGAAGGGGATCAAGAGGACACTAAAGAAGAGAGGGTGGAAAAAAAAAGGAAAATTGAGAATTATTAGAGGTGTTTTCAAATAAAGGAAAATGAGCCAACTTATTTACAAATATAAAAAAATATAACTGTCTATCAACGATAGATTACGCTGGACCGCGATAGACTTCTATCACTAATTGATATAAGTCTATTGCAGTCTATCACATAGTGATATAAGTCTATCATGGTCTATTTTGATAAGTAGTGATATTTTACTATACTTAAAAATATTTTCAGCAGTTTGATCATTCAAAACAATTACATGAACTATTATGTCATAAATTGAAGTAGAGAGATAATGAAAGAGGGAGGTGATGGGGTATAGATAAACAACAAGATCATTTTATTTTTACATTTTTTTTGTTAAAGTATAATAATGCAACTTTTGAAAATTAGAGATATTTTTGCAACACGGTATAAATAGTTTCAACAGTAAGAGTTTTTTTTTTTTTTTTTTAACTCTAAAAGTTTAACGGTATTTTTTAAAATTTTAAAAGTTAAAGGATATTTTAAAAAACAAATTACTAACAGTTTCCATCTTAAAACTAACACTTAGATTATTTTTTAACTAGTTTTGAAAGTTTAAGAGTATTTTCAAACTGTGAAAGCTTAAGGGTATTTTTTACACAAAATAAAAAATTGAAGTACATTCTACATAATTTATCTAACAAAAATAGTTATCCACACATATTTATGTATTTTTCTTTGGGGGAGTTGCATAAATAGTTATTGTATAATAAATATTAGAGTTTATGTAAAAAGATAAAAGTAATTGCAAAGATAGATGGTTTATATTAAAGATTTAGGACCAGAAAAAGGAAAAGACTAAAATGGACATGGCCCATATGCACGGGTTAGCCCACCTTATTTTGACCCTTCATCTTCTTCTGCGTAAAACTGCGGAAAACACTTATTTTCGGAAAACAGTTCCAACCTTTATTTCGAGCTCTATGATCACGGAAAACATTTCCAACCCTTCGATTTCAACAGTGTCGTCTTCTTCCGCTCCAACAATGTCATCTTCTTCCAATGCGATTTCACTCCAAACTTCAAAAGGTACGTTCTTCTTCATTTCTTCATTTCTTCATTTCTTCTTTTTCCTTTCTTCATCTCTTCATCACTGATAGAAAAACTTCGAAAATGTAGGGCTTCGTTCTTCTTCCATTGACAGTTTATATAAGAAGATAAATAGTTATTTCAAATTAGGGCTACATGCATTCTCCATCTTTTTTAGGTGTTTCATTCACTATTTTATTATGCATTTTGGTCACAGTGTAGTCATCTGTGTGAAGTCATCATAGCGTAGTCATCATAGACTAATAGTCATCAAAAACTTGATTATGTGAAGTTTATTTGTTGATATTTGTTGATATGTTGATTGTGATTTGCTAATTTTTCGGTGAATAAGTTGATAGTTTATTGTTGACTGTGTTTGATTGCTAATTATGTGAAGTTTATTGTACTATGTTTGATTGTTATTTGCTGATGTTTCAGTGAATAATATGCTAATTTAGTTATTTATTAGTGATAGAAGTTATCACTGATGCTTCGAGGAATATGTTGACAATTCGTTGATAGTTTGTTGATAAAATGTGAAGTTCATTTGTTGATATTTGTTGATATGCTTATTGGGATTTGCTGATTTTTCAGTAAATATATGATAGTTTATTGTTGACTGTGTTTGACTGCTAATTATGTGAAGTTTATTGTACTGTGTTTGATTGTGATTTGCTGATGTTTCAGTGAATATTATGCTAATTTAGTTATTTATTAGTGATAGAAGTTATCACTGATGCTTCAGGGTATATGTTGATAGTTCATTGATAGTTTGTTGATGAATTTATCTATCAACAAACTACCACTGATGCTAATTTAGTTTCCTGTACTGTGATTTGATGATTGTTTATTTATAGAAAAAGTATCTATCATTATTATTGCTATCAGTGATACCATCTATAGTGAACAAGAATCAATAGACAACACAATTAGGAACTTCTTTTTCAAGACAAATACGAAAATTATAAGGAGAGAGCTCCAACCTACTTTTAATTTGTTAGGTTCTGATGCCAATATACCCATTGATATAAAGGTCAAACTTGTACACTTGTATTTTCTAGAAAGCTTCCTAATTCCTACACAAGGATATAACAAAGTAAGTTGGAAGTATCTAAAAATGTTGGATGATGAAGAAAAGTTTAGATCTTATCCATGGGGCAGAGTTTCCTTTGAACTAACTGTAGAGTTTTTTAAGAAGGCTATCATCAATAAGCCATCTTCCATTTTCCTCCAAGGATTTCCACTTGCTTTTGGTATATTGGGCTTTTGAAATTATACCAAGATTATCCAACCCCACTATTGGATCTGCACGAAGAATAAAAAGTGATGGACGTAGACTTACTCAATGGGAATCTCAAGAACCTAATGATTGGCAACACATCAATAACAATATTTTCAAAGGCACTGGTGTAAGTCTTTTATCACTATTATTTCCTTTATTTATATATATTATTAGCATGCTATCAAATGATACAAACTATAACTGATGTTTTAGCTTTTATGTCATAGAAGATACCACTGATTTTAAGTTATCAGCAATAGCTTCTATCAATCATTTGGAACTATTGTGATATCTTCTATCATTGATAGCATACTATTGTAGATAGAAGCAATCAGTGATAACTTGAAATTAGTGATTGTTTCTATAAACATGTTCTATCACTAACATCTTTATTAAACTTTTAGTTTACCGTTGCTTCATTGGTTCTAACTGAACAAGAATTATAATCAAACTATTATGGCTATTTTGCGGAGCTGGAAACAGGAGATTGATATTGAGAAAGAAAAAGAAGGAAAACAAATGTCAACTGGGAGAAGAATTGCATCATTACAAGAAGGAATTGAAAAATTAAAAAGAGGACAAGAAGATATTAAGAAGGACATCCATGAAAAGCACGAGGAGATTCTTGATATATTAGGCCACTTAAAAGAAGCTATCAGTGATAAACTTCCACAAAAAGAAGAATGTGGTGAAAAGCAATCTCAAGAATTTCTTGAGAAGAATAAAGCACCATCATCTAGTTTGAAGCTTTTAGATGCAAGTTTGGAAGTTCTAGAGATAAAATTTGTGATTTTCTTTTTCTGTAAAGAAGTACAATAACATAAATGATATATGCATGCAGGTTGATATCTTCTATCAGTGATAGTATAAATAATAGGAAGCTTTATTTACTTGACCGATGCTGATAGCACATTGATAGATGTCACGTTATATTTGATTCCATGATTTCATGTTATTGAAAAAACTCTTAAAAAAAGTCCAAAAAAATATAGACCAAAGGTTGTGGTCGAAAATATGTATATAAATATAGTAACCAACTTATTATATGTACATATATAGGTATATAACTATATATTATATCATATATAATATATAACCTATGGTCTAATATTGTATCACATACAATATAACCTATAGTTTTAATTCTCTCAACAACGATATTTAATATAAATCCCATTTATATTAAATTTAATTATATGAATCCAATTCACATAATTAATATTTAAATCATATTCAAATATTTATTTCCTCTCAAATAAACTTTATATTATAATGTATCAAATACATTATAGTAATTATATCATATATATAATTAAATTAAATTAATTATATTACATAGAATTAATTCTCTCAATTAATTTGAACAATTTAAATTAATCAAAAATTGATTCTCATAAATCCACGTTGAGCTACAAATGGGACTTTATGGACCTATAGCTTGAAGCTCCAATAGTACTTGAATAATTAATTAAACTCTTTAATTAATTTACTCAACTTCTATTAACTATCGAGCACTCCACTAAAGACCGACAGCTGCAGTCTTCGCACCACAGATATATTTTTGTGTTTATTGGATATAACCAAACAACAACACGATGACCCTTCACAAATTGCTTATAAGCACAACTAAGCCAAAGTTAATAATTTTAAATTATCGTTTTGCCCCTATAATTACATCTAACTCCTTAAATACTGCTGAACCCTTTAATGAACAACAAGTCATAGTCAAACTATGACCGAACCCCTCTCGAGATAGGAGAGGATGTGGTGCCACATTGTTCAAGTACCAGAATCAGTCCTTAAGAAAGCAATTTATCTACTTATCCCAACCTCTGGGAAAGAGTGAATTTTGTCATGTGTAGCAGTGTTCCCAACTCTTCAATACGATGAATCTCCAAAATGGTAGGTTTGTTGAGTCAGTGATCTAGCCACTCCCACCCATACAAATCAAAGAACCGCCCTCATAGGCAGGAGTTCACAACTCACTTAGGATTTAGATCATGTCACCTATGGTTATCCTGGTGAAATGTAAGTCTCTATTATGAACGGTGTTATATAATGAGACTAGTCATTTCGTGGTCTAGTCTTATACAAACTCCTTTATATAGAATATTCCCGCTCACATGTCTCCACATGAATGATCAAGATCAGATCATCTATAGAACTTTACAACAATTATAACATCTACAAAGCGGGTCATACTTGTAGTGTCACCAGGATAAGGTATCCAACCTTATCCATCTATTACAGACATTTTAGGTTATCACTTAAACATGATCCCACCTATATGTCTCTACATACATGTTTAAGCTATAGATGATAACCTTGGATGTTAGTTTATTGGTCTGTGGATTTAATGTTACTAAATGTCAAATAAAACATCTCATATTTTATTAAATAAAAAAATGTTTGTAATATAATTACAAACTATAGGACCCTACTCGATTTAGGGTATCAACCCCAATAGTGTGAACAAATTGGCATGTCCAGTTGGACAGTTTCTACCTTTCATCTCTTCCTCTCCAAGAAGTAATGACATCCAAAGAAGTTTCTTCAAAAGTGGTTGCTTCAACTAACTCTTCCACTTGACAAGTTACACGTAGTCGCTTTAAAGAAGTCCAACACACTGTGAGTCAAAACGCATGTCAATGCAAACAAGATGATGAAATCCATGATAAATTCTGCTTAAGTTGATATCGCCACTACAAAAGATCTTGTGTTTAGCAAACTTGCTTTTCCTTCTCAACAAACCAAAGAAACAACCAGTCCTAACGTGATGCCTGTCATGATGACTAATGTATGCATTAGTGAGGAAAGAATTGAAGAAATAGAAAGGAAGATCAACATGTTTTCGAAGACAATAAAAGAAAAAGATCATGAGGTTTCTTCTCTCAAGAATTAGATTGAAAGTTGTGATGCCACTAAATCAAGTCAAACTCTTGCCATGAGAGACAAAGGAAAGACTATTTTGTAGGAAAAACACTCGTAGCACTTAACTTCCATTGCTTCACTGTTTGTCCATCAGCTTCAAGATATGACTATAATCTCACTTAGAGCTCAATATGGTGGACCTGCTCAAAACTCCCTATTGTATTCTATGCCTTACGCTAAGAGGATTGACAATCTTAGGATGCCAAATGAATATCAGCCACCAGAGCTTCAACAATTCAACGGGAAGGGTAATCCCAAACAACACATCGCTCATTTCATCGAAACCTGTGAGAACGCAGGCACAAGAAGAGATCTACTAGTCAATTAATTTGTTCCAATGCTGAAATGGAATGCCTTCTGCTGGTATACTAATCTCGAGCCTGAGACTATTGGCAGTTGAGAGCAATTTGAAAGTGAATTTCTCAATCGCTTGTATAGCAAAAGGTTGTTGGGATTAGTGTCCTAAATCTCTTGTATTCTCGTAGTTTGTAAACATTGTATAAACAAATTGTTATTATTAAAATAATTGTTATCTTATGAGCTTACACCCAATTCAATAAACTAAGATCTTAGGTTATTTTATGTAATTTATGAAGGATCACTTTTGATAGAGAACCTTTGAGCGGAAGCGGATCGTCCAAATCCCATTTCAATTGAATGTATTCATTTACAGTATAACAGATAAATTATGTATCAAAAGATAAATTACAACATGCTTTTGAAATAAGAAACAAAAGTTTAGAAATTATACTTTTGAAGAACTCTTCTTCAAGTAAATCCCTCGAACTAACTCGTTCACGAACATGTCGAACAAGTCACGAACACTCCACATGAACAACAACAAATAGTAATGCAAACTCAAACCAAAAGAGGTCACTACCACTTAGCGACCTTGGTATTTTCGATGTGAGAATCCAAGAGTGGTGGGCTCTGGCTAATTTGAAAGACGATTGAGGAGGCAAACTCTCTATCACATAGAAAAAAACTCTTGATCGTTTAGGGAACTGAGGCTATTGCATAGGCTCTCAAGGTTATCGTGTAGAATCTCTTTAATAGTGTAACTCAACCCCCTTGAAATAATAAAATCATATTTCATTTATCCCAAAAATGACATAAAAATCGACTAACTTGCCACTAAGGGTTGTTAGAAAGAAAAGGGTTTAATTATCAAATAATTAATAATTATAAATAAATATGATAACCAACTTATCATATTATATTTATAACCTATAGTTTTAATATTGCATCATATACAATATATAAACCATAGTTCTTTTTCTCTATTTTATGGCATTTAATATAAATCATATTTATATTAAATTTAATAACTACGAATCTTATTTATATAAAATATATTTGATTCATATTCAAATATTTGTTCCTCCAATTAAACTATAACGTATCAAATACATTTATGTCAATTATATCATATATAATTAAATCCCCTCTTATTAATTTGAACATTTCAAATGATTCCAAAACTGATTCTCAAATAAATTCTTTGAGCTACCAAGGGGACCTTATGGACCTATAGCTTGAAGCTCCAAAGGTACGTGAATAATTGATAAACTCTTTTATCACATTATCCACCATCCATTAACTTCTAGGCACTCCACTAAAGACCGACAACTGCACTCTTCTCACTATAGATGTATTTTTATGTTCATTGGATATAACCAATCAACAGTACGATGACTTTTCATAAATTTCTTATAAGTATAGTTGGGCCAAATTATCGTTTTGCCTCTGTAGTTACATTTAACTCCTTAAATACCACTAATCCCTCCAATGAACAATAGATCATAGTCCCACTATGACCAAACCACTCTTGGGCCAGGAGAGGGTGTGGCGCCACATTTTTAAAGACCCAGAATCAACCATTAAGGGAGCAATTTATCTACATACCCTTGCTTCGGGGAAGGAGTGAATTCCATCTTGTGTAGCTGAGTTCTCAGCTCCCCAATCAAACGAATATCCAAAATGGTAGGCTTGTTGAGTCGACGATCGGGCCACTCTCACCCTTACAAATCAAAGAACCACCCTCATAGGCAGGAGTTCACAACACACTTAGGATTAAGGTCATGTTACTTATGGTCATCCTAGTGAAATGAAAGTCTCAATTATGAAAGGTGTTAGATAATGAGATTAAACATTTCAGTGGTCCGATATTATACAAACTTCTTTGTATAGAATATCCTCACTCACATGTCTAATATATGAATGATCAGGATCAGATCATTTGTAGCACTTTACAAATTTGTAACACCTATAAAGCGAGCCATACTCGTAGTGTCACCAGGATAGGTACCCAACCTTATCCATATATTACAGACCATTTAGGTTATCACTTAAACATGATCTACCTGTATATCTCCACATACATATTTAAGTTACAATGATAACCATGGATGTTAGTTTATTGGTTTGTTGTTAATGCAACTAAAATATCATATATTTCATAGACAAAGTGAATAAAATATCAAATATCATCAATCACTGAAATATTTGTTCATACAAGGTTTACGAACTATAGAACCCTACAAGATTTAAGGCATCAATCCCAACAATCTCCCACTTGTCCTAAAGCTAGTGGTCTATACAAGATAATCAAATTACAAGTACACAAAACAATAAAATAGGGCACAATACGCCCAGTACAAGATCTTTCACTTTCCCTAGTTCGGTCGTGGTATATCCCATAGACTCATACTCTGTAGGTGACCCTCAAACACTATAGCCATGAGGGCCTTCATAACTGGATCAAGAACGTTGTGCTCTGAAGCTATGTTCATGACAATCACGTCCCCTCGATGCACAATCTCTCGGATCAGATGGTATTTTCGCTCAATGTGCTTGCCGCACTTATGACTCATAGGCTCATAGGAATTCACCACAGTAACACTATTATCACAATAAAGTGTGATGGGCTTTGACATGTCTTGAACAACTTCTAGACCAATCAGGAATTTCCAAAGCCAAACGACCTCCTTAGTAGCTTCACAAGTCGCTACATACTCAGCCTCCATAGTGGAGTCCGTGATGCACCCCTGTTTGTGCTTCGCCATACTACAGCTCGTCTGTTAAGAGTGAACACAGATCCTGAAGTGGATTTTCGAGAATTCCTATCAGTCTGAAAATCAAAGTCCATGTATCTTGTAAAGATTAAATGTTTAAAACCATACACAAGCATGTAGTCCCTTGTTCTCCTTAGATACTTGAGGATGTTCTTGATGGCTGTCCAGTGATCATATCCTGGATTAGACTGATATCTACTGACTATCCCTACTTTGTAGTCGATGTCAGATTTAGTACATAACATCACATACATTAAACTGCCTATGACAGATGCATAGGGGACTTGTCCTATTTCCTCAACTTCTTGAGGTGTCTTAGGACACTGTTCCTCTGACAAAGTAACTCCGAGCCTAAAAGGCAATAGGCACCTCTTGGAGTTCTTCATCGAATATTTGATCAACATTTGTCAATATATGATTGATGAGACAGTGCTAGCATTTTGTTCTTTCAATCTCGAAAGATTTGAATACTAAAAACAAACTGAGCCTCTTCGAAATCTTTCATTTGGAATTGGGTCACTAGCCAGTTTTTAACTATAATCAGTAAGCCTACATCATTCCTAATGATTAGGATATCATCTACATATAACATTCGGAAAACTATTGAACTGTTGATGATTTTCTTGTAGACACAAGACTCATCAACATTCTGATAAAAGCCAAAAGATTTGATCGTATTATCAAACCTTGTATTCCAAGATCGAGATGCCTGTTTCAGTCCATAAATGGACCGATTTAGCTTACATACCTTTTTCTCTTGACCTTGGACTATGAGTCCCTCGGGTTGTACCATGTAAATGGTCTCCTCAAGATTGCCATTCAGAAAAGCAGTCTTGACATCCTTTTATCGTATCTCATAGTCATAATATGAGGCAATGGATAGAAGCATCTGGATAGACTTTAGAATGGCAACAGACGAGAAAGTCTCCTCATAGTTGACTCTTTCGACCTGGGTATAACCCTTTACCACTAATCTAGCCTTGAAGGTTTGCACCTTCCCATCAGCACCCCGTTTCATCTTGTAGATCCATTTACAACCTATAGGTTTAACCCCATCAGGTTGATCTACAAGATCCCAAACTGAATTGAAGTACATAGACTCCACTTCGAGATCCATGACTTTGATCCATTCATCTCTATCAACATCCTTTATTGCCTTCTTATAGAACAGTGGATCCTTAGCTTCTCCATCAACTACCATAGCTAGGATTTCAATTAAACCCATATAATGAATAGGTGGGTTCGTAACCCTCCCACTAAGTTGAGGTTTCCTCAACACTTGAGGTCAATTTGACCTACTAGATGAACCTATGTCAACAACTCTTGTTGAGGTAGTAGTCTCTTAGACAACTCTTGTTGAAGATTTAGTAGTTTCTTTAGTAAGCTCATTCAAGATAATTTTGCTTCTAGGTCTGTGCTTCTATATATGATCCTCCTCAAGAAAAGTAGCATTTGTCGATACAAACATTTTGTTTTCTTTAGGATCATAAAAATAACCTCCTCTTGTTCCTTTAGGGTAGCCTACAAATAGGCATTGCCTCGAACGTGGTTCCAGTTTCTTAGGATTAGCCTCAAGCACATATGCTGGGCACCCCCAGATACGAAAATGACATAAACTAGTTTTACAACCATTCCATAACTCCAAAGGTGTTCTGGCAACACTCATGGAAGAAACATAGTTCAAGATATAAGTTGTAGTTTCTACTACAAAATCCCAAAACTAGTCAATAAAGAATCTTAACTCATCTTTGACTGATCCATGTCCAATAGGGTTTGATTTCTCCTCTCTGATACACCATTCTGTTGAGGTATAGTAGGTGATGAGAGTTGTGAAACTATTCCATGTTCTATTATATAGTTCTGGAAATCAGAATCCAAAAACTCTCCACTTCGATCAGATCAAAGTGTTTTAATCGTTCTATTTAATGCTTTCTCAACTTCAACCTTGATCTCTTTGAACTTTCCAAAGGACTCATACTTATGTTGCATTAAATAAATGTACTCATACCTTGAATAATCATCAGTAAAAATAATGAAATATTCATAGCCTCCCCTGGCTCATACATTCATCAGACCACAAAGGTCTGAATGCACTAGCTCTAGAGGCTCTATGGCCCTATAACATTTTCCGGTAAAAGGTCTTTTTGGTCATTTTGCCCTCAAGGCATGACTCACACACAAGTAATGAATTTTCTTCTAACTCGCTTAGAATTCCATTCTTCACCAACCTCTCAATCCTATTGAGATTAATGTGCCCTAATATTAGGTGCCAAAGTTGAGCATTTTCTTTAGGAGAAATTTTAAGTCTTTTATTTTGAGTTACGACAATTTTAAACATCTTTATGTTATGGAGGACATTTGTTGCTAACGACCTTAGCACATACAAATTACTTTCCAGTTGAGCTGAACATATATCAACACCATTTTTCGAAATAAACACTTTATTAACAGAAAATTTTAGTTGATAATTACACAAGCAAAGACTTTACAGAAATTAAGTTCCTCTTCAATCGGGAACTACATATACATCATTCAGAATGATAAACCTATTCTGTAAAGTCAACCGGAGACCTCCCACTGCCACAGCTGAGACGACGTTCCTAGTTCCAACTCACATCGTCATCTCACCAGCACTAAGATTTTGCGAAGAACTAATTCCCTAAAATGAAGAACAAACTTAGTTAGTGGCCCCAGAGTCAATAATCCAGGCAGAATCATCATTCTCTATTAAACAAGTTTCTAAAACTAGTAAATCACATTTACCTTGTTTGGTCTTCTTCTTTTTAGCCAAATATCTTGGCCAATTTCACTTTCAGTGGTTGTCCTGGTTGCAATGGAAACATTTTTCCTTGCCAACCCTCACTGGTTGCCTACCCCTTGGAGTAGAAAATTGTGGGTTAGCAGGTGCCTTCCCCTTACCACCATTCTTTTTCTTCCACTTTCTAGTGCAAGAGGAAGAAGGTGCAGACTTAGTTCCAGAGGTCAAACATTTATGAAACTTTTTGGATGATGAAGCAACATTTTCTTGACCAACCTTCTTCTCTTTACTTTTCAGTAAAGATTGGAATCTGCAACTCACTGAGTAAAGTTGTAAGGTTGTAGTCAACCCTGTTTAGAACAGCGTTGCGAACAAAATCAATGAAGTTTTCTGGTAACGACTTTAGAATGATGCTAACCTAATTGGCATCATCGATGGTCGATCTGTTCATCTCTGCCACGTTGAAGTGGACCATCATATTGAGAACATGTTCTCGAAATGTTCCCTCATTCATGCATGAATTGAAGATGTACTTTAGAGCGTTGTGTCTAAGCTGTGCGGACAGTTGTCCAAACATTCCCCTCAAGGAGTCCATGATCTCGCGTGCAGTGATTATGGGCTCATGCTTCTTCGCCAAAACATTGTTAAGGTTGGCTAAGATATTGTTGGGGATGATGCCCTAAACTCTCGTTGGGTCCTGTAGTTTGTAAACACAGTATTGAATAAACGCTTGTGATGTAATAATATATGATATTTTCTTCACTATTGTCTATGAAACATTGGTAGTCTTAATTGTTGGGTTTTCTGTCTTAAAAGCTCGCAGTTTGTAAAATGATAAACATTTTCTATAATCAATAAACTTATTATTGATTTTATAATTTGTATACATGAAAGTCTAAATCCAATAAACTAAGACCCATGACTATTACATGAGTACTTGAACCTTATGTGGAGACATAAGAGTGGATCAGGTTCGAGTAAATAGTCAAAATGATCTATAGTACATGAATAAGTTTGGGTACCTTATTCTGGTAACACTATTGGATGCGGTCTCTCTGTAGTTATTACAAAGAGTTGTAAAGTGCTATATACGATGTGATCCTAATTCGTATATGTTATGACATGAGGAGTGGGGGCGTCATATGCAATGAGTTTGCATAAGATCAGACCAAGAAATGAGTCACTCTTACTTTATAACGCTATTTACTGTATAAGACTCACTTAGATGACCTAAGTAACTCGATCTTAATCCTAAGCTAACTATGAACTTCTGTTTATTTGGGATTATCCTTAAATTTTCATAGGTGAAGGTTGACTCAACACCATCTGCTTAATAAGCCTTCCATTTCAGGGGTAAGATCTAATAGATAGTTGGGGACATAGGGTGCAAGACGGATTTCACGCCTACCTGATTTAGGGATAGGAGAAAGGTTGTTCTCTCAAGTACTGAATCCAGGTCTTGAACAAGGGGCTAGGCTGGGAGAGTTTTGGTTTAGTGATTGGATCGCAAACCAGTTGTTCATTAGATGATCAGTAGGAGCTTGAGGAACAAGAAGTAATCTCAGGGGTAAAACAAATATTTGACCCAGCCGTTATTACGAACAACGTGTGAAGGGTCGACTTACTAATTATGGTTAAATCATGTAGACATAATATTAATATATCTATAGTGAAGGGAGTGCAACTATGGGCTTTAGTGGAGTGACCCATTAGTTAACGAATGGGGGTTAATTTGGTCTAATGAGTTTAGCCAATTAATCTCAAATCGTTAGAGCCTATGATCTGTAGGTCCGCGAAGTCCCCCTACTAGTTCGTAAATGGATTAGTTATAGAGTAGCATGATAAGTTAATTTGAAACATTCAAATTAGAATTAAGGGAATTAGTAATTATTTAAATATGAGAATTAAACGAAATAAGAGAATTAATATTTATATATGATTTAAATATATGAAGGTGGATTTGTGTAAAAATTAATTTAATATTTAATATTAAATTAATTAGAATTATTTAAATTGTTTAAATAATTATTTATTAATTTTATTAGAAAAATTAATTTATGAAATTAATTTTTTAAAATTAATCATTTTTTTCCAATTTCATAAATGAAATTGATTTTAAAATCAATTTGAAAAGTTGGAAAAATGAAAAAGACATAAATGGAGTTTTTGGTTATTCCATTATCACCTTCATTAGTAGCTCACACAATATCCATTCATTTGCCTTCATTTACTCCAAGCATGAGCTGCACCTCATGCAGCTATCTTTCTTGCATGATGATCTGTAATATATTGAAGAGATTAGAGGATTTTGGGGCATGCAATTGATAGAATTTTAAGTTGAAAATTCGTGGTGAAGAAGGGGTTCTTCAACCAGATTGCTGCTGTGAGCACTTCTAAAAAAGCCCTTGATTCAAGCTTGTTTTGAGTCCCACAACTCAATCTAGAGCACCAAGAGAATAGTGAGAAGATCTTGAGATGGTCTGCAATGGGATTTGGAGAACATTGCAGTTGGAGATCGAGCTTTAAAGAAGTTCTACAAAGGTATATCTTGAAACTCACTTGTTTCTGCAAGAGCATGCTTTATATTTTTCCAAAATTAATGAATTAGAGTGCTTAATGATCCTTGTTACTTTTGTTGCTGTCGATACAATCCTTCATTAATTGCTTTAGCATAAACTAATAAACTAAGATCCCTAGCTGTCATTGTAACTTAAGCATGCATGTGGAGACATACAGGTGGATCATGCCTTAAGTGATAACCAAAATGGTCTGTAGTATATGGATATAGGAGAGAAACCTTATCCTGGTAATGCTAACAAATGCGGCTTGCTTTGTAGAATAGTTATAAATGTTGTGACTTGCTACAAATGATCTGATTCTGATCATTCATGTGGAGACATGCGAGCGGGGGTGTCCTATACAACGGAATTTGTATAAGACCAGATTACGAAGTGTTATAGCTCATTATATAACGTCGTTCATGACAGAGACTTCACTTCACTAGGATGACCATAGGTAACATGACCTCAATCCTGAGTGAGTTAGGAACTCCTGCCTTTAGGGGTGGTCCTTTGATTTGCATGGGTTCGAGTGGCCAGATCGCCGACTCAAACCTACCATTTTGGGGATTCGTCTGATTTGGAAGCTGGGAACTCAGCTATACAAGATGAAATTCACTCCTTCCCCGAAGTAGGGGTAAGTAGATAGATTGCTCCATTAAGGGTAGATTCTGAGGCTGGAACAATGTGGTACCATATACCTTCACATGGCCTGAGAGGTGTCCACACATAGTAGGACTATGTTGTATTGTTCATTAGAGGGATCAGTGGTACTTAAGGAGTTAGATGTAACTACAGGGGCATAATAGTAAATTGGCCTAGTTGTACTTACATGCATATGTGAAGGGTTATCGTACTGTTAATTGGTTATATTCGATGGACACAGAAATATATCTGTGGTGAGAAGAATGCAGCTGTCGGTCGTTAGGAATGTCTGGCAGTTAACAGATGGTGGATCTTGTGGGTAAAGAGTTTAGTTAGCTATTCACGTACCATTGGAGCTTCGAGCCATAGGTCCATAAGGTCCCTTGATAGCTCAATGGATTCAAGTTGAGAATAAGTTTTTAGGTCAGTTTGAAGTGTTCAAATTGACAAGAGGGAGTTCGATTATATATGATATGATTGAACTGGTCAATTATATATGATATGGTTGACATGATGTGTGAGATACATTAATTGGAGGAAAAGGATAAAAATATGATTTATATCAAGTAGAGGAGGAAAGGACTATGGTTTATATGTTTCATATGATGTGATATTAAACTATAGGTTATAAATATAATATGATTATATTTATTTCTAATTAAACAATTATAAGATAATTGTTGGCGATTTTTTCTCCGTAGCCGATTGAGATAGTGGGAGGTTGCAATCAGTTTTCATAACTGAAGGATAAAATGAAAATGGTTTTCATTTTGCAAATAGATTAGATAATCGCTCCCAGATTAGTACATTACCCATTGCCTAGCAAACGAGAGCCGATAGCTCAAAGTTTATTAAACGATCGTGTCCACGTGCGCTTTTTCGTAAACGATCGCATAGTCTTACCTAAACGATCATCTATCTTTTTCTTAGTGATCACGCGCCCGAGTGTTTTAGTAAACGATCGTCTAAACGATCAACCCCTTTTACTACATGATCATGTACCTTCACCTAAACGATCAAGCATCCGTCTATGCTATAGACTTCTTATATCTCCCACTTGCTTGGTCGTGATAAACGATCGTTCCTTCCTCCTTCCCTCTACCAAATCCAATAGAGCCCACACTTCTTGGATTCTCACTCCGGGAATACTGAGATTTCCAAGTGGTTGTGTAATATTTTGTTATCTATTTGTGACAACGAGATTTGGTCGATGATACTCTTGATGATCTCAGCGACAGAAAGGGTTGCTGACTTGACGAAAGAGATTTAAAGAGAAGAAGAATTCTTCAACTGGTATGTCTTTCGTCCCTTTGTTGTTTAATAGTTTAAAGCATGCTGTAATTTATTATTAAATGCATAACTTGTATGTTTGTTAGTAAATGCGGTATTTTTATTACAATGAGTTTGGAACGATCTTGCTTCCGTTCAGAGGTACTCTTTGATAAGAGTTCCTTCAGATATATGCTCGGGCCTTTTCGTTCGCCCGTGTCAACATTCACAAGTGTCTCGAATGTTTCAATCAGCATTAGGAAATGGAATAGGAGGACACTCCTACCTAAGGATGAAGCGAAGGTCATCGATGATTAGTATCATGTTAATGGTGTTTTTCCATTTAGCGTTATTTCCACCAGTCAGTTTATCAGCGAAAAGTAAAGACAGTGTAGTAGTAGCCATAGTAAAATTGCTGAAAAATGAACAAACTTAATAAGTCTACTTTCATTAAACCACTTTTAGAACCAATTAAGTTGTAGCAAAATAGTTCTAGTGTACACTAGGTGACATCTATTTTGCAATGATGCTTTAGTGAGGCAAGAAAAATGTCACCGTAGGGTGATCAAACGCCCCTTCATTGAAATTAGCAATCTCAACCATTAG
The DNA here is from genome assembly GCF_027475165.1 of Benincasa hispida. NCBI lineage: Eukaryota > Viridiplantae > Streptophyta > Magnoliopsida > Cucurbitales > Cucurbitaceae > Benincasa > Benincasa hispida. The sequence goes on along the minus strand of NC_143489.1, from coordinate 82,868,203 downwards.
ATAGAATTAACTCCTTGTAATTTAATCTAATAGTCACCATTGTTCGGTCTAGAATTTGTTAACATCCTTAACAATTTTGTATAAGTGTAGCCCCTCATTTTAGGCCCTAGAGTCCCACCCTAATGAGCCAACCTTAGGGAAAAGTCGATTAGGACAAGGGACTAAAGCCACCCTATCCATTTCTAGAGATCAAATAAAGAGTTGTACTAAACTGCCATCCTTTAGGGGGACACTTTCAGGGTCCCACGAGGCGATGCACAAAACTTTATCCAACCTAATGAGAGAGACTGATGGATATGTTGTCACACGTCCCACTCCCACTTATTATGAACATTCTCTACATTCACCTTGGTATTGACCTACCCAAATGCCACCCGTAGGGGGGACACTCCAGTGGTGCCTTGAGACTGAAGATAGATCTCACGATGTGAACTTTTAGGGAGAAACGTATAGAGGTTAAAGTGAAGTATCATATACCCTATTTACCTCCCACTGAATGTTCTACCTAGGGTTCATTAACTTAGAAAATTCAGCTACTGATTTTAACTAAGTGGTTTGTTTAATTTGCTCAAAAAACAAGTTTAATTCAAGTCTTATTAAACACTTTAACATACTTTCATCAAATTTGCATATTGATGCTAGTATTTATGAAGTGTGGAAATTATGGATAATATGTGTGGATGGATAGCGTTGTGCACTCAAGTTTCCCCAGTGGAATCCAAGTGTAAATTCCTCTGAGTTTCCTGGTAAGTCCAGGGTCGAACACAGGGACTTGTGAAAATAGTTATGTTGGTAATATTTATGAAAACTTTATGGTAACCAAGTAAATAGTGAGTGTTGGGTGGTTGTTGCGTTGATGAAATTAAAAATAAATGCGGCGGAATTTGAAAAAAGTTGGTAACGGGAAATACGATGAATATGCGGTGAACAGGTTGAGAAGCATTTCGGCTAACACTCCTTAGGATGCATTCATGTTTTGCGATCATGCAACATGCATACAATAGTAAACCACCTCTTGGCATGAATGCCATGGATTCTAAGGCTAGAACACATGCGATAATTATGTGATAAGTCTAGAGGGTTTACACATAAACCTCTATCTCTATTTATGCGATGACGACATGACATTCACATAAATATACGACCACATAATATCACTCCTATTCCTAGGATGCATGCGATGCAAGTTAGTAAACAGAGCTTATCTCTAAGTCCCTATCTCTTGTTTATGCAAGCTTAATCCTGCTCTTTTGAGTCCAGATTCTAACCTAGCTTTCTCGAGACATTAGGTTCTTTCTTTAGATTCTCTCTCGAGTAATTATAAAGGGGTATTTTGCATAACCTAAAACAAGACAATCGCAGGCAAAGAACTTCCTAGATCATGTTAGCTTAGTTCCTCTCAACCCATTCAACTAGTAGCTACTCATGCGTATTAAGAGAGTGAGCAGATGTAGAAATAGAACTTCCATTGAATAGATACAAGATGAAATACAGAATAACAATGCAAATAAAGTAAAGAGCCTAGAGAAATTTCTTGCCACCAGGCGTTACACTGTTTATACTCGTGCTCTAAGGATATTCTCGCTTTCGTGAGAGTCGGTCCGCTCTCTGCTCTTACGCCCCAAGGTTCTCTCTCGAGCTGCCTTGGACGATCTCTGGCATCACCACTCTTTTCTAGCTCCGCTGTAAATGGTAAAGAAAACTATGCACAAAGGTGTGAACTTGTAAAGAGGAAGTAATCGACTGCTTAACCCCTTAACTGAAGAATGCACTTGCTATTTATAGGGCATCAAAAGTGAAAGGCGGCTTCTCTTTCCTGGTTGTACAGATGGGACAGCTTTAATTTCTGACTGATGCGCCGGATATTTGTCACCGATAAAGCTGGATATACTTGTGACTGTTATCGGCTGTCAACTTAATTTAGATCCGACTGCCGTCAGCTTTCTATCCCATTGATCTTAATTGTCCTTTCATACGGATGCGTCCACCATGTTGCGGATATTTATCTTGGGTGAATGTTTGCGAGCACGATCAATACAAAGTCTTGCGGTGAAGTTGCGCTCGACCGATGTATTCCTATGATTGCATTCTTTGCATTGCGTTAACGCATTATTCTGCTCTAATGTGTTGGACGCATGCGACCGAAAAGTATAGAATTTATGCTTAATGGACACAATTTAACATATTCTATCAACGCAATCCAACATTGTTTAAGAACTTAGCACTATGATAACGTTCATTTGTTTCGAAAAGGTAGACATGTTGAGTTGACAATTTGGCCACTCTCACCCATACTAATCAAAGGACCACCCTCAAAGGTCGTGTCACCTATGGTCATTTATGTGAGATGTAACTCTCTAGTATCAACGATGTTATATATAGATTCTAGTCATCTCGTGGTCCGGTATAATCAAAAGCATAAACCATTCGTATTCCTTCCCAAATCTGGAAAATAAAATACTAGCAGTTGCTCTAGTAGCAGGCCTCCGCTTTTCTTTTCATTAATGAAACCTGCCAGTTATTTATTATTAACTCAAATCAAACAGTCTTTGTTAAAAAAAAAAAAAAAAAAGACGTGGGTGGCATTATGACTGGGGTGTCAGTTAGAAAGGTTCTTACAATGTTCGACATGGAAATGAAGACTTTCGAGAACAAATATTGGACCGGGAAAAAAAGGGCGATCGCGTTTTTCACAGGATTTCTCATTACTCATGTCAGCATTGTCACTTCTGTCTTAAACAAACTCTTCGTATAGGACACCCTTGCTCGCACGTCTCCACATGAATGGTCAGGATTTACCATCTGTAGTAGTTTACAACACTTATAAACCTCTACAAAGCGGGCCGTATCCGTAGTTTCAACAGGATCAGGTATCCCACCTTAATCCTTATACTACAAACCTATTTAGGTTATCACTTAAGGCATGATCCACTTGTATATCACAAATACATGCTTAAGTTTACATAAGATAACCATCGAGCTTTGTTTATTGGATATGAGTAAATGCCAGAATGAAATAACAATTATTTTATTCATAAAACAATGTATATTATTACAAACAACGAGACTCCGAGAGAATTAAGACACTAATCCCAACAATCTCCCACTTGTCCTAATGCCTCGAGAGACTAATGTACAATACAATATAAGATATGTACGATATACAATAAACTAGGGCATACCCTAGTATCATCTCCCACTTGCTGTAGATAAGATGTCGCATGTTCTGCATACCCAAACTCTCCAAGTGACCCTTGAATAGTGTAGCTGTGAGAGCCTTTGTAAAGAGGTCAACAATGTTGTGCTCCGATGCGATCTTCGTGACTATCACATCACCGCGATGTACAATCTCCCTGATCAAGTGGTATTTCTACTCTACGTGCATACCCCGATGATGACTCCGAGGCTCCTTCGAATTTTCCATAGCCCTACTATTAACACAATACAGAGTGATAAGCAAATCCATATTTGGAACAACTTCCAAATCTGAAAATAATTTCCTCATCCAAACAGCCTCCTTAGCTACTTCACAAGTCGCTACGTATTCAACTTCCATAGTGGAGTCCGTGATGCATCCTTGCTTGATGCTTCGCTAGACTACAACCCTCCATTCAGAGTGAAAACTGACCCCGATGTCAATTTGTGAGAATCTCTATCGGTCTGAAAGTTAGAGTCTGTGTATCCTGTAAGGATCAGATCCTTATCTCCATACACGAGCATGTAGTCTCTCGTTCTCCAAAGATACTTAAGGATCGTCTTGACCACCGTCCAGTGATCAAATCCTGGATTGGACTGATACCGACTGACAATCCCTACTCCATAGCAAATGCCGGGTCTGGTACACAACATTGCATACATTAAGCTTCCTACAGCTAAAGCATATGGAATCCATCTCACACAACATTGCATACATTAAGCTTCCTACAGCTAAAGCATATGGAATCCATCTCATTTCCTTAACCTCTTGAGGTGTCTTAGGAAATTTATCCTTAAACAAAACGATTCCATATCTGAAAGGTAACAAACCCCTCTTGAGGTGTCTTAGGAAATTTATCCTTAAACAAAACGATTCCATATCTGAAAGGTAACAAACCCCTCTTGGAATCCTGCATTCTGTACCTGATAAACATTTGATCGATGTATGATGTCTAAGGCAGGGCTAACCATTTGTTCTTATGATCCCGAATGATCTGGATCCCTAGAATGTACTGTGCCTCACCCAAATCTTTCATTTGGAACTAGGCAGCTAGTCATTTCTTAATGTCAGTCAGATACCCTACGACATTCCTAATGAGTAGGATATCATCCATATATAGTATCAGGAAAGCTACTGAGTTGTTGATGATCTTTTTGTAAACACAAGGCTCATCAACGTTCTGATAAAAGCCAAACGACTTGACAGCAGTATCAAATATGATGTTCCATGATCTAGATGCTTGTTTCAGCCCATAAATGGACCTATTAAGCTTGCAAACTCTTTCTTCTTGATCTGGAACTATGAACCCCTTTGGTTGAGTCATATAGATGGTCTCCTGAAGATTACCATTAAGAAAGTTAGTCTTGACGTCCATTTTCCATATTTCATAATCATAAAATGTGGCTATGGACTGGAGAATCCTGATAGACTTGAGCATGACAACATATGAGAAAGTTGACTTTCTCAACTTGGGTATAACCCTTTGCCACGATTCTAGCCTTAAAGGTTTGCACCTTTCCATCTACACCTCTCTTTCAGTTATAGATCCACTTACACCCAATAGGTCTTACCCCATCAGGTGGATCAACAAGCTCCCAGACGTTATTGAAGTACATAGACCCAATTTCTGGTGGAACAACCCATTCATCTTTGTCAACATCCTCCATTACTTTCTTAAAAGACAATGGATCCTCGACCCCATCATTCATAATGACGTTTTAGGCTTCAGTTACCCATGTAGTGATCTGGTGGGTTCATAACCCTCCCACTACATCGAGGCAATCTCAACTCTTGAGCTGTTTTACTAGATGTTCTGACCTGAACAACTCTTATTGATCTGTCAGCTTGTTCAACAACTCTTGTTGAACCCTCAGTAGTCTTAGTCTCATTAGAGATTTCATGCAAAACGAGCTTACTTCGTGGCTTATGATCCCTCATGTGGTTTTCTTCCAAGAAGATAGCATTTGTAGAAACAAACACTTTGTTCTCACTCGAATCATAGAAGTATCCACCTCTCGTTTCCTTAGGGTAGCCTACAAAAGGCAAACCTTCGAACGTAGTTCCAACTTCTTTGGGTTAGTCACTAGCACATGTGTCGGATAGCCCCAAATCCTGAAGTGGCTTAAACTACCTTTACGACCTTCCCATAACTCAAAAGGTGTTTTAGAAACACTTTTCGAGGGAACGTTGTTCAAGATATAGCAAGCAGTCTCCACTGCAAAACCTCAAAACGAGTCTGGAAGATGAGCATAACTCATTGAACCATGTCCAACAAGGTTCTGATTCTCCTTTCTGATACACCATTCTGCTGAGGTGTACCAGGGGCCGAGAGTTGGGATGCAATCCTATGTTTTATCTATAGTTCTAGAATTGGAGGTTCATATACTCTCCACCACGATTAGATCGTAGTATTTTTATCTTCTTACCTAACAAGTTTTTAACTTCAGCCTTATACTCCTTGAACCTGTCAAGGGCTTCAGAATTACGTTGCATTAAGTAGAGATACCCGAACCTTGAATAATCATCTATGAAAGAGATGGGATATTCATACCCACCTTGAGCTTTAACATTCATTAGACCACAGAGGTCTGAATGTACAAGCTCCAAGGCATAGTTGGCTCTGTAACATTTTCCAGTAAAAGGTCATTTGTCATCTTGCCTTCGAGACATGATTCATATACCGACAAGGAGTTTTCTTCTAAACTCTTTAGAAGTCCACTTTTCACCAACTTTTCAATCCTATTGAGGTTGATGTGACCTAACCTAAGATGCCAAAGATGGCCATTTTCCTTAGGAGAAACCTTTGGTCTTTTAGTTGTTGTGAATAACTGACTAAACTCTTTAGTCATGGGATCCACTGTCCGTTAACTGCCAAGCACTCCTCTAAATAATGAAAACTAAACTCTTCTTATCGCAGATATATTATGTGTCCATCTTAACCAATTAGCAGTGCGACAATCCTTCACATATCGCTTGTAAGTATAGCTCGACCAATAACTGTTATGCCCCTATAGTTACATCTAACTCCTTAAGTACCACTGATTCCTCTAATGAACATAAGTCATAATCCTACTATGATTGAGTTCTTCCAAAGAGAAGTTGTGGCCACTATGTTCAAGCCTTGGAATCAGCCGTTAAGGGAGCAATCTCTCTATTTATCCCTGCTTCGGGAAAGGAGTGAATTCCATTTTGTGTATTGAGTTTTCAGCTCCCAAATCAGATAAGTACCCAAAAAGGTATGGGTAAGAGTGGTGAGGCCATGTCACATATGATCATTTATGTGAGATGTAACTCTCCAGTATCAACGGCGTTATATACAAAGTCTAGTAATCTCGTGGTCCGGTCTTATACAAACTCTTTGTATAGGACACCTCCGCTCGCACATCTTCACATGAATGGTCAAGATCTACCATATGTAGTAGTTTACAACACTTGTAAACCTCTACAAAGCGGGTTGTATCCGTAGTATTACCAGGATCAGGTATCCCACCTTAATTCTTATACTACAGACCTATTTAGGTTATCACTTAAGGCATGATCCACTTGTATATCACATATTCATGCTTAAGTTTACATAAGATAACCATGGAGCTTTGTTTATTGGATATGAGTAAATGCCAGAATGAAATAACAATTATTTTATTCATAAAACAATGTGTATCATTACAAACAACGAGACTCTGGGAGAATTAGGACACCAATCTCAATAATCTCCCACTTGTCCTAATGCCGTGGGAGACTAATGTACAATACAATATAAAATATGTACAATATACAATAAACTAGGGCATACCCCAGTATTATCACCCACTTGCTATAGACAAGATGTCGCATGTCCCACAGACAGAAACTCTCCAGATGACCCTCGAACAGTGTAGCTGTAAGAGCCTTTGTAAAGGGGTTAGTAACGTTCTGCTCCGATGCGATCTTCATGACTATCACATCACCGCGATGCACAATCTCCCTGATCAAGTGGTATTTCTGCTCTACGTGCATATGATGTGTTATTTTATGATGTGAAATTATGGATTAAATGCGATGATGAAATTGCATTGAGCACTCAAGTTTTCTCAGTGGAATCCAAGTGTAAACCCCACTGAGTTCCTGGTAAGTCCAGGGTCGAACTCAGGGACTTGGAAAAATAGGATGCAATGGTAATTTTTAGGAAAACTTTGCGTTAACCGGTAACTCAAATAAGTGTTGGTTTTGTTGTTGCGGTAATGAAAATATACAAATGCGAGGAAGATCGAAAAAAGTTGATAAAACAGAAGATGCAATGAGTATGCGGTGAATGGGTTGAGAAGGGTTTCGGCTAACACTTCCAAGGATGCGTTCATGCTATGCGATCATGCAACATGCATACAAAAATAAACCACCTCTTAGTGCGAATGCCACGGCTTCTAAGGCTAGAACGCATGCGATATATACGATAAGTCTATAGGACCTACACATAAGCCTCTATTCTTATTTATGCGTTGACAAAATGACACACATAAAAATAAGGCGACCATATAATATCATACCTATCTCTAGGGTGCATGCGATGCAGGTTGGCAAACAGAGCTTATCTTTAAATCCCTGTCTCTTGTTTATGCAGTTCCAATCTTGCTTTCTTGAGTCTAGATTCTAACCTAGCTCTCTAAAGTCTCAGGTTCTTTCTTTAGACTCTCTCTCGAGTAGCTCTAAAGGGATGTTTGGCACAGCGTAACACAAGATAATTGCAAGCAATGAACATCCTAGGTCATGTTAGTTTGGTTCTTCTCAACCCATTTGACTAGTTTAGTTACTCATGCGTGCTAAGAGAGTAAACAAATGTAAAATAAGAACTTTCATTGTATAAATATAAATATGAAGTACAAAACAACAATGCAAGAATATAATAAAGAGCCTGGTAGCAATCTCTTGCTTCCCAGGCTTTTACACTGTCTTTTCTACTCGTGTTCAAAAGATAATCTCGTTCTCGCGAGAGTCAGCCCACAATGTTCTCTTCCTTGATTTCTCGAGGATATTTCATTCAAATCCTATACACCAAAATTTCCTTAAGTCTTATTCAAGTCTCCTCTTAAAATATTTCTTAGACCTAGGGATCGTAAGCTTAACCTTCAAAAGGACTTTACTCGCTTTTGGGACATCGCATGATTTATTTCAAAAAGGAAATTCTTCCACCGGGGCGTCAAATGATTCTTATCCTTGTATATTTCTTAACATTATTATTTTTTTCTGACCTTGCACTAATTCAAGTGCCTTGCCTTCGTTTTGGCTTGCCCCCACGTGTGTCATGCGGACATCCAACTATGAGCAATGCGCTCTTTCTCAGACTAAATTCATACCTACTTGGCAGCGGAGTTGCGGTCATTTATTTATGCGTTGATCCTAGCGACTTACTTTCGTTTTGGTTTGGCCCCACGTATGTCATGCGGACATCTAACTACGGGTAAGTGCCTTTCACAACTTCACTCTTATCAACTTGAGTTTCCCATTGCATTGACAGCGGAGTTGTTATTTTCCTCTTTTCTTCTTCTTGTTTTTTTTTAAAATAGCAAGGTCGAAAATAAATACCTCACCCCTAAATTTAAAATGTAGCAATGTCCGCATTGCCAAAAGATTGAAAGAAGTCATGCGATGTTCGTAGAAAGTTTCGTAAAGAGAGTTTTGAAAGAATGATAGCAGACACTTAACTTCTAGAAATATTTCGTGAGGTGACTATCTTAAAATTAAGTTGACTTTAGTATATACGGAAGAAATAGAAGCATGTTTTCCATCATTGAAATCATAATTGGCAAAGAGATAGTATGCGGTAACTTACTAAATTTATCCATGTCAAATGATTGCAGTAATCAAAGAGGATGCGGTGATAGAACTATTAAAACTAAAATGCGATGCGATAGTGCAAAATTTGAAATCAAGATAAAGAAGGATACAACCCCCAAATTTGCGTTGTCGCCTGTATTGTGTATTGATGCATCCTTCTTTGCGGCGATCTATCTTCGTTGGATTGCGATAACAGAATAAGATAAGTTGCTTCTTTGTGGAACACTTCTGCAATCCTGCGCCTCGGTCGTTGTAAAAAAAAAACAGAGAGAAGGTCAAATAAGATTAAACAAAATGCCAGCCTATTAACTTTCGATCGTTTGATAGCGCAGGGACCACCTACTTCCTTTTTTATTCAAAGTTTCTCAATTCCACGAACTCGACTTGGCGATGCCAGCCTTTTCCGTGATGTATTTACTCGCTGCCCATTAACTTTGAATATGTTGGTTCCATCATCATTTGATAATTCAATCGCGCCATGCGAAAATACCTGTTTAACTATAAATGATCCGGACCAACGTGACTTTAGTTTCCCGGGGAAGAGCCATAGACGTGAGTTGAATAGTAAGACCCTCTGCTCGACTTGGAGGTTCTTATATGTGTTTTTCGTGCCAGCACTTGGTGCGCTCCTTGTAAATCTTTGCGTTCTCATATGCGTTAATCCTCCATTCTTCTAGCTCGACTAGTTGAATTTTTCTCGCTTCTCCTGCTTTCTTCAAATCAAAGTTTAATTTCTTCACCGCCCACAATGCCTTGTATTCCAGCTCCAGAGGCAAGTGACACACCTTACCAAATATCAACGCATATGGGGACATACCTATGGGTGTTTTAAATGCAGTTCGGTATGCCCACAACGCATCGTCAAGCTTTGTTGCCCAATCTTTTCGTGAAGGCCTTACCACCTTCTCAAGTATCAGCTTGATTTCTCGATTGGACACCTCGGCTTGACCATTCGTCTGTGGATGGTATGCGGTGGCCACTTTGTGGAGAATATTATATTTGGGCAGCAGCTCCTTGACAGTATGATTGATAAAGTAGGATCCTTCATCACTGATTATGGCACGTGAAGTGCTAAAACGAGTGAAAATGTTTTTCTTCAGGAATTGAGAGATTACCGATGCATCGCTTGCGGCACATGCCACTGCCTCTACCCACTTGGATACATAGTCGATGGCTAATAAAATATAATGTTTACCATTCGAGGGAGGGAATGGTCCCATGAAGTCAATACCCCATACGTCGAACAACTTAAGCTCCAAAATGATGTTCATCAGCATTACATATTTCCATGAAATGTTACTTGTGCATTGGCACCGATAACACTTCATTACGTAGTCAGCTGCATCCTTAAATAATGTTGGCCAAAGAATCCACTATGTAAAACCTTAGCTGCGGTGCACTGTCCTCCAAAGTGGCCACCATATGGTGAGTCATGGCATTGCGATAATATGCGTTGTTGAGCAGCATTTGGTACGCATAGTCGTAGAATCTTGTCTACCCCCTTTTTATACAGATTCGGCTCATCCCAATAATAATATTTGCATTCATACTTGAGCTTCCTCTTCTAGTGATCAATATAATCTTCTGGAAATTTCTCGCAAACCAAATAGTTGACTATGTCAGCATACCAAGGCAATTCTTCAATATGGAACAGCTGCTCATCTGGGAACACTGCACTCATCTCTGACTCATTGCGGTCAACCTCAGGGTTTTCCAATCTAGACATGTGATCCGCAACTTGGTTCTCTATCCCCTTTCGATTAATGATTTCTATCTCAAATTCTTGAAGGAGGAGAACCCATCTGATCAACCTCGGCTTTGCGTCCTTCTTTGTCATCAAGTACTTTATCGTCGAATGATCAATATGGTTGAGTACCTTTGTTCCTAGCAGATATGCTCTAAATTTTTCCAATGCAAAAATTACCGTAAGAAGCTCTTTCTCTGTGGTGGTGTAATTGGTCTGAGTAGGATTTAATGTCTTACTCGTATATGCGATGGGATGTAATATTGTTTTTCTCTTTTGTGCCAAGGCTTCTCCCATCGCATACCTGCTTGCATCGGACATTAATTCAAAAGGAAGTGTCCAATCAGGTGCAATCAACACGGGTGTGGTAATCAGTGCATTCTTCAAAATTCTGAATGCTTTGAGGCAATTATCGTCAAAACCAAAATTTTTATTAGCCTCCAACAACGCACTCAGTCGTCGTGCTATTTTTGAAAAATCTTTGACAAAGCGTTTGTAGAATCCAACATGCCCCAAAAAACTTTGTACAGTCTTCACGCTTGTTTGAGGTGGAAGTATTTCAATTGCTTCTATTTTTTCTTTATCCACCTCTAACTTGTCCTAGGAAACCTTGTGCCCCAACATGATGCCCTCATTTACCATAAAATGGCATTTTTCCCAATTAAGAACCAGATTCATCTCTTCGCATCTCTTCAGTATCTTCTCCAGGTTGGCTAGACAAACTTCATAGGTGTGCCATAGACAGAGAAGTCGTCCATGAAGATTTCAACAGAGTCCTCAAGATAGTCTGAAAAGATGGTCATCATGCACCTTTAGAACGTGTTTGGCGCTTTGTAGAGGCCGAACGACATGCGGCAAAAAGCAAAGGTCCCATATGGGCAGGTGAATGTGGACTTGTCTTGATCTTCTGGAGCAATCATAATCTGGTTATACCCCGCCATCCAGAAAGCAGTAGAAGTCATTTTCGGCTAGACGATCTAGCATTTGATCAATGAACGGTAGAGGGAAATGATCTTTCTTTGTGGCCGCATTACCGTCTATGCAAATACGCCACCCAGTGACGATCTTTTGCGATATTAGTTCATTATTTTCGTTTAGGACTATCGTCATGCCACCCTTTTTAGGCACACACTGCACAGGGCTGACCCACGTGCTATCTGCTATCAGATAAATAATGCCCGCATCTAACCATTAAATGATCTCTTTTTTAATGACCTCTTTCATCGTAGGGTTAAGTCTGCGTTCATGTTCGATCATTACTTTGTTGTTTTCTTCAAGATGAATTCGGTGCATACAGTACACTAGGCTAATTCCTCTAATATCGGCGAGCATCCAGCCAATTCCTCGCACATGTTTCCTTAGAATTCTCATCAACGCATTCTCCTGGTCTTTGTTAAGCTCGGAGGAAATAATTACTGGCAACTTCTCAATCTATCCCAAAAATGCGTACTTTAGGTGGTTCGACAGGGTATTTAATTCCATTGTTGGTGGTTCTACTAGGGACGGTTGCGTTGTTTTTCTTTCTTCTTTTTCTGTTCGCTTTTCTTCTTGAGATGCAATCATTTCTTCTTCCTTGCTTGTTTTTTTTTTTATGATCACATTACAGGCAACAATGGACGTGCTTGCATCCTCTTCTTCATTCTTTTCGTCAAGCTTTTCTTTTCAATCAAATTCTGGTCGTCATCTGAGTTAGGCAGGTCTTCTTCATCAGAAAACTTCATGGCATGGATGATGTTGAACTTGAGCTTCTGTCCATTTATGCTCAGAGTGATCTCCTCTTTATGCACATCAATCTGGGCATGACCTGTTGATAAAAATTGTCGCCTCAAGATGATGGGCACATCTTTATCGGATTCATAACCTAAGATGATAAAGTCAGCTGGTAGGATAAATTTGTTGATGGTGATCAGCATGTCCTTCACCTTCCCCTCTGGATGCACCAGAGATCTATCTGCGAGTTGAAGAGTCACGGTCATGGATGCAAGTTGCCCTACATTCAGCTGCTTAAAGATCGATAGAGGCATCAAATTGATGTTGGCTCCAAGGTCACACAAGGCTTGCCTGATGTATAGTCCTCCTGTGAAGTAAGGTATAGTAAAGCTACCAAGATCGCTCATCTTCGATGGAATAATTGATGTCGAACTCTGTGTTAAAGCCACCGTGGCAAAATTACCAGCTCCCTTCTTCTTTGTTACCATTTCCTTCAGAAATTTCGCGTAGGTAGGCATCTTCTCAATCGCTTCACTGAATGGAATATTAATATGTAATTGTTTTAACATAGATAGGAAGCGTTGGTACTGTACCTCTCCATTCTTTTTCTTTCTTAGTCTCTGCGGGAAAGGTGGTAATTGCACTTCACGGTCCTCATCTCTGTTGGCTTTGAGGTGGACACTACTTCGGGTTTTATTGCTTATTTTTCTCCTTCTTTTTCTTCTTGTGTCACTGTAATTTCAGGTTCCGATGCAATGGGAAGAATCCGGCTAGGCTTCTTTCTTTCTCCCTCCACAGTTTTTCCATTTCGCAATGTCACAACCTGACATTGTTCTTTACCTGATCCCCTCAAGTTGCGTGGGAGTTCTGTTGAACTCGAAAGAGCCCCTTGCAGTCTGTTCTTTAGCTCACTTGCAATCTGGTTCATCTGTAATTCTAGGTTGCATATGAACGTAGCCTGACTTTGAAGAACAGTTTCATTTTTCTCTAATACTGCTTCAATAAGCTTTCCAAGAAGGATGATTGCGGCGGTTGCGAGCTACTGGCTTGATTGCTTGTCTGACTGTTATTGCGCGGGAAGAATCCAGGTGGCCTTTCTTTCTGCACCACTGATTGGAAATTCTGTTGCTGATTCTTCCATGCAAAATTAAGGTGGTTTCTCCACCCGGAGTTGTAGGTATTAGGAAATGGATTATTTTTCACAAATTAGATAGACTGTGGATTCTGTGGGCATTCTTCCATTACGTGCCCATCACCGCAAGTCGCACACCTTGCGGTGTTTTGACTAATTGCGTTTACTTTCCCATGTTGCGGTGTTGGGTTGTTGATCACAATTCCCTGAATTAAGTTCATCATTGCGGTCATCTGATTATGTAGTGAAGCAATAGCACCATTACTTGCGTCATTATCCTTGATTCTCAATCTCTGATCACTCTCTCTCTAATCCTCATGGTTTTTGGAGATGCGATCCAAGATGTTCTTAGCCTCATCATAAGTTTTGTCACCACCACTAGCTGCTGCATTGGCAGCAGTCTGCGAAACAGGATTTAAACCATGATAAAAGATTTCCATCTGAAGGCAGTTTGGCAAACCATTGTGTGGATGGTCCCAGACCAACCTCTTAAACCTCGCCCAGGCATCGCTGAGTGATTCGTTCATGTCTTGTTCAAAATTTGTTATGAGTTTCCTTCGTCTAGCATTCTCGGTAGGTGGAAAATATTTCTTCATAAATTTCTCTACGACTTGTTCCCAGAAGTGATCTCTCCCGACTCGAGGGAATACGTCCATTTTCTTGTCTGATCGCAAAGAGAAAATGGAAACAAAGTTATTCGAACTTCTTTGACAGAGATGTTCGGGAACACAAAAGTATTGCAGATTTCTATAAAGCTACGGAGGTGGGCGTGCGGGTCCTCGCCACGCCGTCCTCCGAATTGTCTTACAGTCTAAATCATCGGTAGCATCACCGGCTTCATTTTGAATCTACTTCCGTCGAGGGCAGGCCTCATGATTCCTGGAGAGAAATCATAAAGGTTTGGCGATGCATAGTCCCTAATGGGCCTAATGCGATCATTTGCCAGCAGGATTGGATTCGCCATGACGTTGTTTTCGTTTGGTGCTCTGTTTACAGGCTGCTCTGCCATATCTTCTTTACTGACTGTTGTTATTGGCGGTCCCTTAATTTCCTTCTGATGTCCTCCAATTTATGGGTCGTAATTCGCCATAGATTGAGAGTCTACAAAGAAATCAGAAAAATTACCGTTAGCACACTATTTTGCCGAAGTCCCCGGCAACGGCGCCAAAACTTGATGCGTTATTTTACGATATGGAATTATGGATGAAATGCGACGATGAAATTGCGTTGAGAACTCGATTTTTCTCAGTGGAATCCAAATGTAAACCCCACTGAGTTCCTGGTAAGTCTAGGGTCGAACTCAGGGACTTGGGAAAATAGGTTGCGATGGTAATTTTTAGGAAAACTTTGCGGTAACCGCTCAAATAAGTGTTGGTTTTATTGTTGCAGTAATGAAAATAAACAAATGCGGCTGAGTTCGAAAAGAGTTCATAAAATAGAAGATGCGATGAGTATGCGGTGAACAGATTGAGAAGGGTTTCAACTTACACTTCCTAGGATGCGTTCATGCTATGCGATCATGCAACATGCATACAATAGTAAACCACCTCTCATTGCGAATGCCACGACTTCTAAGGCTAGAACGCATGCGATATATGCGATAAGTCTATAGGACCTACACATAAGCCTCTATTCTTATTTATGCGTTGACAAAATGACACACACAAATAAGGCGACCACATAATATCATACCTATCTCTAGGGTACATGCGATGCAGGTTGGCAAACAGAGCTTATATCTTAGTCCCTATCACTTGTTTATGTAGTTCTAATCTTACTCTCTCGAGTCTAGATTCTAACCTAGCTCTCTCAAGTCTCAGGTTCTTTTTTTAGACTCTCTCTCGAGTAGCTCTAAAGGGATGTTTGGCAGAACATAACACAAGATAATCACAAGCAATGAACATCCTAGGTCGTGTTAGCTTGGTTCTTCTCAACCCATTCGACTAGTTTAGCTACTCATGCGTGCTAAGAGAGTGAACAGATGTAGAATAAGAACTTCCATTGTATAATTATAAAGATGAATTACAAAACAACAATGCAAAAATAGAATAAAGCGCCTGGTAACAATCTCTTGCTTCCCAGGCTTTTACACTGTCTTTTCTACTCATGTTCAAAAGATAATCTCGCTCTCGCGAGAGTCGGCCCGCTCTCTGCTTCTACATCTCTGGGTTCTCTCTCGAGTTTCCCTGAGTGATCTTTCGGTGTCTCTACTCTTCCCTTGCTCTGCCTTAAAAATAAAAGAAAACTATGGACAAAGACGTGCTGAGTTAACTGATCCGAACTGCTGAACTTTTAAACCTCATTTCTGAAGGATGCCTTCTGTATTTATATAGCTTCCGGGGTGAAAGGTGACTTCTCTCTTATGATTGCAAAGATGGGATGGCTTTAATTCCCTGACTAATGCACTGAATATATGTCACCGAAAAGCTGAATGTACTTGTTATCGTTAGCGGCTGTCAACTTAATTCGGATCTGATCGTCATCAGCTTTCTGTCCTATTATGATTAATTATGCTTTTCACCCAGATGCGCCTATCAAGTTCCACTGGCTTTATGAGGGAGTAAGGGTGACCTTCGCTTCATTAGAAATTTGACCCGGACCTTCTTTCTTCTCCTGCTACGCCTTGAGAAAGTCACCGACGGCAGGTTAGTACAGTTCTCTTGCAGCTGATTTGGCCCCGCGCTGATTCAGGAACACAATCACAACAAAGCCTTGCGGTAATGCCATGCTCGACCAATGATTTTTTGTGATTGCTCTTTCCGCCTTGCGTCAACGCATATTCTGCATAAAAATACAAAAATAAACTGTTTCTGTACAATATGAACGCATGCGACCGTAATATTATGAATTTGATGCTTTTTGGACGCAATCTAACATGTTTTATCAATGCAAGCAGCATTGTTTAAGAACTTAGCACTATGATAACGTGCATTTCTGTCCGTTATCAACATACCCCTACGATAAGTACTACTATGTAATTAAGGGTTATCATATGCGAAATTTGTGAAGGGTTATCGTACTGTTGATTGGTTATATCCAATGGACACATAAATATATCTGTAGTGCGAAGAGTGCAGCTATCGGTCTTTAGTCGAGTGCTCGATAGTTAATGAATGGTGGATAATGTAATTAATGAGTTTAATTAATTATTCACATATCGTTGGAGCTTTGAGTTACAGGTCCATAAGGTCCCCTTGTAGCTCAAAAGAATTTAGTTGAGAATCAGTTTTTAGGTTAATTTGAATTATTCAAATTAATAAAAGGGAATTCAATTATATATGATATAAATAAATTGATTCAATTATATATGATATAATTGTTATAATGTATTTGATACATTATAGTGTAGTTGGAGGAAATAAATATATTTTTTATGAATATGATTCATAGCTGTTAAATTTTAATATAAATATGATTTATATTAAATGTCATAAAATAAAGAAAAAGAACTATAGTTTATATTATATATTATACAATATTAAAATTATTGGTTATAAATATAATATGATAAGTTGGTTATCATATTTATTTATATTATTTTATTATTTTGAATAATAAATTCTATTTTCTCTCTAACCACCTTAATGGGTAGTTAATTTATTTTTTATGGCAAATGGAATAAAAAGAAATAAGTTCTTTTTCTTCCTAACAGAATCTACATGACAAGTGAGAACCTAGACGATAGAGATTATTTACTAAACGATTAAGAACTTTGCAATACGATAGAAAGTCTTCAATATTCTTCCTCCTCCAAAAGTCAACACCCTCCTTACCAAAATAGTCAAAGCCCTCTACTCCTGGTTTCTCACCCTGAGGATACCAAAGACTCCCTATGGTTTTGTCTTTATACTTTTAGTTCGAGATTTCTTGAAGAGGGTCTTCAAGTTTGTTGTTGTTTTTTATGTTCGTGACAGTTCAAGGGTTTTACTAGAAGAAGTGTTCTTCAAAGGTATAATCTCTTCAACCTTTTTCTTTCTTAAAAAACATGTAATTTTTCTTATAATGCATAATCTATATGTTTGCTATAAATTTGTTTTTCAATTGAAATGAAATTTAGACGATATGCTTCTACTCATGGATCTCTTTAAATTGAGTTCCTTCAATTGGTATTAGAGCCAGGTTTGCGTTCTGATTTCAAATTCCATTTCTGTATTTAAATCGATTACAGTAGAGGTGGGTTTTAAGTTTTGCATTGCGTTGAAATGTTAAATGTATGTGGATGGTTGTTGATGGATGTTTCGGGATAAATGTCTCTATTTATTGCTTTCTATTTGAATTTCAAAAGTTAATTTGTAAGGATCCCTGCGTTTTTGGGCATTAAACTTGCAATTGAGTCAGTATTCGTTTAGTCTTGAGTCGTCCATCAAGCTTCAGAAGAAAGGTTGCAGTGCATTTCAATAGAGAAGAAGAAATATTGGTTGCATCATGTAGCTAAAGCTAAACGATCTTTTAGAGTTTGTTATGCGTTCGTTATAGTTTTCTACACGATCATGGAGAATATGCTAAATGATTGCATAGCTAATGCTACGTGATTGTGTAGAGTTTGCTACACGATCGTGTTGCGTTGGCTGCATGTTCACATCTGCTAAATGATCGCAGAACCGTGAGATTTATCCTCGGCCTCGAGGCACCATAGGTGTCCCTCTACGGGTGGCATTTGGGTAGGTGAATACCAAGGGGAATGGAGAGAATGTTTATAGTAAGTGGGAGCAGGACGTGTGACAACTCCCTCGGTCCCTCTCATTAGGTTGGATAAAGTTTCATGCATCACCTCGTGACATTGTGGGTGTCCCCGTAAAGGATTACAATTTTGCATAACTCTTTATTTGAACTCTAGAAATGGATAAGGTTGTTTTAGACTCTTGTCCTAATCAGCTTTTCCCTAAGGTTGGCTCATTAGGGTGCGACTCTAGGACTTAAAATGAGGGGTTACACTTACACAGAATTATTAAAAATGTTAACAAATTCTGGACCAAACAATGGTGACTATCAGATTCAGTTACAAGGAGTTTTTTCTATCTAATGGTTGAGAATGTCTCATTTCAGTTAAGGGGCACTTGATCACCCTACGATGACTTTTGTCCTGCCTAACTGAAGCATCATTGTAAAATAGATGTCACTTAGGGTACAATAGACTATTTCGCTAAAACTTTATTTGTTTTCTAAAAATGATTAAATGCAAGTAGACTTAATTAAGTTTGTTATGTTTCGGCAATTTTAATATGGCTACTACGCTCTAAGCTTATTTTCCGCCGAAAAACTAACTGGCGAAAACTACACTGATTAGAAAAATATAATAAACACAATTTTAATCATCGATGATCTCTGATTTGTCTTGATGGAGGAGTGCCCTCCCATTCCAGCTCCTACTACTCCTTGATAGGTACGGGAAGCACATGAGTGATGGATAAGGGCGAATGAGAAGGCCCAAACATATATTTTTGTCATCTTTAACAAAGTCTTGGCCAAGAAGCATGAACCCATGGTCACTACACGTGAGATCATGGAGTCCCTGAGGGGAATGTTCGGACAACCATCAGCACAGCTCAGGCACGACGCTCTCAAGTACATCTTCAACTCACGAGTACAAGAGCGGTCATCTGTTCAGGAACACGTTCTCAACATGATGATCCACTTCAACGTGGTTGAATGAATGAGTCAAGCATCGATGAGGCCAACCAGGTTAGCATAATTCTGGAATCTTTACCAGATAGTTTCCTTCATTTCCATAGCAATGCTGTTCTGAACAGGATTGACTACAACCTAACCACACTGCTCAACGAGCTGCAGACTTTCCAATCCTTGTTGAAAAGCAAGAAGAAGAAGGGTGAAGCAAGTGCTGCTTCATAATCTAAAAAGTTCCACTAAGGTTCGACCTCTGGAACTAAGTCTGCACCTTCTTCCTCCGACACCAGAAAGTGGAAGAAGAAAAGGGTGGTAAGGGGAAGGCATCTACTAACCCACAAGCTGTTGCTCCAAGGGGTAAACAACCAGTGAGGGTTGACAAGGAAAAATGTCTCCATTACAACCAGGACGGGCACTGGAAGAGGAACTTCCCCAGATATTTGGTAGAGAAGAAGAAGCCCAAACAAGGTAAAAGTGATTTGTTTGTTTTAAAGACTTGTTTAGTGGAGAATGATGATTTTGCCTGGATTATTGACTCTGGGCCACTAACCATGTTTGTTCTTCATTTTAGGGAATTAGTTCCTGGCGGCAACTTGATGCTGGTGAGATGATGATGCGAGTTGGAACCAAGCACATCGTTTTAGCTATGGCAGTGAGATGTCTCCAGTTAACTTTACAGAACAAATTTCTCGTTTTGAATGATGTATTTGTTGTTCCTGAATTAAAAAGGAACTTAGTATCTATAAAGTGTCTTTTATAATGTAATTATCAACTTCAATTTTCATATAATAAAATGTTTATTACTAAGAATGTTGTTGATATATGTTTGATAACTTGTAAAAAAACAAGTTATTTTTGCTCTTAAGTCGAAACAACTAAAGTTTTTAATGATAAATTCTTCCCATTTTTAGAAGAAACACATGGATTTATTCAAGCATTAGCAAACTCATACAAAAGAAGTTTTATTATTAAATATCGCGACACTAACACATTGTATTGCAGGATTTCAACGCGAGAATTAACGCTAATGCATTAGACAAGTGCCATGAAAAAGCCCTAACGCATGGGCCATGCGTCGGAGGGAGTTCAACACAGAGAAGATACATTGATCCAAGCTGATTGTGTCACATCACCACTTGCAAGTATGGGCACCTGTAGCAGGCGGCTAACCAGGGCATGGAATTTAATGCTGACCAGGACATGGACTTTAATGCTGCCCATTCACCAAGTGGACGTGACCAATGGAAATAAATAGATGAAGTCCCTCCAGAGTTAAGAAGTTCGGAAATTATCAAGATCCACTCTAGAGTTAAGAAGTTCGGAAGTTATCAAGATCCTTACTCTTTGTATATTGTAGTCATAGTTTTAGTTCTTAGAAGTTGTGCTGTGGTGCCAGACGATCAGAAGGGTTGAGAACCACCACCACCGCCTGTCAGGGAGCGGAGGAAGCCACTCTTGAGAAAGACACTTCATCCAATTCCTATACAAGTGATTGTACACAACGAGATTGAGTCAAAGAAATACAAGAGATTGTATTCTTTGGCTTCACTCAGTTTCCTTCATCTCATTTATCGCCTGGACTTCATTTGATTAAATATTGCTTTTGTAAAGACTCTCTGTTTCTTTATAAAATTCATATATTTGATCTATCATACTTGCCATTGTTTATTTCTTGTTTATGTTGAACGCATTAATACTTTATGCCAAACTTTATTCCAATGCTCAAGCCAACTTGACAAATTGGTAAAAAGCGTCTTTAACTTAGATTGTTCGAAAGAATAACTAAGCTGCATCAAGTAGGACACCTAGTACAGCTAGAGATAGACTTACTGGTGTCTATTACATTCTGTGTTAGATGCATGCATCCTAGAGATAGGTTTTGTATGTTATTCGCATTGGGAAATATTGAATGAAGTCTAACGCATGAACAAAAGATAAGAAAATCACTCCATCTCATCCATATCACATCATAGTTTGTGTATATTCATCTTAGACCGACGCGTCCACTTACATTAAACTCCATTCTCACATGATCCATCACTAACTACTCAACTCTTTTGCCTCTCTTGCATAGGCAGAGCAATTTAGTGTAAATAACACATTTCTCACATGTATTTAGGAAAACCCCTACAGTAGATACAACGCGAGGTCTGCATTTGGTTAACTGAATCCCTGAGTTCGACCCTGGACTTACCAAGAGCCTAAATAGATTTATACTTAAGTCTGGTTTAGGAAAACTTAAACGTCATTAGAAGGAGTTGTGTGCGTTCTGTGCATATATCTAACGGCTAACGCGTTACAATTATTTAAACGCATCGAAGCATAAACGCATCACTTATACTTAAAGCTTATTTATCTAATTTATTTTATACAATACACTCCTAGAGCAAATCACGATAGCAAAAAACAAGTTTTTTGGCGTCGTTGCCGGGGATTCAGAAACAAAACTAACTAGAAATTTCGTTTGTATCTGTTGTAGGAACACTTCGGTCGAGGGAGTATTAAGAGTTATGCCTAAGCTTGTGCCCGTTTATGAGCAGGGAGAGCACTCCTGAACTCAGATACAACTCTAAGATTGAAAGGACCTTCCGACGTAGGAACCGATCCAACCGTCGTCGAAGGTTGAGGCTGCAATTTCTCAGACAATAGAACAGACAACAAGCAATGACGGAAGAAGTATTTTTGTAAGAATTCTGATCATTCCATCATGTGTTACAATTCGAATTGATCCAATTCCTTTTACATCACAAACATCATTATCACCAAGCAAAACTGATCCCCTATCATTTTCCTGAAAATCAATCAAGAAATCTAGATTAGGAGTCATGTGAAACGTACACCCTGAATCCATAATCCAAACATCCTGGATATCCCCGCTGGACACCATCAAGAACTCTGTTGAATCATACCCATCAGCAAGATTTGCTGCACTAGATTCCCTTGCATGCTTGCAACTTGATGTTTTCTTTCTCTTATTCAAATGGCAATTTTTCTTAAAATGTTCTTTATGACATAGGAAATACTTTCTGACTTTTCCCTTTGATTTTGACCTGGATCTCCTCTCTTTTCCTTTCCCGTTCTTTTTCTCACTTCTGCCTCTGGCCATGAGTAACTCTCCATCCTTCCGTTCCTTTTTAACCTCGATGTTTCTCATTCTCAAGGCATCCAACATGGACAATGAATCCCGTCCATATTTAATAGCTGCCTTAACTTCTTGATATGATTCATGCAATGAATTCAGAAGAATAACCACTTGATTTTCATCCAACATCTTCTCACCGATGTTATTGAGATCAACTATAATTTTCTGGAATTCATCCAAGTTCTCTTCTAAGCCTTTACTAGAGTCCATCTTGTATAAAAAAAAAATCTCTTTTAGATATAATTTATTTGGTAAGAACTTAGTCAAATAAAGATTTCCTAATTCATTCCATAATTCCGCAGTAGTAGTGGCCTCATCTACAAGCCTAAGCACTCCATCTGAAAGATACGGAATTATCGTCCAATAGGCCATCTCATCCATATCCCTTTTCTTAGCTTCTGTAATTGTTGGCAGAAGGTCATTTTCGTCTAAGATTTTGGCTACCTTTTATTGTACCAAAATAACTCTAATCTTTTTCCTCCATAACCCGAAATTTCCTTTCCCATCAAATTTAACAACTTCGAACCGTGTGGACAACGAAGCCATCTGTCAAATTAATCCCAACAAAAAATTATCTGAACAAAGAATATGCCAGCACACCACCACACACCCTCTTTGGATAGAATGAAGCTCTGATACCACTTGTGAGAATTTTGAACCTAAGTTAGATGGCCAAAAAGAACTCAAAAACAATCAGTAGAATAAATCGAAAACAATAAAGAACGAACACCAAGATATATAGTGGTTCGACCAATTTGGTCTACATCCACTTTGAGAATCGGCTTGAATCAATTTTATTACGAGCAATGAGGAATTTACAATTATAGATAATCAACAATAATCGCCAATCTATAATTTTGATACCAACTGATATCAAGAGATCCGCACACGACGTCGCCTCTGAACCCGAGAACAACTCGCTGAAAAATAGCCCATGTCAAGTGCACTACCCGCCTCTGACTGGCGAACTCACACGCAGACTCGTGCTTCCTTTGCCGCTAACGACCAACAAACCCACACGTTGAACTGGAACCCACTAGAACCCAGATGCCCGACCAGATTGGACCGGACGCTTATGCGGACACCCACGCTCGAATGCCATCGGACACCCACCTTAGGATGATGAGTACCCACGTCGGACAGTCACCTGACGCCGACTCTCTGCTACTGATGTCAACGCCGGACAGAAAGATGAATGCCGACGCTGTCTCTCTCTCTCAGTGGTCTGCATGCAGATGTAAAAAATGGTTGCCCCTGTCTTCCTCAAAGTGTTTCACTACTATCAGCCCTACACACAAAAAAGATGAGTTTATTTACAAAATTGCCATTTTCCCATAATTAAATGAATGCCACTAGTTCTTTAATTTCACCAAAAAAAACCAATAAGCCCACTTAAATTCCTCGTTATTTTCTACATTATCATTATAATATTTATTGAGAAAAAGCGATTATGTTAAAATACTAAGAGCAAAAATTGATCATTTAGCTCTTTTAGGAGCAAAAATGCAATTACTTAAAAGCATAGAGAGAAAACAGTTGTTAATGCATTAAGTTGGTAATTATATCATCAAATTATTAAGAGTGTTTCGAGACATAGAGTTAGTTATTATAGTCTGTGGGTATAGTAGTTTGTAGGTTATAATAGTTTGTATTTGGAACACAAACTATTTTAGTCTATGATATAATAGTATAAAGAGTCAAAATAAGGGGTAGACTGATCATCTTGAAGCAAGACGCGATGTGATACAGTAAAAAGCCCAACCCACTAGATCCTTTACATAAAAATAAGGGTAAAAAGAAATGTTATCCATCTGCTAGGTAGCATGTGGAATGGCCGAGAGCGGACCTTTTTGGATATATAATCCAAGTCGAGAGTGGAGTTACGGAAATAGCCGTCTGATGGAAAACGACTTTCACGCTGTATTGGACCTTCGACCAAGTATTCGACCCTTGTCGAATCGGAACCAACATTTGCACGACAGACTATTTCAATTTAGGTAGAAAATAGTTAACATTGTAACAAAGAAGAAAGAGAAGATGAATAGAAAATAATAAACACTGTAATAAAGAGGAATTTGTGATGTTAATATTGTACATAGTTAATTGTAAGTTATAATAGTTGGAAACACCAACTATTATAATTGGAGTCCCAAACATGGAATGATCTATAATAGCCGACTCCATCCACTTGAAGTTTGAGACCCAAACACATCCTTTTAAAAGTTTTGGATAATTGCAATGGGTAACACATTTAGGACTAATAATTAAGTGTATAACAACATTTTAAACAAATTAAAAATATAACAAAATCCATAAAATGATAAACTTTATCGTTGATAGACTTCTACTAGTGACAGAATCTATCATTGATAGAAATCTATTTATGATATGGTTTATCACTGATAAACTCTAAGAGTTGTATCTAAACTTTTTTATATTTGTAAATTCTCTTGCATTGTGTTATATCTACCAATACTAAATGTGGGTCTACTTTTATATTTGCAGCTATCGCTTAAGTTTTCAAGAGTTAGCCTTAGCACGAGCCACAAATTTTATTTAAACTCTTATTTGTTGCTTAATTGATTTTGTGAGATTCATGAGTTTAAATATTTTCTTTTATTGTTCTCATTGCTAAATAAGTTTATTTGACTTGTTTTTATCCACCAAAAGTTTTTTATTCTTGTTGATTAAACTTTAAAACTTGCATGAACAAATAACATTCATGATCTGTCCTTAGGAAGGGTCAAGTCGTTAGATATTTATTTGAGATTTAAAGTACTGATTGATCTTATCTTGATTTTAAGCTTTGAATTTAATTTGAGAAGTAAATTAACTGGTCTTACTTTTTAAAAATTCAGATTTAACTTGAGATTTAAATGTATTGATAATCTTAGTTGTTTGAGATTTTAAATATCTATTCATCATTTGGCTACTTAGTAATTTCGTAAATTTAATTTATTAAATAATTACATTGTGTCGCTTTTACAGTAACATAGATCTTTAGTCATTTATTATAAATGCAAAAATAAATTTTGTCATTTATCTTGTTGATCGAAAATTAATACTAATTGGAAAAGAAATTGTGCATCGCTGTTATTCGAGCACATGACTGTATGTTCTGATATCACATTAAATCTCTGCAAAACCTAAAATCATTATTTGAGATGTTTTATATAACTTGTAGCTTAGAAGCCAAAGTGAGTATAACTCAAATGTCATATTGTATTAATGAATTTATGTTTGTGGTTTGAATCCCTACCTCTATTGTACTAAGAAAATAAATAACTTAGAGTATGTTTAGCTTAAGGAGTTGGAAAGTCGGAGTTGAGAAATAGGAATTGTTTACTACTTGTTTCGCCCAAGGAGTTGATGTCTCCTACTATTAAAAGAATATCAATTTTATATGTCATCAACTTCTTACATTGTTGGTCCTAGGAGTTTACAACTCCCTAGACTTCTTAACTTCTTACTCCTCACTATTTCACTCCTTATCCCAAATAAACAATGCTAAGTGAGAATAACAAATCAATCTAGCCTAAAAATATAGCATTGCAAGCAAATAGAACAGAGGAGAGCTTACCGTTTGTTTAGTCATCACTAAACCACCATTTTATTTGTATATATATTTGATTTAAATATATGTTTTAACCATGTTACCTCTACGTATGTTTGGTCATGGATTTATATCTTATCCATTTTACCAGTATAAATGCTTATAGATTGTCATGCTTCATTGTATTACTTATTTCTAACATAATAATGCTTAAAGAAATATCATTCAAATCTCAAAGAATTAATTTATCTTGATAATGTTTTGGGGTCTACTCTAAAATTTTAACATTATAAAGATGGATTTCAAATAGTTTTGATGTGTAAAATTTAATTAATGATTCATTGAAATACACAAATAATTTCTTTCTTTTGTTATCTACTTTTTACCAATGGTTTAAAAAACAAAGTCAAATTTTGGAAACTAAAAAGAGTACTTTTTAAAAACATATTATTGTTTTTGGAATTTGGTTAAGAATTCAACAATTATACTTAAGAAATATGCAAATCATCATAAAAAGTGATGAGGAAATAAGCTTATTTTTCATATATAAAAAACTAAAAATCAAATAGTTAACGAATAGAGTATTAATATTTTGTTATTATGCAAATAAATATTTGAAAATACTTGTGAATTAACTCAAAAATAATATATATTACTCATTAGTGAAGTCCTACGAAAATATATATTACTCATAGGGTGTTCTCCTGTTGATTTTTGGTTGGTTTTCGTCGGCGCATGGATGTTCTCGATGTGTTTTTGTGGGTTGTCGTCAACGATTTTGCTTGGATCTCCATCGTCGTGGGCTTCTTCCGATGGCGGGTCATCGTCGTGGGTGTTCTCCGATAATTTTTCAGTTGGTTTCTGTCGGCGCATGGGTGTTCTCAGGGTGTTCTTCGTCGGCGGGTGGGTTCTCTGTTGTTCTTCACGTGTTCCGGTTGTTCTTTGCGGGGTTTCTTCGCCAGTCATTCTTCAAGTGGCGTGTTCTTTAAGTGGGGTTTCAGTCCAGCTAGTTCCAGTCGTAGAGGTTGGTCGCGGGCATCGTGGTCAGCTTGCCGTTTGTCAGATTTGTCATCTCAACTCTGTTCGCAAATGTCCGTGCTCGCCAGTGTTCTAATCTTCGAACTTCGGTTCAAATCTCTTCAAGTTTGTAGATTGTTTAAGTTGTTTGATTCGAAAGGTATAATTTTATTTTCATATGAATTTTCAATTTAGTAAATTAAAGTTATTTAATTCATTTTATTTTTATTTTAATGATTAAGCTTATTGAAATTTTTAAAGGTTGGAATTAAATTAGTTGAAGAATATATACTTGGTTGGTAGTCTTGAAATTTGTTGATTATTGAATTGTGTGGTTCAAGTGTTATTTCATTAATTTTATGTTTTATTCGAATGATTAAGCTTCTTGAAATTTGTTGATGTTGGAATGAAATTAGTTGAAAAATATGTACTTGGTTGTTAGTCTTACTTGGTGCGGTTCAAGTATATATCAAAATCCTTTTCTTTCAATTATATATAAACTAATTTGGTCTTACTTGGATGATTAAGTTTGATTGGTGTGGTTCAAGTGTTATTTCATTAATTTTATGTTTTGTTTCAATGATTAAGCTTCTTGAAATTTGTTAATGTTTGAATAAAATTAGTTAAAAAATATGTACTTGGTTGATAGTCTTGCTTGGTGTGATTCAAGTGTATATCAAAATAAATTTGTTAATATTTTAGGAGTTTGTGTTCGACAACAAATACCTATAACGTATAATTCTTGGAAAAAAAGTTTCGAACTATTTAAAAGATAAACTTTTTGATTGTGTAGCGGTATGCTAAAACTTTAATTCATGTGCATAGTAGTTTATTAGTTTATTGTTTACTACTTTTTTCATTGTGAAGATGTCGTTCGATGTGAACTCTAAGTCTAAACATAGTACTGTTGTCTGCATCTAGGAAGTTTCGGACTTTCAAGACCACATCGACTCAAAGGTTCATACTTCCATTTAAGGATGAACCCTTGGTCTTGCAATTTCCTCCCCAACAATATTCTCATATAGAGCAAGATTAGTGGACATCGTTTGTTAATGAACGATTGAGTGAAGGATGGGATGTAAGTCATTCTAAATAAATTAAATAACAATATTATCATTGTTTTGATAGGTAACTTCAACTAGATTTGTTGTACAGGAAATCAGCCGTCTTAAAAAAGAAAGACGTGCGAAATGTGTATATTATCATCACATTTCTCGGAAAGGTTATGCGAATCTTGCCCAAGAATTAGTAAGTTTTTCAACATAAATTAAATCTTTTATTCTAATATGTTTATGCTAATTAAATATGTATATTTATGTAGAACCTATCGAGTGATCCTTCTTATCGGGCGACTTTAAAGAAAGAAGTAAGAAAAGGAAAAAAAATAATAAATAATTTGATAAAGCCACTCGAGAATGTGCCAATCGAATTGTAAGTTTATATTATGCAAAGTTTAAGATGACATATATATAATGTCTGAAACTTGTGACGATACAGGATAAATTGGCTTATGTCTATGAAGGTGAAGATGTTTTGATCAAAGCATTGGGTACAGAAGAACATTGGGGACGTGTTGGAGGAATGAGTGATTTTGCTTCCCATTCCCAATATTTTCAATTAGTAAAAATAAAGTCCTCAATGAGCCAAGAAATTGAAGGAGGCTCTATATGTGTACTAATATTTCAAAATTGTTGCTTATTATAGTTAACATTGAATATTGATTGTAATCAATCTATAAGAAAATTGTGTTTATGTTTTGAACTCTATTCGAAGTAAGGTTCAAGAGGATTTTCATAGAGTTATAAATATATGTAAGTGTAATTAAACTTTCTTAGTTCTTAATTGATGTATTTATGTTTAACTAATGTTTTCAAACTATTTAGTGGACTGAAAATAGGACAAGCCAAGCACAATCTCGAACACCATCGGTCTTCTCTAAAATGGAAACCTATAAAGGTAAATTTGCATTCATTTTTTAACAATTTATATTCATTCGTATATAAGAATAATTGTTTTTAACATCTTTATATGCAGTGCCCCCATCAATTAGATTCTATAGGATGAGGGTACTATGTGCAAAAGTATATATACGAAATAGTGCATAATCCTACTACTCCAATTACTAGCCTTGTACGTAAATTATTTATTTTTATATACTAGCTTTAATTTAATAAATGGATGTAAACTTATGTTGAATTTATCTTTTTTTTCTCTTTGTAGTTCAATAAAAAAAAAAATGCATATACCCATGGAGAGATTGACGTAATTTGAACCCAATGGGCAAGTTTTGTTGGCCGATAGAATGTAAATGCTAGTTTAGAATGAATGCAAATTTATCTAACCATGATCTGTTTATTGGAAGATTTATGTATAATATTTTTGTGTTTATGGGGTATTTGGTGTTAATTATTCATGGAAGTACTAATTGATATTTGTGAATGAGAGAAATGATGGCTTGGTGTAAATATTCTATGAAAGTGTGTTATTGTTATACAAATGTTGGTGATTAGTGTGTTTATTTCATATTTGATGAGTATATGTAATGGATTGAAATTTTAATTCTTGTTTGTGGATAAATTCATAGGTGGAAGACATATATTGATGGCTTGCCATGCAATTTTTTTTATATTTTTTAATAAAAAACAATGACCGACATTTCCTGACCCAATACGAGACATAATGTTGTTTTTAACTTTTTGACTGATATTAAAAATGGATTCGACAATGGAATTTTAAAAACAATGAACAATAGTTAAAAAAACGAACATAGATTATGTGCTTCAATGTCGGTATAAAGGGCTTCAATGGATTCTGGGTTTCAGTTGACAACTGACATTTAAGATAGTGTTCTTAAAGTCCTTTAATGTCGGTTTAAAATGGACATTAAAGTTTGAAATTCTTGTAGTGTTTTTTTAGTTCTCAAAATTTGGCTTGGTCTTTTAAACCACTGGTGAAAAATAGATAAGAAATGAAAAAATTTGGAAGTAGAAGTAGTGTCCATAGGCTTAATTTTCAAATAATAATAATGATAATAAAATGGTTACCAAATGGGACGTAAATAATTTTTGTTTACAAGAAACTACACATATATGAATGAAACAAGAGTTCGAAAATATTATCTTTCTTTCATACTAAAATTTCTGATTAAAAAACCATAAACTTCTAAATTCTATTGTTTGAGCTGACTACAACTTAGCTTAATTTAGTGTGGGGGAATTGTGATTCAACAATATAGCTGAGTTTGGAGGATTAAAACCTTTGAACCTCTTAACTGTATATATATATTAACAAGTTTGACTCTATATATATGTGATTAGGTCGTCATGATTCATTTTAGGTTAAAATCTCTTTTAATCCCTAAACTTTCATGGATGTAACCATTTAGTCCCAAAACTTTGGTTTGTAATGATTTAGAAATCGCCCTTCCAATTTTGTAATAATATAGTTAATGAACTTAAGTTGTGAGAATATTTATTCCTAAACTTTAAATTTTTGTAATGTTTTGGTCTATATCCTGAAAATTATGTAGCACCTAATCCATTGTTGAATGAGTTGTGTGATCCTCAAATCCTTTAAATAAAGTGATTGATTCTCCATCATATACCCATTGACTATAAGAATGAGATATTTCATAAAAGAATAAATGGTGTATCACGTCAATCTAATGACTCCCACATTGCATTCATGCAATCTTTGAATCGCGATCTCATTTTTTTCGATTCATTAACATGCAACTTTTTCATATCCAGAAATCGGGCTACTAGCTCTTTATTTAGTCGAGAATTTATCTTATAACTTAAATCCTATCTAGAAAAAAGTTTTTTAAATTAATACTAAATGTCCTACTAAATAACTTATTTGTGACATACTATATTTATTTTATTGACCCAAGATTATAACTCTTTTGACCATTTAGCTTCAAGACCAACATTCACTATTGTTGTTGTTTCGTATTACCACACTCCTTAAATTTTTGTCTTAGGGTTGTTTGGTTTGAGTATCTTTTGCATGAGAATTGATACAAGCATGCAAAATTCATATTTGGTTTATAGGTCTTAATACATACTCAGGTATTTTTTTTTTCCATCGGCAAGAGTTTCTTTTTTCCTTTCAAAACTGTGAGTTTTTTCTTTTTTCTATATTCAACTATTTTTCATTTTGAATATAGTCAATTAATTAATTACTTAATATAAATAATTATTTTAAGAAATCAATTATAATCTAGAAAATGTTTCTACTCGCTTTTAGATATAGTATTAGTTTGATACTATGTATGTTGCACGTGTTGCATAAAGTTTAAAAAAATAATTTAATTATAAAATTTTAATCATAAATTTCATTTATGACTAAATTTTATTTTTTTAAATAAGTCATGAAAAAACATTTATAAAAACTTTCGAAGTTGTGAGGAAAAATAATAATTATTTTAATTTAGTATAAAATGTATTATAATATAATATATAAATTAAACATGTATAAAACGTAAAATATTTTGACTATTTTGATTTTTTTTTTTATAACTACCATCTTGGGGGAAAAATATTTTTTATTTTAACATAACTTATTTAATTATTTTTCTATTTTCGAATTACAATATCGACAAAAATATTATTATTAATTTTTAAGAAATTCATGGTGGCTTGGTTAAAAAAATGTTAATTAATATTTATTTAAATTATTTGACTATCATCTTAACTTTGTACTACTTTTTCATAAATTGTGTTAATTTTTTTATTTTAATTTTGATGATTTAATTATGTTCTTAATTACAAGCTTTGATTTAAACCAAGATTTTTTTTTTAATTTCGTGATAATAATCTCTTAATTAGTTTTTTTTTTAAAAAAAATTTTTTGTTTAGATGATTTGATTATCTTGTTAATTTTAAATTTTCATTTAAACCAAAATTTAAAAAGAAATTGTGATAATTTTTTCTTATTTCATAAAAAAACTTTTTTATTGGATGATTTAATTAGCCTCCTAATTTTTTAATTGATTTGATGATGTGATTAATCTTTTAGTTTTCAAACTTGAATTAAAATAAAATATTCTTATTATTTTTGTATAAAATTTTATAATGATTCTTTCAAGATGATTTGTTTATCTTCCTGATTTTGTTTTTCGTTCAAATTTTAATTTGAACGAAAATATAATTTTTTCTATGCAAAGAGAAACCCTAGAAACTTAATCTCATTTTATTTGAAACGATCTTCTTATTGATTTTAAACTTTACTTCAAATTTTTATGGATTTAAAACAATCACACTCTTCTCTGTCACTTTTTCGCCTCTAAATTGCTTGAACTTTGAGAAATATTTTGAACTTCAAAAGCAAGGTTTGTCCTCCACACTCTTCAATATGTGATGATCAGTAGGTGAATTTGATGCGTGTATAGAAAAAAATAGAAAAGCATATAAAAAAGTTGCACTAAATCACTCTATCTGTTTTTGCAAAATTGAAAGGTGAAAAAAAAATTGAAAAAAGAAAAAAAAAGAGGGTGATATCTTACTATAGAAAATACAAGAAATACTAGAAACAGAGAAATTAAACTACTTAAAGAGGTAAAAAGAACCATCGATATAGATGTTGCTATTAACGAAATTGAAAAATATACCTACAATAAAATTTCTACAAAAAAAAACAAACAAAGAAGTTAGAGAGAGTCGGTTAAAGAATTTAAGAAAATTAAAAAAAAAAAAGTGAGAGGAGATATCTGGTGGAAAATAAAGGATTGAAATTAATTATTTATAGAGAAAATTTAGATCTCAAATCATAATTTATTTTTTTAAAGAAAATTATTTTATTTAATGTGAAGTAGAGATTATTAGAGATTAAATGTGATTTTTTTTAAAAAAAAAAAGAATGTGAAGTAGTTATTGGAGATAAAATGTGATTTTTTTAATATTTTTTAATTAAAGAGAAATAGATATTAGTAAAGATAAAATGTGATATTGTTTAGATATTTTTCATCAACTAGATATTAGAGAACTAAATGTGAGTTTTTTAAAAATTTCTTTTCAATTTATTAAATGTTTCTCCTAATAGCACTTTTAGATAATATAGATTATTGATTATTTATAATTAGTTTACTATTTATTGTAATGATTTTTTATTACTTTATTCATTATTGACATAGCATATTTATAAAGCTTTTTCTAATTATTATTTGTTAATATTCTTTATTAACATATCATATCTCATCTATGTTTTTCATTTTTATATAATATATTGTTTATTAAAATATATTTTCTTATATTATTTAACTAAAATTAAATTACTCATGTTAAACCTAATTAATTATAAAAATGATTAAGTATTATACTATAATTACTAGCTATGACATTCATTAAACATATTAATTTATTAATTTTAATGAGAAATTACTCAAATTTAAAATATTTATTATTAAAATTATTACTTATTCTTAGATAATTATTTTTCATCAATATATTGAATGATTTATTGTTTAATTAATTAATATATTACCGTTACATAAGGTTGTCATGTTTAATTTCATAAATTAAATACAAATATTATTTTTGTTCATAAAATTCTGATAGTATTTCTCATGCACAACTAAACAACGTTATCTTTGATTTTAGACACCCTATTCCTAAGCATTGTATTCCTAGGCATCTTTTTTTAATTTTCAAAATTTGGTTTATTTTTTTAAACCATTAATAAAAAGTAGATAACAAAGAAAGAAATTTGGAGATGAATATAGTGTCTATGAGCTTAACTTTTTTTTTTTGTTTAAAAAAATGATTTCCAAATGGACCTAAAATGTGTAAATCAAAAGTGGGACCTTTTAAGTTATTATTATTTTTTTCTTTTGACCGTTTGTAAATGAAAGGATAACTTTTTTTTCATTAAATCTGAAAAAGACAGTGAGAATCTTTATCACTATAAGAAAAAAGATATTATGTATAACAAGATCTTATTTAACTACGTTTGTAGTAGTAGTTTCACAACCATTGATAAAAATAGTGTGAATAAGTCAATTGCAATGCCTCTTAAGAGTGTTTGAATCAAAATGCAAATTACTAATATGTCCTCATCTAGAGTAGTACTTTTTTGTTCTTTAACAACGACAAAGAAACCCTTTTGTTTGTTTATAGCAAGAATACTTCAATCTATAGCAACACTTTGTGTAGTTTAGAAAAGCAACAAAAAGCTTCCCATTGCACAATATTGACATCCTCGATAGCAATTCAAGCATTTGATTTTAACAATTCAATTTCCTAAGATCTATGTCTAGGGTCATTATTATTACATACATGCAATTTCAATACAAAACCTAGTTAACCATTTAAAACTTAAAATAAAAATTCTCTAAATAAATAAAACATTACCAAGACCATTATATAAAAAGCCAAATAAACTTTAAGTTTGGATCCATAAAACTTTAATTTAAAAAGAAACATTTAAATTTAAGGCTATTAAACTCAATTGTTCTCATTACACAATGTTCAAAACATTGTGAAAACATGATACTTAAGCAAAAGCGTTTTCACTAGTCTGATGGCACCATCAATAGATCTCTTTGTCAAACATTTGTTATATTCCTTCTTTTATATGAAAAACATTTAGATCATGTGTATTTTCTTTTTTCTTTTTTTTTTTTTTTTTTTTTTTTTTGTTATAGTGTATATATATAGTGTATATATATTGTTTTTGAAAGAGGAGGTTTCTTTTTTTTAGACAAATAAAATTCAAACAGTTAATATGAACCAACAAAATCAATACCAACAAAAGAATGGATAAAGGAAAACAAAGAAGGGGATCAAGAGGATACTAAAGAAGAGAGGGTGGAAAAAAGAAAGGAAAATAGAGAACTATTGAGATGGTTTCAAATAAAAGAAAATGAGCCAACTTATTTATAAATACAGAAAAATGTAACTGTCTATCAACGATAGATTGCGATAGGTCGTGTTAGACTATTGCAGTCTATCACTCAGTGATAAAAGTCTATTATGATCTATCTTGATAGGCAGTGATATTTTGCTATACTTAAAAATATTTTCAACAGTTCACGATTTAAAACAATTACCTGAACTATTAGGTCATAGATTCAAGTGGGGAGAGAGAGTGAATGAAAGAGGTAGGTGATAGGGTGTAGATAAACAATAAGATCATTTTATTTTAACTTTTTTTTTTTTTTTTGTTAATGTATAATAATGTAACTTTTGAAAGTTAGAGGTATTTTTGCAACACAATATAAATAGTTTTAACACTAAGAGTTTTTCTAACTCCTTTAAAAGTTTAAGGGTATTTCTTAAAAACTTTTAAAAGTTAAGAGGTATTTAAAAAAAACAAAGTACTAATAGTTTTCATCTTAAAACTAACAATTAGATTATTTTCGAACTAGTTTTGAAAATTTAAGGGTATTTTCAAACATTTGAAAGTTTAGGGTATTTTTGACACAAAAAAAAAAAAAAAAAAATTTAAGCGCATTTCATATAATTTAGCTAACAAAAATTACTCACACATATTTATGTATTTTTCTTTAAATTAAATAAATAGACAAAGAGACCAGAATAGTGACTCGCACAATGTTGTTTTTCTATTTTAAAAGAAAAATAGTTAAGTGTATCTTAGGCTACATCCATCTTTGAGCATTCTATCAAATTATCTCCTAATCTTAATTTTTCATGCATCAAATTCTTTTTACATCTTTTTTTTAAATATTTTGATTCTTCGTGTGTGTATGTGTTTGTGATGAGATTGATATGGATAGGGATAGGAGATGAAACCAAGAAACATTAACTAATGATTCCATCTTATCCAAGTGACCTCATCATGCACTTACTTCTCCATATATATAATGGAGGTTGGCAATTGGGCATTAGTACTCACGCCTTGAGAAGAAGAAGAAAGCTCACTCACACACTCTCTCTCTCTTCATCTATAATGAGTATCCCTAGGTATGTCGGATTTAAGAACCAGTCAGTAGGGAAGTACCTTCAATACCTTCATGAAGGTAACCTTAAGGGTAACCTAGAATACTCCTCTAATATCGTTCTGAGCATGTTTACAAAGTTCGAATTGGAGCCAGCTAAGAAAGGCAGATATTGGCACATAAGATGTTTCTACAACAACAAGTACTTGGCCTCCTCCAACGACCACAATCGCTTGGTTACTCCGTCTGTTAGCAAGCCCACTGAAGATGGATCCTCACATCCATGCATGTTGTTTAATATTGTCCCTGGTCCTACTCCAGTGACTTACTATTTAGTGGATGTGTTGCTTCAAACCTATGTATGCCGATGTACCACTAGGAGAATTCACTCGAGTTGCCTCAGAACTAGATATCAAGTCACTGACAAACACTCCGAAAAACTCCATATGTTTATGGACTTTGAAAAATTCATCGTACTCCCCAAACATGTCGTGTTTAAGGGCGACAATTGATTGTTTCTCGCTGCATTTTGGTATAACGATTGGCCATATCTGCAGTTCAATTCCGATGACATTGGAAGCCCGTGGGTGGGTAACGAAGTTTTCAACGTGGGTGATGGAACTATACAAATTAAAAATGATTATTTTAACAAGTTTTGGATACGTAACCCAAACTGGATCTTGGCTGACAAAGAGGACACGACTGGGAATGACAAGAACACGTTGTTCTGGCTAGTCAAGATTTCTAAGAACAAAGTGGCGCTTCGAAACCTTGGCAATGACATGTAGGGTAGGAAATACATGTTCTAGAGGAGTCTACGTTCAACTTTTCCATCATGTTGCCTACTTCGGTGCTAACTACGATTCTCTAGAAGATAATGACGATGTCTTATAAATGATATTTTTCCTCTTATCCCGAAGGACGAATTATCTTCTTTGCATATAGGACATGCTTGATAACCTTTTATACTTCACCCAGATAGGTCATCGTATGCAGGGAAGTCATTAATAATCCATAATAAGGTGTTATAGTCGAAAGAACTCACCAATAACAGAATCATAAATTCGCACACCAATAATCCATAACTCTTTCAACTCTTCAATCAACGGCTTCAATTAAACACCAATTTCCTTTCCAGGAGATTTTGGACCAAGTATCAGCAAAGGCATGAAGAAGTTTGTTTCCTTCATGCATTTCCAAAGGGGCAAATTATAAGGGATTATCACCACATGCCACATACTATAAGAAGTACTCATATTTCCAAACGGATTGAACCCATCTGAAGCTAATCCCAAATGAACATTTGGGGGATCTAAAGCGAAATGAGGAAATTCACGATGAAAATGTTTCCATCCCTCTGCATCAGCTGGATGTCGTAATACATCCTCAGTTTCAACTCGCTTATCTTTATGTCATCTCATGTCAGAAGCGCCTTCTTTTGATGCAAACAATCGTTTTAATCTCGGTATAAATGGAAAATGACAGAATACAGAATACCTTATGTAGTATTTTTTTTACCCTTGCCATCATTAACTTTGTACCGAGACTCGCCATAAATGAGGCATTGTTGCAAGTCTGCAAATTCTTTCCGATACAATATACAATCATATTTGCACGCATGAATAGACTCATAACCTAAGCCTAAATCATGCGATTTTCGCTTAGTTTCATAAAATGAAGTAGGTATAGTGGTGCTAGCTGGAAACGTTACTTTTAACAATTCCAGCAACATGTCAAACAATTTGTTGCTCCAGCCGTTGAGAACTTTGATATGCATCAACTTCACTAAAAAGTTCAAGCATGAAAATTACTAACAATCAGAGTATAGTTCATTACGTGCTTCGGTCATTAAATCCTTGAATAAGTTTGTGGTATCTCTTTCTTGACCATTCAAGAACATTTCATTCTCAATTCTTTCTTCATTTGCATCTTTGTTTTCAATTGGGACTTGTAGATAGTTTATAAGATTCAACATCTCAGTTTCTTCAACAATATTACCCTATATACTATCTACTCCAACATTGTGTATTGAATGAGTTGTATGACTTTCAAAACTTCTAGATAAGTTTACTGGCTCTCCATGATATACCCATTCACAGTATGAGGGAGATATTCTATATGTTAATAGATGTTGCTCCACGATATCTAATTTTTCCCAAATTGAATTCATACAATTATTGCATGGACATCTAATTTGTCTTGAATAATTACCATGAAACTTTGCCACATCTTAAAACTGAGATACTCCTTCTCTATACTCCACTGATAACTTATTCCTTAGTTTGATCCATTTTGATCCATTCTGTATTCATCCTTAAAAAATAAATCTTTTCTGACCAACTTGTAATTCAAAACAATAACATGTATTAGAGGACAAAGTATAAAGACTACTCATAAATCTTGGAGAGTCCTTAAATAAATTAAGAACAAAATAATGAAATGCTTTCTCATTATTTTTATTTGAAGAGGGAGAGGGAGAGAAAAAAGAAAGAGAGGGATATCTTTGACAAATATTAAGGTGAAAAGGGCAAAAGAGTAGGTGAAATTGAAACCCAATGTCTAATATTTTATTTATCCAACAAAACAACAAGGTTCAAAGATGTCTTTCACAAGAAATTGGTTCCACTGTCTGTTGAAAATATTGATTGTTGAATAATTGTGCACCTCATTTCCTTGGGAGACTTTATGGTTCAATCTGAATATCCAGTTAAAAAAAAAAAGATTTGAATGGCAGGAGAGAGGAGATGAATTGAAATTCGAATTGCTAAACAAAATCCACTGGTATAGGTGGGGAGGAGCATTGTTTTGAATAATGCGGTAATAATTTTGATCTGAATTGAATGAGGCTTTTCTTTTTAGTACCTATATTCATTGCAGTTTATTGAGCTCAATGCAAATAATACAATGTTAAATTCATTGGAGAGAAATCATACATAAATTTTAAAAATAAATGATTTATTAGACACAACGAAACATTATTCGATGATTTTTAAAAAATTGAAGGGTTATATTATTAATTCAAGGTAGGTTAGTTCTACACTAATTCAAATTAACTTTAAATTAGTATAGTGCATAAAACCATCCAGATTGTCACTACCGATCTAATTAATTAAACATATTATATTAACTTAAAATATTAGAAAACAAATGAATAAACAGGATTCTTCATCTCTTAATCCTCTCTC
This sequence comes from Benincasa hispida, assembly GCF_027475165.1. Lineage (NCBI taxonomy): Eukaryota > Viridiplantae > Streptophyta > Magnoliopsida > Cucurbitales > Cucurbitaceae > Benincasa > Benincasa hispida. The sequence continues at coordinate 82,829,192 of NC_143489.1, read as the reverse complement.
ATAAAGCAAGAAATGGAAGGGATAATAAAAAAGATAAGGAGAATAGGAATTCATCTTTTTAAATTCCACCATTTGGACATAACCTTGGCCTTGAGATTCACTACTTAAATAAACTAACTTCCAATTTGCATTATTTTATTTGCATAACCAAACAGAGGCTATTGATGAAAATTAATTAACTAATTAAGAATGAAAAAAAAAGGATAAATATGGTTGATTAAGTTAATTAATTCAAGGGGTTTTTTATAAACATGTGCAGTACAAAGGTGGTCTCTACCATAAATCAATTTCATAGCAAATTCGCAGTAATATTGAAACCAAACAAATCTGGCAGTAAGAACAGTATGACGGTGATCAAAATTACAAGAAATTATAGAAATTGGAGAGGAGAACTCACGAAAATGTAAGAACAGACGGCGATGACGGCGGCAAACGAACTAGCGGACTACCTCTCTCTCTCGCTCAGCGGCACGAATGGATAAACCAGCAAACGAACTAACGAACGAATGGTGTCCAAGGAACGGCGACACCTCTCTCTCTCAGATAAGCCAGCGACCAGCGCTTCAGTTCAGACGACACCGTTTGGACCAGCTCTTTCTCTCTCTTATGGTTTCAAAATTTGGGAAGAATAAGGCAGACGATATGCCTTCTGTCCGATCTGGTTTTTATACCAGATCTCCCAACGGCCTTCAATAAGCATGGGGAGATCTGTTAGGAGTTCGAACTCCTGACGAATAAATAACTCGTCGGGAGTACTATAACTCCCGACGAGTAATGTCACACCGTCGGGAGATAGTTCCACTCTCTCAACGAATAGTGTACGTCGTATGGAGTTCTTTCTAACTTCTGATGCGTCCCTCACATCGTCGGGAGAGATCTTATCTCCCGATGGCGAATTTACACGTCGGGAGAGCTTTTTTTTTTCTTGTAGTATATTTATAGATATTAGTAGGTTGTTTGTTTCTTCCATCTTTATTTTCTTTTATGCAAGAAGCAATTGGAAGTCCAAAGTTTTAATTTGTATGTATATGTCTTTATTATTTTTTATTCTTTCAATAGTTTTACTTAACTTTCTATTATTTAATGACCTTTTATAGGTTGTTGAAGAACTACCAAATAATCTAATACCTAGACAATAAACACAACTAATTTGGAGATAAGTGCATTTTTATATTAACATTTTGTAATTTATAAAGTTTAGGTTTTGTTCATCTCCAACTGTATAATACTAATTAATATATATATATATATATATATATACACACATACATATACATCGGCAATATGAATCCTATATGAATGCTTATTTACATGTACACATTTTGATTATGTGTATTGTAAATATTTATTTTTCACTTTTAATGTATAGAAAGGTATAAAATACAATAATAGCAACATGATCATAATTGAGAAGCTATAAAAAGTTCCTAAAAAAAGCTATAAAAAAATATAAAGCTATAGAAAGAATTTTTGTTAACATTTCAAGGATCATTATAGCTTTCATTAAACAAAAATGCTATAATATGTGAATAATAACCTCAAATTTTGGCTATAAAAGCAATTTTATAACTTTTTCAAGATGTTATCTTACATGATACAAAGATCAAATGTGGTTTGCAAAATGCTATAAAAAGTCATGTATTTTATAGCGTGTTACTAAAGGCTATAAAATAGTTTGACTTTTTATACCATTTTAAAAACGTATTTTATAGACAATGAATAAAAAATCAAATATTTTATTAAATACATAAAGGGTTTGTTAAAAAATGTTTACAAACTATAGGACCCTACGAGATTTAGGGCATCAACTCCAACAAGTTAATCATAACAATTATAAATTAACCTAAGATAATGTCATGCCATCTCAATTTCATTACTAATATATATAACATTTACGTATAATAAAATAATGAAGGACATTAATAACATTCTTTAAAGAAAATATACATTCATACTTTATATTATAACACTTATAATGCATATGTATATGTTATTAATGCATGGATTTATATAATATAACAATTATACTATATGATGCACGAGCATGCTATATAATTTAAATCATGCATATTCTAATATTATAACACTTATAATATAAAATGATGCATGATGATAAATGCATAACCTATGGTGGGATTTTTAAATCTATATGACATACAATATGACATATATATTGAAATAAAACATACATCACATGTATATTTAAAAACTAAAGATTGATGGACTGGGATAGGACAGTAAAAAATAAAATAAAAGGCTAACTATTATATTAATATAAGCCATGTGTTTTGATACAAGTGAACTGGGTCTTGAATTGTTCGAACCAAGTCGTGAACCAATCCAACTGCCAATCGAACCGCCCTCGAACCACTTGAACCGGACGAATCATAAATGAACGGGAGAAGTTTCTCCACATCATAGTGTTGAAAAGCTATGGAGAAATTTCTTTGTTCGTTGCTCGAAGTTTTGCGATGCTAGGGCACAACGTTGAAGGATCTCATACCGTAGAGTTCCATGAGCGCATTCGGATCACTCCAATTTCACAGTGACCGAAATACAACAATATACATTCAGACGCACAGTTATGCAAACGAACAGTCAAGTAAAGGTATGCTTTGAACAAAAATAAATGAGGGAGAGAGTTGCCATACCAGTTAAAGATGTTCTTCAAACTTTGGAACTTAACGCAGCGAAAACCTCTACCTAATCAACCAACACCCAGTAAAAGCGTCGACTACAGCAGCATGAACAACCGCACGAATACGAATGCTGTGGGGATGACACCACCAGAAAAGAGCCCCAGGTATTCTCGGAGTGAGAACCCAAAGATGGGTCTTTGGTAAATTTGGTAGAGGAAGGAAGAAGACCAGATCGTGTACGCAATAAACAAGTGGGAGGGAAAAAAGCGCTATCGTATAGCATGATACTTATTGTTTAGGAGAAACTACACGATCATGTAGATTTTACTGAACGATCGTTTAGGAATAGGTATACGATCGTTTAGCTAACACGACACACTATATGATCATTTAAGGAAGCTATCCGATCATGTAGGAACTAGTGTGCAATCATTTAGGCGCGAGGTGGATGATCGTTTAGGCGCAGAGCGACTATTGTGTAGGCTCTCGAAATACTTAAGCGATTGATTAGCCTTCACCAGCGCGCTCTCTCTATTTCTTTTTGGACAGACGATCCAAAATGAAAACAATTTTCATTTTAATTCATCAGTTACAATGACCGACGCTGCCCCACTAACGCGCGTCTGAACATGAAAAATAAGCTTAATTATCATATAATTAATCAATTAATTACTAATAAATATAATCATATTATATTTTTATCTTATAGTTTGATATCACATATCTACTACAATATTTTCTCCTCTACTTTATAAATCATATTTATATCTAATTTCCTCCAAAATAATGTATCTCATACATTTAGCCAATTATATCATATCTAATTAACTAGTCCAATTATATCATATATAATCGAACTTCCTCTTGTCAATTTGAACATTTCAAATTAACCCAAACACTGATTCTCGACTTTATCCAAGCTACCCAAGAGACCTAATAGACCTGTGGTTTGAAGCTCCAACGGTCCGTGAATAGCTGACTAAACTCTTTAGCCACGAGATTCACCATCTGTTAATTGTCAGCCATTCCACTAAATACCAATAGCTGAACTCTTCTTACTACAGATATATTTCTGTGTCCTGAACTCTTCTTACTACAGATATATTTCTGTATCCATCGAATATAACCAATCATGAGTATGATGACCCTTCATAGATGCTCGTAAGTACAGCTGGGCAAAATTACCGTTTTGCCTCTATAGTTACATCTCACTCCTTAAGTAACACTGATTCCTTTAATGAACAATACAACATAGTCCAACTATGTGTGAACACCTCTCGGGCCAAGAGAAGGTGTGTGGCGCCATATCGTTCAAGCCCTGGAATCGCCCTTAAGGGAGTTATCTATCTACTTACCTGTGCCTCGAGGAAGGAGTGAATTCCATATTGTGTAGCTGAGTTTCCAGCTCCCAAATCAGACGAATCCCCAAAATGGTAGGTTTGAATCGGCTACGTAGCCACTTGCACCTATACAAATCAAAGGACTGCCCTCAATAGCGGAGTTCCCAACTCACTCAAGATTGAGGTCATATTACCTATGGTCATCCTAGTGAAGTGAAGTCTCTGTCATGAACGGTGTTATATAATGAGATGTTAACACTTCGTGGTCAGATCTTATACAAACTCTTTGTATAGGATGCCCCTCTCGCACGTCCCCAACACAAATGATCAAGATTAAAGCATCTGTGACAAGTCACAACACTTGTGACCATTCCATAAAGCGGGCCGCATCCGTAGCGTTACCAGAATAAGGTGTCCCTCATATATCCATATACTACAGATCATTTTGGTTATCACTCAAGACATGATCTACCTGTATGTCACCACATACATGCTTGAGTCACATATAGATAACCAAGGATTTTATGTTTATTGGTTTTTGGTAAAGCAAATAAAAGATGCAACTGAGCAAAATACAAGATGTGAAGTAAAATATCATATATTATACAACACAAGCGTTCTTACAAACTGTTTACAAACTACAGGACACGAGACTTTAGGGCATCAACCCCCACAATCTCCCACTTTTCCTAAAGCGAAGTGGGGTGTACAATAAACTAGGACATAAAAGCCCAGTACAAAAAAATCTCCCACTTTCCCTAGTCTAGCCGCGGGAAATCCTATAAAGGCATGCTCCGTAGGTGACCCTCAAACACTGTAGCCGTGAGAGTCTTCATAAACCGGTCAGCAACATTAAAATGGCCTGGGTTAGACTGATTCGTCTCATCTCCTCAATCTCTTGAGGCGTCTTAGGACACATGTCCTTAGACAAAGTGACTCCAGGCCTGAACGGCAGTAGGCCCCTCTTGGAGTCCTGCATCGACCATAGCGGAAGTGGATTATCCCAATTTCCAATCTTTTTTTAAAAGAAAACAATTTTACAGCACATCCATTTGGGAGAACATTAAATCATACAACATGCCAAAAAAAAAAAAATAAATAAACCAAAAAGGTTTAGGAAAACTTACCCTTGAAGACGTTCTCCAAACGAATCCTTCGAACGCTACCACGAAGGAGTCCTCAGTATTCTCTGGTGAGAATCTAGGAGGTGTAGGCTTTAGAGTGTTTTGGGATTGAGGGAGAAGGAAGGATTTGAGGAAAAACCTTGGATAAGCAAAGAACTAAAAGAAGAAAAAAAAAACTTACAGAGAGCAACTTTTTTTTCTGTCGTTTTTTTTGTCTTTTGCAGGTTTAAGAAAGAAGACCTCCACCACTTCTTACGTGAGTGGTGGAGAGAAAAAGATAACTCCCTCCCCTTGATTAATTTAAAATTAAATTATTAAAAAATTATTTAATAATAAAATAATTAATAAATAATTTTAATTCACAGTTAAAATTGTAAAAAATATGTATAATAACCAATTTATTATATATTATGCAATCATATGTTATACTATATATAACATATAACATATAGTTTAATATTATATCATGTACAATATATAACCTATAATTTATTTTCTCTCTCTTTTGGTATTTAATATAAATCATGTTTACATTAAATTTTAACTATATGAATCTAATTCATATAAGCATTTGAAACATATTCAACATTTAATTACTCTCATAAATTCTTTATGTTATAATATATCAAATACATTATAGTAATTATATCATATACAATTACATAAACTTAATTATATCATATATAATTAATTCCCTCAATTAATTTGAACGATTCAAATTAATCCAAAAAATTATTCTCATAAAATTCGATGAGCTACCGAGAGGACCACATGGACATGTAGCTTGAAGCTCCAACGGTTCCTGAATAATTAATTATACTTTTTAATTAAATTATTCACCATTCGTTAACTGTCGAGCACTCCACTAAAGATCGAAAGTTTTACTCTTCACATTACAGGTATATTTCTGTATCCATTGGATATAACCAATCCACAGTACAACGACCCTTCAGAAATTGCTCATAAGTATAGCTAGGCCAATTTATCGTTTTGACCATGTAGTTACATTTAACTTCTTAAGTACCACTGATTCCTCTAATGAACAATAAATCATAGTCCCATTATGACTAATCCCTCTCGAGCTAGAAAAGGGTGTGGCGCCATTCTGTTCAAGCCCCAGAATCAGCCCTTAAAGGAGCAATTTGTCTACTTTCCCCAACATTGGCGAATGAGTGAATTTTGTCTTGTGTAGCTGTGTTCCCAGCTCCCCAATCAGATGAATCCCCAAAATGGTAGACAAGTTGAGTCGACAATCTGGCCACTTTCACCCATACAAGTCAAAGGATCGCCTTCATAGGCAGTAGTTCACAACTCACGTAGGATTTAGGTCATGTTACCTATATTCACCCTGATGAAATGGAAGTCTCTTTTAAGAACTGTGTTATATAATGAGACTACTCAGTTCGTGGTCCGATCTTATACAAACTTCTTTCTATAGAATATCCCCGCTCACATGTCTCCACATGAATGATCAGGATCATATCACTTATAGCACTTTACAACAATTGTAACATCTACAAAGCGGGTCATACTCGTAGCGTCACTAGGATACGGTATCCAGCCTTATTCATCTACTTCAGACCATTTAGGTTATCAATTAAAATATGATCCATCCATATGTCTCTATATACATATTTAAGTTACGAGATAATCATGGAACTTAGTTTATTGGTTTGTGATTAATGCAACAAAAATTGGAATAAAATATCATATATTTTATTAAATAAATAATAAGTTTCTACATAACATTTACAAACTATAGGACCCTACGAGATTTAGGACATCAAACCCAACAATGTCATCTCAGAGATGTATCTAAATATCTAAGAATAAATACCTAGATATATCTTAGTCCTTATTTAAGATCCAAATGATTTTAAAGAATTCCCTTTAGATAAGGATAATCTCATAGAAATTTATAGAATAGTTTATATCAAAGAAAAGCCTAGAAAAACCATTTTTCTTGAGATTTCCAAGGAACTCACACCTATCAAATGGAGTTGTGTCTTTATTTGTAAGTTGACATCACACAAGCGCATATGTCAAAGTAATAATTTTTAATAAACTGGATATCATCCTCAAATATTGGTATGCACACTTTTGCTTAGCTATCGTTACTGGCCTACTAATTTTATCTAGTCAAATGACATATTTATTCTTATGTGATTAAAATTAGCAATAAAACAAATTTACTACCTCAGTGGGATACAAATTTCCAACATGAGTTCTCAATTAATGATAAACTAAGGGTTTGTTTATTGACAATTGCTTAAGCTAGCTAGTAGTCTAGTTTTGGGAAATCCTTCTTCAAGCTCAAAGCGTTCTGGCCCTACCATGCCAAATTGAATCTCTTCAAAATCACAACAATAAGACATCCTTAATATCCTTCAATTACAACCTTTCTTACTATCCTATCATTTTCATCCATATTATAATAACAATTTGTCCTATCAAGTCCAACTAAAAGTCTTCTCTTTCAAGTAGAAAATTTAGTCCAAGAACATTCAATCAATGACCAGTTAATCCAAAAAATTATCACAGATAAATTAGCATGAAATTACATTCACTGAAATTCCAATGGTCGACCATGCATCAACCAACACCCTAGAAATTAAAAGTTTAGTTGCACGTGATCATAAAACTTAACAGTTGCAATATAAAACTAATCATGACAACGACTAAGAAGAGAAAGACAAAGAATTTGGTGATTTGATCACATTTTTTCCGTCTTTGTATCACAAGCACGAGCTTTTAACCTTCATCTTTGAATTCCTAATTGATCTCCCGTAGTATCTACCTTTTCAGACGACCCTCCTCTACCCTAAGTTAAAATTCCACAAAGAACTCCTCCCAATCGAGTGATCAGAATGCTAATTAAATAAGCTCTCGAGCCATCGCACGTCCAAGTACGGACGAGGCGCTATAGTGTAAAACATGCTCTCGAGTTTTTGCATCGTGCCTAGAACCTTAGAGTGCTGCAGGTCGTCTTTTTCTGGGTTTTTGGCCTCCTTTTGCCTTTCTTATTGCATAGTTGGCCCTAGAGTTTGAACTTTTAAACCAACTTTTGATCAATTTGCTCCTATAACTCAGTTCCTGAAATTCACTAAATAAAACACATTAAACCTAACTGACTAGCAATAATTATTCTAAATAAGAGACAATTAAAGCACTTTTCAAGTGTTGTCCATAGGTTGTAATGAAAGGAAGAAAGAAAGAAATTTTAGAGAAGTAGAAAAACTACTTAGAGTGAGTAAAAGTGAGTGTGTGATTATTGAGAGAGTGAAAAGAGCTTAATTCTGTAAAAAAGCGACGATATTTGTACTTTCTTGTTACAAGATTGCCTTTCTTTCTAGTGTTTTTGTGTCTTTCTTTTGTATCAATTTCTTGAACAATCATTTGATTTCAATTATCAATGTTTCATGTTTGCCCTGCCATTCTCCAGATTGGTGCATAGTGTGATGATTTTAGTTTCCTTGCTTTTAATTTCTTACAATTCTACTTTTAATGTTTCGCAAACATATACTCTCATACTTTATTGGAATTTAACTTTGGAGGGACTAACTTATTACGGTTTTCTGTGGTTGGACTCAGTATACTACTAAATAATGCAAATATTTAGTTGTTTTAGATCGATATGATAAATTTTATTTGATTAAGAGCCTCAACAACTCTGCAATAGACCAGCTAAAGTAGCATTATGAAAATAAATATGGTTACAAGACTCCTCTTCTATGTCACAAATAATGCAAACGACTAGAGTATAGAGGTTCCTAAATGACGAAGACGATCACGATTCATATTGTTGATGTCAAAATTCAGACAAGAAAAAATGTACCTGACATTCACGTAATAAAAGTGGTAAACTTTTTAATTGGAAAGAGAGAATCTGCAAAACAAAAGAAAATGGCTTTGATGCCAAAGTTAGAGATAGGAAACTTTAGAAGGGAGAATAAGTAAAAAGTTTCAATTCGAGAAGAAGTTCAAATTCCAAGTTACCTCATATGGAATTATAATAATGTATTTATAGGGAGAATAATTAGCATTTATCTTTTCTCTTAGGAGTAAGATGAGATAGATTTTTTCTTATCCTACATAAGTTAGAGTTAGATCTAATTGGATCAATGATTAGTTTATCACTAAAAACATATTTGATCTCACTCAATTTATCTTCAATTTATTTTTCTTTTTCTTTCTTTCTTTCTTTTTTTTTTTTTTTTTTTTTGTCTTCGGCCTATTTCATCGAGGGTAATATTGAGATGCACTAATCTTTGTGCATCCCTTCTCACCACTCAAATCAGAAAAATATTAAAATATTTAGAAAAAGAAAAATTATAAAATTCTTCAAATAATAATTGAATAATTTAGTAGAATGTACAAAGATATTGCCTAGATATACATAAGTATTTTTCTTTTCAGAAATACAAACTCACTACCACACGAAATAGGCACCAGACTATGAAGAAGTAGTACGGAAGAATATTACCTCCAAACCACCCCAATTTATATCAAGTTTTTTAGAGCAGTTAAAATTTTATATTGGTCTCTATTTTTATTCAAACTTACGGACAAGTTTGTTTATGTTTCCACTTCATTTTTCTTATTTTTATTTGTAATATTTAGAAAATTGACTCGTTTAGTAGTTATTATCGTTATTTATCTCCAAATTTTGAAAAACATTTCTAAAAATGGATCAAATTTGAAATATTTCTATTTTATATAAACTGCTTCAAATATAAAGCAAAAATAACCTTGTCTGTCGGTAGGAACGAGTGCCACCAAGACATCCTTTCCCTTCGCGATGATTGTGTGATCAATTCCCAAGCAAGTCAATTTTAGCTTCTTTTTTTTTTCTTTTTTTAATATTTCTTATTTCTCCCTTTTATATTCTTTTTTTTTTTTTGAAAAATTATTTCAAATGATAAAACTGTTGAAAATATTTACGAAATATAACAAAATTTTAGAACTATCAATAATAGACGTTGATACACGTTGATAGACTTCTATCTGATAGACACGGATAGAAGTCTATCAGTATCTATCATTGATAGTTATAAAATTTTGCTATATTTTGTAAATATGTTGATTCATTTTTCTATATTTTGTAAATTTATAAAACGTCAAGTACTGTATTTTCCAAGAAAAAAAATGCATAAGCTCTGCTTTTTTTAAAAAAAAAAAAATTCTTGATATTTTTTCTTTAAAATCACCTATTTCTTGATTTTTTTCATAAAAACGTCAAGTATTTAAAATTGCAAACGTTAAGAAATGTAGTTTTTCTTGTAGTGGGGGTTTATTAATTAAATGGATGCATTGGTTATTTTAGCATGCCTGCAAGAGGAAGTAAGAGTTCAAATAACGGGGAAGAGGATACATGGCGCGTTGATTCCTTAGTTATAACAACAAATCTATGTAAACACATTGAAAATGAGGAGGAGATAGTAAAGATGCCTGCTAAAATCTAAATGCATGTGCTCGATGCATTTAGAGTCTGTTCTCTAGTTTATGTTCAACACCTCTCGATGTAAATACCACATTGATCTTATCTCTAAAATGCATGCGTCAGTCAAAATGAACAAACATGACGAATATCTTTATCTCTAAAATTACTCAACACCCTAGCTTGATGGATTCCACAAATACTTACTCTCTCAAGTAACTAAGTTCTTTTACATCAATTGACTGGTCAAGTGGATTCAAGCAATATACTTTATGCAAATATCAAGTAAGTAAACTTCACACACACAAACAACTTAGTAATTCACAGATGGAAATGTGGAAATGGTTGAAATGGAGATTGAATTAAAGAAATATGTTTTGTTACATGGAATCCCAGTTCAATCAAGTAAGTCAATAAATGAAAATGCTAAGTAAGGGAGAAGAGTCAAGCCGCAGGGTTCAATCTCTTATTCCCTTTTAGCTCGTTTTTATGCTTGTTGTTGACAACTACATAGAAGGGATGAAGGAGATGTCTCTCTCGAGCTTTTCTCTATCAGCACTTCGTTACAGACAGTGGAAAATGACAATCGTTCCTCATTTTCTTTCTTGTAATTAGTGGAGGTCAAGAATTTACAGATCTAAGCTCTACAATTTCTAAGTGTCTAACTCTCTTCTGATGTGGGCAGTTTCTCTTTATATAGGCAATAAACTCAGCTACTTGGTGATGTGATTTCATTAGATTCCATACTGGAGTTAGCCACCTGCAATTATGCCTCATTCAGACGTCGCTTGATAGTTGTCCATGCTTCCAAGTTGTGATTTGACGTTAATTGCATGAGCGAAATGTACCTACCATGCACTGGATTAGCTGGACGCATGCTCCTTGCATTGGCTTTACCTGCAACACTTAGTAAATTCTCCTAATTCCTGCATTAAAATGCGTTAGTAATGCACTTTCTACTTAAAGGATACTTCTGCTTGCGTTTATCACATATGCAATTCCATCATTCTTCCTTTATTATCAATGCATTTTCATCATTTTAATCCTAATTATTCTAACTTTTAGAAAATAATAACTTGTATTGCTACAAGTTATCGCAACTCTAAATTTTGAACAATGCTTGTCCTCAAGCATTCCCAAAATAATTCCTTAACATACTCACATAACTTGAACGCAACTAGCTCAACCTCTCATCATGTCATTTAACTTAGAGTGTTGGAGATTATCATCTAAAAGTGTAATTTTGCTCCCTTCCTAAAGAAATATATCCTCGATCTCTTATGTAGCAAGTAAATTCCTCAAAAGTTCTTTTTCTTTTTAAAATATTCTCATCTTTCAAGTTCAGGAATGCATTAGAAGGCTTACTCTCTATAAAAACTCTTTTTCCGTGTAAGTTCTTATTACTTCTTGATGATTATTCATGCATCGATTCAGGTAATTCACCTTCATTTTGGCTTCTCCCACGGGTGTCATGCGGACATCCAACTACGAGCAAGTATCCTTCACGACTAAACTCTTATCTAAGCTTTATGTTTTCTCTTTTTCTTAGGCTTAGATAGTAAAGTTGGGGTGCTTTTTGTTCATTGCGTTGGTCCTTTTTACCTACCTTCGTTTTGGCTTGCCTCCGTGGGTTTCATGCGGACATCCAACTGCGAGTAAGTGTCATTTCCAACTTAACTCATAGCAGGTTGGGTTTTCCCTTGTGCTGAAAGTGGAGTTTGTTATTATTGAAAAAAAAAATACCTGAAATGAGATAAGTTGTGAAGATTTTTATAAAATAAGGAATGCATAAACTCGAACCTCTCTCCCCCTCCTCCCCCCACAATTTTGGAGGTTATCAAGGTCCTCGATGCTAAAAGATAACTATAAGAATGCCTTAAAAATCTCAAAAGAAGGTTTGAGGTGAGGCTTACATGCATGGGAAATCAAAGATATGTTTCATTTAGTGAAGTTCTTAAACTTAGATTTCTAATGCCTATCTTGAACACTTTGAGTTATTAAACATTAGTGTCATCATCGAGGTATTATAGCACGACCAAGTCCAATGAATAATAATAATACAGAATAGAATGAATATTTAGGACAAGTGTAAGGAACAAGATGATGTATATTGTATTCATAATGAAGACACGTACATGAAATTTGAACTAGATAAAAGCATACAAAAGTTAACAAAATAACAATAAAAAAGACAACACCTCCAAATTCTATCACAAGATCGATGCATCGTCCCTGCATTCAGAAGCAAGGTCATTTATGAATCTGAGGGCATCTCTCAGGTGTTGTGGCAGTGGAGGTAGGGCAAACATTCCCATCAAGACTTGATTAATGTTATGCATCGTGAAGTCAAACTGGTCCTGATTCATCTGTGTTTGTTGATGTAGGTAATCCCTCAAGATAACATTTTAGTGTTTCAGAGTCGTCTGTTGCAAATGAAAAGCTTCCATGGATGAGACCAGGGGTCAGAGCTAGGTTTGGATGAACTATTTGATCTCATCCATGTTAACAGGTGCGGCAAAAGATATGAGTGCGTTGGGTTAGAAGCCAAATAAGAACTGTTGTGGTTCACACATCTCACCAACTAGACTGTTAGAAGTGTGAGAGTTGCTTGTTTCCAATCAAGTTGGTTCATAAATGAATGTTGGAGGGCCAAAAATAGAAGGCAAGGGAGAGCTGTGAGGAGAACGCCTGGGGCTCACTGTTTCATCAATTGGATCCCTATACATTTCGTCGTGATGCTCTGAACCAGTTGGTTTATTAACAAGAGGCATGTGGATTAAGAGGCTTGAAGGGAAAAGAGGTAGGGTCAAGTCATCCTCTCGATGTTCAGACTTTCCGAAGAGGGGAGGAAAGTTCACGTCCACAAAATCGGAGTCCTCTTGGTCTAATGAAAGCTCGCCTTAGACTCGTGTTCATCAGATGAGGCTTCATTGGTTGGCTCATCTTTGTAAACATCAACGCGGGCTCGTTTCTTTCGCACTGTGATGTTTGGGGTCTAGAAGTTCTTCGCTTGGGAGGTAGGTGTGGCTAATTGGGTGATCGCCTTAGTAGATGCTTGATGAGCTTAATATCCATCAGGTCATCAACTTCCTTGAAATCATCCACCATTGGGATGCCAGCACATTCACACAACGTACAAATAAGCCATGGAAAATACAGATGTCTGCGTGGCTTCCTCTTGACGCTCTTGATCTAATCAATAATGAGTTGACCCACATTAAGGGGTATGCATTGCATGATATAGTAGGTGGTCAAAACCCTCTCCCTCAACACAGTTTCATCATGCATGGTGTGCATGATGCAATTTTGATCAAGTATAACCATAATTTTGCGTCGAGGAGAAGATTTCTAAACGCTATGATCATAAAGCCTATTCTTGAAATTTTCCATCTTCTCCCAGGCTGGGCCACTACTTTTACTGCATCTTCCAATTGACTTGAAGTTTGTTGCTTAATGATCTGGTTACCCTCAGTTTCAAGGTTATCCTGTGCGTTGAGAACTTCGTTAATAATTTTGGGGGAGAAATATATGAGGCAGTCTTCCACTAATGTTGCATTCCTTACTTCATCAAATTCATTATTGCAGAACGTATGAACGAGGCGGGGCCAGATTCTTGATGGGCTGATACACAGCTGACTGCAATGCATTGCATCGATGATGTCTATGATATATTTTGGAAAGGGAGTGCATTCTGTGAAAAATCCCTTCTCCACGAGGATGTGAGTAAACTGAGGCTTCCTCCCTCTTGTTTTCTTGGGTGATGCAGGTGCCACCTTTTTTCCTTTCTTTTCGTGCCACCTTTTTTCCTTTATTTTCTTACTTCTTTTCCTTATTTTTGTATCTTTCAGCCTGTTGAGCCAATGCCCTCTCCTCCTCCTCCAACTCTCTCTGGAGAGCTTTGTTTTCTTGTCCATGTCTTGCAAGCCTATATTCCTCAAGTTTTCATTCTAAATCGCTCAAATCAGTCGATCTTTCTTCATGCGTTGCAACCATAGGACGGGTTGAAATTCCTTCATCCATCTTCTATTCATTTTCTTTTTCTATTATCAACCTTCCTTTTCTCTTTAAAGGTTTCACTAAGGACCCTTTATCCGTATCTGATTGTTGTGATAAGGATGTGTCAGTGTCAATTGTTGTAGGGTTAGACCCTTGCAACAATTTTTCATAGTCTTTAGCAGCCACCATTGCTTCTAGCTCAAGTGCGTAGCAGTCAGCATCGTCTAATTCTTCCTCTATTGCTTCCTCATTTGCAAGTGACATAAATTTAGCCTCTCAACGCATTGGCTAATCCACCTCTTGTAACTCTTGTTTCCAGTCGAGGTTGGCAATAATGTTTCCGAAAACCTTTTACTCATCCATTCGAGCCAACTCATGAGGACTAGGCTTAGAATATTTAGAACGCTTAGTAGGCTCCAATGCATGACTGTTCGGCCTTGGTGGATCAACTGGTGGTGGTGGTGTAATGAGGAAGGGTCAGAAGGTGTATACGATGAACTTGAAGTGGATGTGGGAGAAAGAGGGGCTGCCTTGAGAAAAAAAAAAAAAAAGATGGCGGCTAAGGGTTCAATGGCCAAGGGTGCTGCTATATGCACGATAGAGGATTGTGTAGCCCTTAGATGCTCAGGTATAGGATCATGCATCGTCGCGGTTGGTGTGATGGTTGGGATGATTGGTGGGGGAGCTGGTTATCTGTAAAGCCTTACGGCAGACTTTTTGGCAGGGCCTTTTGACATGCAGTTACAGACTTAGGGTTTTTAGGTTTGGAGAGATGGAATATCATTGGAAAATGGAAGAATTGGTTTTTGAAGGGGCTTTGTACGAAATTTTCGCCGACACAGTCATCGAGGAAATTCGTGCAGACGCCATGGGCTTGTGTTGGGGTGCTGCTTTTCTGGAGGAAGAGGCAGTGGTTGGCCATTGGGTTTGGCTAGAGGCAGCAACCTTCGATGACGGCGATCGAGATGAAGGAGAAGATGTTGGATTTTATGTCCTAAAACTCATGGTTTATAAACAATAAAACTTATTCTAAAAATTCAATAAATTGTTATTGAATATATGAAATTGCTTATTTCGTTTTAGAAATAAATTCAATAAACTAAAAGATCTATGACTATTACATGAGTACTTAAACTTTATTTGGAGACATAAAAGTGGATCAGGTTTTAGTTAATAGTCAAAACGATCTATAGTATATGAATAAGGTTAGGTGCCTTATTTTGGTAACATTATCGGATGTGGCCCATTCTGAAGTTATTATAAAGAGTAGTAAAGTGCTACAGACGAAGTGATCCTAATTTGTACATTTCATGATATGAGGAGTGGGGGCATCCTGTGCAATGAGTTTGTACAAAATCGGACCACAAAATAAGTCACTCTTACTTTATAACACTGTTTACTTTTTAAGATTGACTATTTTAGAGCGACAACCTAGGTAACTTGACCTTAATCTTGAGCTAACTATGAACTCCTGTTTATTTGGGATTATCCTTAGATTTGCATAAGTGAGGGTTGGCTCAATAATGCCGACTCAATTAACCTCTATTTCATGGGTAAGACCGGGTAGATAGCTAGGGACATAGGGTGCAAGATGGAATTCACTCCTACCCGCTTTCAGGGATAGTAGAGAGGTTGTTTCCGTAAGTGTTGACTTCGGGTCTTAAACAAAGGGCCCCACCCTCTCATTGGCTCGAGAGGGACTCGATTTGTTGATCGAATCACAAACTAATTGTTCATTAGAGGATCAGTGGAACTGGAGAAATAAGAGATAATCTTAAAGGGTAAAACAACCATTTGACCTAGCCGTTATTACGAACAACATGTAAATGATTAACTTACTAATCATGATTATATCAAGTGGAGATAATATATCTATAGTGAGGGGAGTACAACTTTGGGCTTTAGTGGAGTGACCCAGTAGTTAATGAATGGGGGTTAATTCGGTGTAAAGAGTTTAGCCAATTAATCTCAGATCATTGGAGCCCATGATTTGTAGGTCCATGAGGCCCCCCTATTAGCTTACAAATGGATTAGTCTTAGAGTAGCGTGATAAGTTAATTTGAAATGTTCGAATAAGAATAAAAAGAATTATTAGTTATATGTGATATAATTACGCATTTAATTTTGGAATTAAACGAAATTGGAGAATCAATAATATTTCAATAAGATTTAATATTAAATTCATGAATAGGGATTCATGATGGTGGAATTAGTATTAAATTAATTTAATATTTGATATTGAAGTAATAGAATTAATGAATTAATTTTGTAAAATTAAAAAATATTTCATTTTTTGAATAATTTATTTTAGAAATCAATTAGAAAATCAAATAATTGAAAAAAGATGGAAAATGGAAAATCCCAAAAAAGTGGGATTTCTCCACTTTCAACCTAGTAGCTCACACACATTCCACCATAAACTTGAGTCAATCTTTCAAGCATGAGCTGCAATACATGTAGCAAAGGAGTTTGCATGATAGTCTTGCAATAAATGAAGAATATTGGGTTGAGAATCGAGAATGCATTTTCATAGTTTTTTGCTGCAAAATTTGAGGTTGAAGAAGGTACTCTACCATGGTGATGCAGTGATCTCATCTCCAAATTCTCTGACTCCAAGCTTATTTTGAGTCTCAAAACTCAATCTAAGACACCAAGAGGATAGTAGGGAAGGTCTTGAAGTGGTTCCTAAGCAAATTTAGAGGATATTTGCATTTGGAATTCAAGTTTCAAGTGGTTCTTCAAAGGTATGTCATGAAACCCTCTTATTAGTTTATGAGCATGCTTAATTTAAAGAGAAAATTAATAAATTATAATGCTTAATGATTCGTTTTACTTCCGCTGCATGTTTTCTAGCTCTAGCAGGAGAAGTCAAAACGGAAGAGGAAGAGAAAGAACTTATCAGGTTGTCTCCGACAAAGCTTAGAGAGTCGTTTTGGCTATCAAAGGCGTCTGACATTGTTTTCGGTGAAGAGAGCTTTAAATTCTTGCATGAATGATGAGCAGAGAAAAGGAGGAAAAAGAAAGCCTAGGGCAGGGAAAAGTTGCAAGGAAGAAGGAGAAGAATCAGAGAGGAAGAAGATACGCTTATACAGGCAGATGCATGAGGTGAGAGAGGGGGGGAAGATGCAACGCGTGTCAGTTACACGTGATGTTTCATCTATACATTTAATGAGAACCTGAAAAGACATGCATAGGGCCACTCAAACACTCAAATGGTTTGCCTCTCGATATAACGACTTTTCCTATTCCAACGCATGGTCATGCATTGGTCCGATTCTAATATACCAATTCAAGTTTCTCAAGTTAGGTTAACCATGATTTTGGTTGTCTTTTTCAACAAGAAATATCAAACATACATTCAAAAGCCACAAACTCAAAAATTCTCTACTAAACAAGATTTCAAACAAGAGCATAAAGAAAGCAAAATATACATAGAGCAAAATAAAGCATAGAAAAGGAAGCGTCTCTAGAATTTAAGTATCTGATTGCAAGTAGAGACAACTTCGATGCAAGCTCCAAGCAGGCGCGTGTAGGTCAATGGATGTCTTACAATGCTCTGCATCCCCTTCAAGTACAGTTTGACTCTTTGCCCATTTACATTGAAGGCATTTGTTCTATCATCTCGAGTGAGTTCAACAAGTCCATGGGGGAATATTGTCTTGATGATGAATGGTCCAGACCACCTAGATTTTAATTTTCCTGGGAACAAGCGTAAACGCGAATTAAATAACAAGACTTTTTTACCAATAAATAATTTTTTCTTACCAATGCATTGGTCCTTTCAACGCTTGGTATTCTCCTTGTAAATTTTTTCGTTTTCATACGCGTTTAGCCGCCATTCATCCAATTCGTTCAGTTGTAGCGTTCTATTGTCTCGAGCGGATTTAGGGTCAAAGTTTAGCTTTTTGGCCGCCCAAAATGCTTTATGTTCTAACTCTAGCAAAAAGTGACTTGCTTTCTCAAACACTAAGCCATATGGGGACATTCCTATTGGTGTTTTGAATGCGGTCTGGTATTCGTAGAGTGCCTCATCAAGTCTCTGCGCCTATTACTTTCTTAATGCATCAACTACCTTCTCCATAATTGTTTTTATTTCTCTATTTGAAATTTCAGCTTGCCTATTTGTCTCTATGTCGTAGATGGTAGCTACCTTGTGCCTAACATTATATTTAGCAAGCAACTTAGAAATAATTCAATTTAAGAAATACGTACCTTCATCACTGATTAATGCCCTAGGTTTTCCAAAGCGTGTGAAGATGTACTTTTTCAAAAATTTTGAAACAATCACTGCATCATTCTTGGCACAGGTTGTAGCCTCAACACACATTGATACATAATCTACTGCCACCAAGGTATATTGGTAACCACAGGAGGGAGGAAATAGCCCCATGAAATTAGTGCCCTAAACGTTAAATAGTTCTACTTCAAGAATGTTGTTCGAGGGCATGTCGTTTCTAGCTGATATATTACCCATGCATTGGCATCGGTCAAATTTGATCACGTAGTTTCTTGCGTCTTTAAATAGCATGGGCCAGAAGTACCCAATTTGAAGGACCTTTGCATAAGTCTTTTGTCCTCTGAAATGGCCTCCATATGAGGAGTCATGGCATTCAGACAGTATGCATTGCACTTCAACTTCGAGAAACACATCGACGCATGATCAAATCAGGGCCCTGCTTGTAAAGGACTGACAAATCGCAGAAGTAAAACTTGTTGTCGTGTATGAGCCTTTTTCTTTGTTGGGTGTTGAACTCTTTAAGAAACTACTTAGTAGTTAAATAGTTAACAATGTCAGCATACCAAGGTTCTCGATCTTCAACTTTCAACGAGCGTTTATCAACGAAGTTTTCTTCAATTTTCACCCATTTGATATGCAATGTGTACGTGCAAGCGAACACGATCAAGTTATAATACATTAAAACGACTTAAGAGGTCGAGTATCGTCCTTAGGGAACAAACAAACAGTTTTCACTAACTTTTCAAAATTGTATCAATTTTAGCTAGGAAATTAGAAATTCAAATTGATTGATTTTAATTTAAATTTCAGCAAAGCAAGACAATCAAATGAAATTTCAGATTTAAAAGTATACTAGGGTGTTGGTTTTCATTACATACTTTATTGAAAAATATTTAGGTCAATCGTACGCGTATCGTTTAGCTAAGTCTAGAAACTAAGTTCTGATTTACTATCTATTGGAAACAATTATTTCTCATGCAATTCTAATTGATAACTAACATCGTGATATCAAATTAAAACCCATGGCATTAAACATTGTCTTCATCAACTTTTACTACTCCCTTAACTACGTACATGATAGGTTAATAGCAATTTAATGTTATAAGTCTGATTAAACATACAATCTACCGAATTGAACATTCAATCTAACATTTATTCATGGCCAATCAAAGTCAATCAAAACAATCACATTAAAAATTAAATAACTATGCAATTCCATAAAATCCTTAAACATTAACTCAAATCCATATGTAAATCCAATAACACCCTAAAACAAAGAGTCTAGCCACTCATTGATTCCCAAAACACATATTCTTACAAAATTAAGGGCATTTGAGTAGAGAAAAAGGAAGAACAAGAGAAAATATTGTCTAAAATACTTCTCCTCTGGTGGAAATTGCCAATATCCTCTTCCTTAGCACGTTGGAAGTCGACCGGTCTCACAATCGATTTCCAATCTTTATTCGTCGACAAGAACTCTCTCTTGTTTGTCTCAAAATTAGGTTTGAATATCTCATCTCTAGGTCAGAATACTCCCTCTCTATGTTCACAATACTCTAATTAATCATTGAGATGGAAATTTGCATAAAATCCTTGCCAAAATTATGAAATTTATAAAATAAGGAAAGCTAGCTTTGCAACGCCTCGATAGTAGCCGTTGCAACACTGCTTAAAAATTGCCAGAGCCTTGCAATACTGATCTAGAGTTTTATAACACTGCCTCTGATATTGCATCTACTGCCTTTTTGCATCAAATCTCGCTTCTTGTTGCCGTATTGCAACACTACACCCGACATTGCAATGCTCCCCTGTTTTTAGTAACATTGCATTTTCCTCTCTTTTCTTCACTCACTTTGGTCCCTTACTCAATTTTGACTTCTTTAAACCTAATTTGGTCCTTTTCAGATTATTTTGAGTATAATTCACTTCACGATCATAAATCCTGAAAATCACTAGCAATCGTGTCAAATCCAATAAAAACATATAAAACAATCCTAAATCTAAGACAAATAATGCACATTTTGTGTGCGTTTCACTAGTCCCAACTGAAATCATTATTCTCCAAGCATGAAAGGTGGTCAAACACCTGATTCTTTGTCCCTTTCCTGTCCTAAAATTTCATGTCAAACTCTTGTAATGGTAGTACCCAATGAATAAGTTTGGGCTTTGCATCCTTCTTTTTCGCCATGAACTCAATGGCAGAGTGGTCAGTATAGATGGTTGCAGATGCACCAACTAGATGTGCTCGAAACTTTTAAATTGCAAACACCACCGCCAACGTTTCTTTTTCTTTGGTTGTATAATGTTCTTAAGAGTCATTAAGTGTCTTGGATGTATAGAAGATAGGGTGTACAAGATTTCCATTATTCTGACCCAGCATTGCTCTAACTACTACATCACTGGTGTTGCACATCAGGATGAAAGGTTGCGTCTAGTCAGGAGCCACCAGTATAGGTGCTATTGTTAACGCTTGCTTAAAAGTTTCAAATGCATGTTGGCAGTTTTCATCAAATACATAGGGTCTATTATGTTCCAACAACGCGCTTAGTAGACGCGATTTGGGAAAAACCATTTACATATCTTTGGTAGAAACCTATCAGGACATTAACATTTGCAGGATTGGATTGTTTGGAAATTCTCCTATTTAAAATAAAGTGTTGGAATTCAATTTGAGAAAGCCTTGATTGGATTGTTTTGGAATTCTCCTATTTCATGTATTTTATCATAGAATTATCATTACTAAAATCAAGTAATTGTTCATATCTAACCAAATTAATTGGAACAACCAGTTAATTCGATATAATCAACTAATTAGCCCAATTCAAATCGATGGACAACATGAAAATTGAAGTTAGCCAAATTGCATAAAAATCTACGGCAAAGTTAGATTGAACATCTAATGGGAAAAACTTTAACTAAACATTTGCAAATTCGATTCTAAGTTCGTTAGAACAATACTCATCCAAGTTGATTCACAAACTAACCTAACCTATTGCTTCTAGATGATTAACACGAGATATATGTTACGTATCAAGTGTCAGTAAAAAGCAATAATTATAAAATTCCCAAGTGTCCAATAATATAATCACAATCAATCAAGAATAGAACTGAATCCGAAAATTACAATAAATTAGTTCAAAAACTCACAAATATATCGAAATAGGTAGAAAAATCCTAAACCCAAGCTAGAAACAATTACCTTATCGATAATATTCATGGTAAACGCCAAAGAATTGTTTTGATACATCATCAAACCAATAGCAGAAGAAAAGTGGACAAAAACAATGTAAAAGTCGGCTGGAATCAGATCTCCCTTGTCTCTTTTAACCTAATTCGGCAAAAAAGGTATTTGTTACATTGTCACAAAGTTGCAACACTAGACCGAGCATTGCGACACTCTTATTGTTGCATAACGCCTCAATGTTGCGACACTACGCATTACACTCAGCGGGAGGTAGTAATATATACAAGGTTGGGTTTAGGATTTTTCTTGAAGACTTTCTTCAAGGTAACTGATGCGTTGTAAATGTGTTGTTTGAGTATAAATCCTATACGATAGAATTGAGTAAAGAATGATGAAATCGAGAATACAATAAGTATGCGATGAACGGGTTGAGAAGGGATTTAGCTAACACTTCCTAAGATTGCGTTCAAGTTATGCGATCATGCTACATACACACAACAACATGTCATCTCTCAATGCAAATGCCATAGTTCCTATTTCTAGAACACATACGATGTATACGATAATGTCAATAGGACTTATATCTAAGCATCTATTCTTGTCTATGCGATGGTGAATGATACATACATACACAAGGTGACCGCATACTATCATATCCTATTTCTAGGGTGCATGCGTTGCATAATAGCAAACAGAACTTATGTCTAAGTTTCTATTTCTTGCTTATGTGGTTCTAATCTGAGTCTCTCAAGCCTAGATTCTAACCTGACTCTCTCAAGTCTAGGTTCTTTCTTTAGACTACTCTCTCAAGTATCTCTAAGGGGTGAATAACGTATACATAAGACAAGATGATCGCATAAAATGAAGATCCTAGGTCATGCTAGCTAAGTACTTCTCAACCCATTCGAAAATTTAGCTACTCATGCGAAATGTGAAAAGATTAAACAAATGTTGAGATGAGAAATCCATTTTATAAATAAAATCAGAATACAAAACTGTTGGCTTTTTGGCCCTTAATCTCAAATTAATTAATTTTAATTAATTCATTAATCAATGTTTTGATGATAACAAACTCAATTTTTAATTACTGAAAATTTTAGTCTTTTAATATGTCCACAGCGTAGAGCTCGGAACAATGATTCCAACACCTCTTGAATCACTCAAATCGGAGCTAAAACGAAGACAATATGACCGAAACAAGTCTATAGAGAAAATACCATGGTGGATGACGTGGCATAACCAGACCATTTGCATGTAGACATGTGGCAACATATTGGTTGAATGGTGGATCATTAAGAGATTAGCATATGATGGACTTCTGATTTTTGGATTGATTTAAAAAAATGAAATTTAAAAGAAATTTAAAAGGAAAATAAATTTAATATTATTTCATGTTTATGTCTAACGGCTATTTTTTACACATGGTATGTTTTTTTATTTTTGGATTGACTTAAAAAAGAATTAATTTAAAAAGAAAAATGAATTTAATATTATTTTATGTTTGTGTCTAACGGCTAGTTTTTGACACATGGTATGTTTTCTTTTTTGGATTAATTTTAAAAAGACAATGAATTTCAAAAGAAAAGAAATTTAATATTATTTTTTTTTGTATCTAACGACTAGTTTAGTTTAAAATCCCCATCATTGATTTTTCTTTTCCAAAATCCAATGGTCCAAATTAATTGTGGTTTCTAAAAATTTTTCTATCTCTATGTAAACCATCTTCCTTTCCAAAATTCGTACGAACAAATTTTACATTTCATAATACTCCAAAACTCGAAAGTTTCCATTGTTGCTCTCTCTAAGCTCCCAATTTTTTTCTTTTCATCTTATTCTTGAGAGAGTGTTATTGTATTGTGAGGATAAATTTGTTGAGTGCCTAAACTTGTAAATCCACTCTAGTGAGAGTTGTATTGTGTTCTTAAAAAATTCCAACATTTGTAACGGTTTGATCCTAAACTATAGAAAGGATCGGGTTTGCTCTTGAACTCGTAAAAGGAGCGGTGGTGTAACGGTTTGGCTCTAATCCGTGGAAAGAGTCGGAAAGATTTTGTTCAAATTCCCAAGAGGCACTTGGAGAGTGGAGTAGGTCGAGTTTGACCAAACCACTATAAAAATTACGGTGCTTCTTCTCTAACTTTTTCCTTTTTATTTTTGCAATTAATTTAAGAAATTTACTGTATGTTTTAGTTTGTTCTTATTTATTTGCTAAATTTTGATAGAATTAAATGATCACACTTTTTGTCATCTTATTTGTTGCATAAATTGAATTTTTCTTATTATTTATAAAAAGTGTATTAATTAGTTTAATTGGGTTAATTTAGAAAAAAAAAAGTTTAATTAAACCCTATTCACCCCCCCTAGGGTTTCCATATCGATCTAATAAAAACAACAATGGAAAGTAGGGATAAGAAGCCCGGTAGCAATGTCTTTCTTCCTGAGGCTTTTACACTGTCTTTTTACTCTACTCTGTTCTGAAGAATATCCTTGCTTTCGCAAGTGTCGGCCCTCTCTCCTTTTACAGCGCTTCCCGGCAGTCTTTCAAGCTAACTAGGAATGATCTCTCGCCATCTTCTTCTCTTCACTCGCCTCCGCCTTCTAAGTATATGAACGACTATAGAGTAACGACTAACCAATTGTATATTCTATCTTATATGTATATGAACTATGTCGAATTCTTTTAACGATGATGACCTCTGGTATTTATAGAGCTTCAGGGTGAGGAAGCTTTTCTCTCTAATGATTGCAATGATGGGAGGTCATTAAATCTTCTGTCTGATGCACCGATTAATGGTCACCGAAAAGTTGAATGTACTTTCCGTCCCATCATGATTTATTATGCTTTCAACTTGATGTGCTGTCTTTATGCGGCCACCTGCTTGAGCAAATTCTTGCGAGCGCATACGATCACATGGCTTTGTGGTCGCAATCTTTTAATGTGCGCAGACGCCAAATTCCTTGGATTGCAATTTGCTTTGTGCCAACACATTTTCTTGTACAAAATAAGTAAATTGCCTACTTTTATGCGGTGGGCGCACGCGATCGCAATATTCTTAGTTTAACGTTTTTGGACATGATTTTGTATATTTTTATTGTTGTACACCCACATTGTTTTACATCTTTGTGCTGTAATAACGTGCATTTCTGCCCGTTATCACACCCCTAAATTTAAAACAATGCTTGTCCTCAAGCATAAACTAAAGATTTTCTTTAGAGAGTCAGCCGCCTTTTCCTTACCTAGATTTCTCGAGGTGCCTTATTCAAATTTTATGAACCAAAATCTTCTTAATTTCTATCCTGGTCTCTTCTTAAAATATTTCTAAAACTTAGGGACTGCAAGTTTAACCTTCAAAAAGACATTACTTGTTTCCAGGACATCGCATGATTTATTTCAAAACTTTTTCCAACCGAGGTGGTTTCCAAATGGTTTTTATCCTTGCACGGTTTAGATATTCTTTTTTTGACCTTGCGCTGATCCGCATGCCTTTCCTCCGTTTTGGCTTGCCCCCACGGGTGTCATGCAGACTTCCAACTACAAGCAAGGTGCTCTTTTTTGATAACGGGCAGAAATGTACGTTATTACAGCGCAAAAGGATAAAACAATGTAGGATTGCGTTGATAAAAATATACAATATTGCATCCAAAAGCATTAAGTTCACAATATTACGATCGCATGTATCCATCGCATTAAAACAGTTAACTTATGTAATTTTGTTCAGAATATGCGTTGACGCAAGGCGGAAAATGCAATCCAAAGAAATCAACGACCGAGCACATTAAGAGATTGCATTAACGCAAGGCTATGCGATAATTTACGCTCGCGAACATCTGCTCAAGAAGTTTTCCTCTTAGAGCCGGTGCATCTTGGTGGGCGCATCTGGGTGAAAAGCGTAATAAATCACGATGGGACAGAAAGCTGATGACGGTCGATTACGAATTAAGTTGACAAGCCGTTAACGACCTACTGTAGCAAGTACACTCAACTTTTTGGTGATAAATATTCAGCCCATCAGACAGAGAAATAATGTCATCCCATCAGTACAATCATAAGATAGAAGAAGCCTTTCACCCCAAAGCTCTATAAATACCAGAGGCCACTTTCAGTGAAGGAGATCGTTCAGTAGATAATTTTCTCCATACATAGAAGTAGACTTGTTCATAGTTTTCATATATTTAGAAGGCGGAGCGAGAGAAGGGAAAAGACGCCGGAATATCGCTTTGGTGAGCTCAAGAGAGAATCCAGGAGGCATGAAAAAATAGAGAGAGGACCGACTTTTACGAGACCAAGATTATCTTTTGAGCAAAGTAGAGAGGAACAGTGTAAAAGCCATGGAAAGCAAGAGATTGCTGCTAGGCTTTTTATTCTTATTCCGCATTGTTATTCTGTACTTCAATTATATATCCATAAAATGGAACTTGCTTATCTACATCTGTTCACTCTCTTAAAAGCATGCATGAGTAACTAAATCTATTGAATGGGGTGAGAAGAACTTAGCTAACATGACCTAGGATTATCATTGCATGCGATCATCTTGTCTTATGTTGTGCCCATCACCCCTTTAGAGCTACTTGAGAGAAAGTCTAAAGAAAGAACCTAAGACTTGAGAGAGCTAGGTTAGAATCTAGACTCGAGAGAGCAAGATTAGATCTACATAAGCAAGAGATAGAGACTTAGAGATAAGCTCCGTTTGTCAACATACATCACATGCACCCTAAAGATAGGTTATGGTATTATGCGGTCGCCTTGTATGTATGAGTGTCAATTTTCATCGCATAGACAAGAATAGAGGCTCATGTGTAGGTCCTATAGACATCATCGCATATATCGCATGCATTCTAAAACTAGAAGCATTTCGTTGAGAGATGATTTGCTATTGTATATGTGTAACATGATCGCATAACATGAACGCAATCCTAGGAAGTGTTAGCTGAACCCCTTCTCAACCTGTTCCCTGCATATTCATCGCATCTTCCGTATTATTAACACTTTTCTTGACTCCGCCGTATACATTTATATTGAAAACAACAACCCAACAACTCTTCGATTTATTGGTTACCGCAAAGTAATCTAAAAATTATTGCCACATACTGTTTTCCTTAGTCCTTGAGTTCGACCCTGGGCTTACCAGGAAACTCAGTAGGATTTATACTTGGGTTCTGCTAATAAAACTTGTTGTACAATGCATTTTCCATCATGGCAATCCTTTTCATTATTTCACCGCATAAAATAACGCATCATTTCTCAGTTTAAACTCATGCCCATTTGGCAGCAGAATTGTGATCACTTGATTTATGCGTTGATCACTTCCTACCTTCGTTTTGGCTTATCCCCACGGGTGTCATGTAGAAATCCAACTACGAGTAGGATCCGATCTGAACGTTATGATTTTTTTTATGTCTAAAAGTAGTAAGGTTGAAAATAAATACCAACACCGTAAATTTAAATGCAGAAATGTCCTCATTGCTGATAAAATGAAATGATTCATGCGATGTTCTTAGGAAGTTTCGTAAAAATCATTTTGAAAGAAAGCTGGTTGAACACTAACTTTTAGAAATATTTCATGAATTGACTGTCCTGGCATTAATTTGATTCTACTACATGCGATGAGAAATTGAGGCATGCATTTCATCATTGAATGCATAATTGGTACGGAAAACATTGCAGTGACTAAATAAAGTAATCAAAATTTAATGATTGTGCCAACTAATGAGGATGCGATGATAAAATTATCAATGTTAAAAATGAGATGCGATAATGCAAAATTTGGAATAAAAAAAGTCAAAGAAAGATACAACCCCCAAATTTGCTCTATTGCCCGCATCATATGTGATCGCATCATTCTTTGCGGCGAGCTGATTTCTTTGATTGCGATAAGCTGAACGAATTGGTCGCATTTTTTGGTTATCTCGTAGCTCCACCGCAATCGTTTACCACATCGAAAGGGTCAAAAATATAAAAGACAGAGTTGATAATTTTAATTATTTTTTTAATAGTGGTGTTCGTACGAAAAAGGTAGAGTAGGTTCATGAAACAAAGATAGAAAAAGGATACTTCATAAAAAAAAAAAAATAACGTCCCTGATGAGTTTGTATCGCATACTATCGCAAGGACTTCTCAATTCTTCTTCAGTTAGGAATTCCTCAGGTCCACGAAGGTTTTCTTGCGATGCAAGTCTCTTCTGTGATATATCTTGACTCTTTGCCCGTTGATTTTGAATGCGTTTGTTCTGTCCTCATTGGTTAACTCAACCGCTCCATACAGGAACACCTCTTTAATTATAAATGGACCGAACCATTGTGACTTTAATTTTGGAGGACACTTTGGAGGTCAATGCACAGCAGCAAAGGTGTTACAAAGTGGTTATTTTTTGCCAACATTATTCAAGGATGCAAGAGACTATGCGATGAAATGTGACCAGTGTCAACACACGGGAAACATTTCATGGAAGCATGCGATGCCTATGAACATCATCTTATAATTGGAATTGTTCGACGTCTGGGGCGTAGACTTCATGGGACCATTTCCACCCTCAAATGGTCACAAATATATTCTATTGACCGTCGACTACGTTTCCAAATGGGTAGAAGCGGTATCATGCGTCGCAAGTGATGCGGCGGTAGTCTCCAAGTTCTTAAGGAAAAATATTTTCACTCGTTTTGGCACTTCACGTGCCATAATAAGTGATGAAGGCTCCCACTTTGTTAATCACATCGTCAACAATTTGCTGCTCAAATACAATATCCTCCAAAAAGTGACCACCGCATACTATCCATAAATAAATGGTCAAGTTGAAGTGTCCAATAGGGAAATCAAGCTGATGTTAGAGAAGGTGGTAAAACCTTCACGAAAAGATTGGGCAACGAAGTTGGACGATGCCTTGTGGGCATACATGACAACCTATAAGAAACCTATAGGCATGTCCCCGTATGTGCTGGTGTTCGTAAAGGCATGTCATTTACCGCTTGATCTGGAGCATAAAGTAATGTGGGCGGTGAAAAAGCTTAATTTTGACTTAAAGGCCGTAGGGGAAGCAAGGAAACTTCAGTTGGTTGAGCTTGATGAATGGAGAACACAAGCTTATGAGAATGCCAAAATTTACAAAGAGCGCAAAACGTTGGCATGAAAAACGTTTGCGAGAAGAATCTCCATGTCGGACAAAAGGTCTTATTATTCAATTCGCGGCTACGACTCTTTCCCGGTAAATTAAAGTCACACTAGTCCGGACCCTTTATAATCAAAGATGTATTCCCTATGGTGCGGTCAAATTGACTAATGAGGAAGGGACCTGTGCATTCAAGGTTAACGGGCAAAGAGTCAAGATATATTGTGAAAGTGATTTTCATCAGGAAAATACGTCTAACATTTAATATTGTATCATATACAATATATAACCTATAGTTTCTTTTCTCTCTCTCGTGGTATTTAATATAAATCATGTTTACATTAAATTTTAATTATATGAATCTAATTCATATAATTAGCATTTGAAACATATTAAACCATTTAATTCCTCTCATAAATTTTTTATACTATAATATATCAAATACATTATAGTAATTATATCATATACAATTACATAAACTTAATTATATCATATATAATTAATTCCCTCAATTAATTTGAATGATTCAAATTAATCTAAGAAATAATTCTCATAAAATCTAATGAGCTACCGAGGGGACCTCATGGACCTGCAATTTAAAGCTCAAATGGTTCATGAATAATTAATTAAACTCTTTAATTAAATTATTCACCATCCGTTAACTGAAGAGCACTCCACAAGACCGACAACTGTACTCTTTGCATTACAAATGTATTTCTATGTCTATTAGATATAACCAATCCATATAATGACGACCCTTCACAAAGTGCTCGTAAGTACAGCTGGGAAAATTTATCATTTTTCCCCTGTAGTTACATCTAACTCCTTAAGTACCACTGGTTCCTCTAATGAACAATAAACCATAGCCCCACTATGACTAACCCCTCTCACGCCAAGAGAAGGTGTGGCGCTACTCTTTTCAAATCCCGGAATCAGCCCTTATGGGAGCAATTTATCTACTTTTCCCAACATTGGGGAATGAGTGAATTCCATTTTGTGTAGCTGTGTTCCCAGCTCCTCAATCAGATGAATCCCAAAAATGGTGGGCATGTCGAGTCGGCGATCTGGCCACTCTCACCCATACAAATCAAAAGATTTCCTTCATAGGCAGTAGTTTGCAACTCAACAGGATTCAGATCGTGTTACCTATGGTCATCCTGATGAAATTGAAGTCTTTATTAAGAATGGTGTTATATAATGTGACTACCCATTTCATGGTCCGGTCTTATACAAACTCCTTTGTATAGAATATCCCCACTCACATGTCTCCAAATGAATGCTCAAGATCAGATCGCTTGTAATACTTTACAATAATTGTAACATCTACAAAGCGGGCCATATTCGTAGTGTCACCAAGATAAGGTATCTAGCCTTATCCATCTACTACAGACCATTAGGTTATTAATTAAAACATGATCCATCAGTATGTCTCTAGATACATGTTTAAGTTCGAGAAAACCATGGAAATTAGTTTATTGGTTTATGATTAATGCAACCAAAATTGGAATAAAATATCATTTATTTTTTAAATAAAGAATGAGTTTGTACGTAAAATTTTTAAACTATAGGACCCTATGAGATTTAGGGCTCAAACCCAACAATATCATCTCAGAGATGTAAATGAATATCTAAGAAGAGATACCTAGAAATATCTGAGTCCTTATTTAGGATCCAAATGATTTTAAAGAATTTCCTTTAGAGAAAGATAATCTCATAGAATTTTATAGAATAGTTTATATCCAAGAAAAGCCTAGAAAAACTATTTTTCTCGAGATTTCCAAGGAACTGACACCTATCAAACAGAGTTGTGTCTTCATTTGTAAGTTGACATCACACAAGCACACATGTCAAAGTAATAATTTTCAATAAATTAGGTATGATCCTCATGGTTTGGTATTCACACTTTTACTTAGCTATCGTTACTGACCTACTAATTATATCTAGTCAAATGACATATTTATTCTTATGAGATTAAAATTAACGATAAAACAAATTTACTACCTCAGTGGGATACAAATTTCCAGGGTATTGTCTCGGCATGAGTTCTCAATTAATGATAAACTAAGTGTTTAGTTTATTGACAATTGCTTAAGCTAGCCAGAAATCTAGTTTTGGGAAATCCACCTTCAAGCTCAAATCGTTCTGACCCTAGCATGCCAAATTGAATCTCTTCAAAATCATCACACTAAGACCTTAATATCCTTCAATTACAACATTTGTTACTATCCTATCATTTTTATGCATATTATAATAACAATCTGTCCTATCAAGTCCAACTAAAAGTCTTCTCTTTCACGTAGAAAATTTAGCCCAAGAACATTCGATCAATGGTTAGATAATGGAAAAAATTATCACAGACAAATTAGAAAGAAATTTCATTCACTAAAATTCTAATGGTCAACCATGCATCAACCAACACCCTAGAAATTAAAAGTTTAGTTGCACATGACCATAAAACTTAACAGTTCCAATATAAAACTAATCATGACAACTACAAAGAAGAGAAAAATAGATAATTTGGTGATTTGATCTCACTTTTTCCGTCTTTGTATTGATCTCCAGTAGTATCTACCTTTTCAGACGGCTCTCCTCTACCCTAAGTTAAAATTTCACAAAGAACTTCTCCCAATCGAGTGATCAAAATGCTAATTAAATAAGCTCTCGAGCCGTCGCACGTCCAAGTACGCACAACATCGAGGCGCTATATTGCAAAACCTATTATTGCATCGTGCCTAGCACCTTAGAGTGCTGCAGGTCGTCTTTTTCTTGATTCTTGGCCTCCTTTTTTCATATTGCACAGTTGGCCCTAGAGTTTGGACTTTTAAACCAACTTTTGATCCATTTGTTCCTATAACCCTGAAATTCACTATATAAAACACATTAAACCTAACCGACTAGTAATAATTACTCTAAATAAGAGACAATTAAAGCACTTTTCAAGTGCTTTCCATAAGTTGTAAAGAAAAGAAGAAAGAAAGAAAGAAGTTTTAGAGAAGTAGAAAAACTACTTAGAGTGAGAAAATGCGAGTGTGTGATTATTGAGAGAATGAAAAGAACTTAATTCTCTAAAAAAGCGACCATATTTGTACTTTCTTGTTATTGGATTGCCTTTCTTCCAAGTGTTTTTGTGTCTTTCTTCTGTATCGATTTCTTGAACAATCATTTGATTTCAATTATCAATGTTTCATGTTTGCCCTGCCATTCTCCAGATTGGTGCATAGTGTGATGATTTTAGTTTCCTTGCTTTTAATTTCTTACAATTCTACTTTTAATGTTTCGCAAACATATACTCTCATACTTTATTGGAATTTAACTTTGGAGGGACTAATTTATTACGGTTTTCTGTGGTTGGACTCAGTATACTACTAAATAATGCAAATATTTAGTTGTTTTAGATCGATATGATAAATTTTATTTGATTAAGAGCCTCAACAACTCTGCAATAGACCTGCTAAAGTAGCATTATGAAAATAAATATGGTTACAAGACTCCTCTTCTATGTCACAAATAATGCAAACGACAAGAGTATAGAGGTTCCTAAATGACGAAGACGATCACGATTCACATTCACGTGATAAAAGTTGTAAACTTTTTATTTGGAAAGAGAGAATCTGCCAAATAAAAGAAAATAGCTTTGATGCCAAAGTTTGAGAATGGAGACCAAGTAAAAAGTTCCAGTTCGAGAAGAAGTTCAAATTCCAAGTTACCTCATATGGAATTATAATAATGTATTTATGGAAAGAATGATTGGAGTTTATCTTTTCTGTTAGGAGTAAGATGAGATAGAATTTTTCTTATCCTACATAAGTTAGAGTTAGATCTAATTGGATCAATGATTAGTTTATCACTTGGACTTATTTGATCTCACTCAATTTATCTTGAATTTATTTTTCTTGGTTTTTTTTTTGTCTTCAACCTATTTCATCAAGAGTAATATTAGGATGCACCAAACTTTGTGTATCCCTTTTCACCACTCACATAAAAAAATATTAAAATATTTAGAAAAAGAAAAATTACAAAATTCATCAAATTATAATTAGATAGTTTAGTAGAATGCTCAAAGATAAATGTTGCCTAGATGTACATAAGTATTTTTCTTTTTAGAAATACAGACTCACTAACACATGAAATAGGCACCATACTATAAAGAAGTAGTACGAAAGAGTATTACCTCTAACCCACCATAATTTATATCAAGTTTTTTAGCAGTTAAAATTTTATATTGGTCTCTATTTTTATTCTACCTTATGAATTTTTATCATTTGCAATACATTCACTACAAGAATTTTGGGCTTTAATGTTGGTTGGAAAAAGTTAAATCAGATGTATAATGTTGGTTTTGATTTTTTTAAAAAAACGAATCTTTAATGTCGGTTTTAAACCGACATTGTAGGGGTACCTTTAATGTTAGTTTTAAACCGACATTAAAAACCCGCTTAATTTATCCTCTCACTTTCTATTTTCCCCCCATTTTTTTCATTTCCCTCTTCACTCTCCCCCTATTTTCTTTTTCCTCTCATTCTCACACTTCCCTCTTTAGACCCTATTCTTTCTCACTCCTCTCTTCCAAACCCCCTGCCATTCATTCATCGATCATGGGTGATGAGTCTGTCGTAGTATAGATCTGGCCTCCGTGTAGGTCTGTTCATTGTACAACCCTCGCCGCCACACCCAATTGCTCGGATCTGCTGGTCATTCCGTCGATTATGCTGCTCGTTTCGTCGTCGTTCGCGTGTTTCAATCGGATTTGCTACTTGTTTCATCGTCGTTCACGTATGTCCACTAGATCTACTGCTCGTTTCGTGTCTCCGCCTGATCTGCTGATCGTTCCGTCATTGTTCGCGTGTCTCTGTCAGATCTGCTGCTCGTTTCATCATCGTTCGCGTATGTCTACTAGATCTACTACTCGTTCCGTCGTCGTTCGCGTATCTCCACTGGATCTGCTGCTCATTCGGTCGTCATTCACGTATCTCTGACACATTTGCATGTCTCAGCCAAAGCACCACAGCCACGCATCGTCGTTTGCGTGTCTCCACCGCACACACCGCCAAGTTTGTTCTTGGCCAAATATCCCCGTAATTTTCACTACTCTACTTCTCAGGTTTTAAATTTGATCGAAAATGAATCCCTCGGAAAGAAAAAAGTTAATAAATACCTTTTAATTTTTGAAAAATAGAGCTCTATCAAATGAGATCAAAGATTTTTGGTATTACACGCCATTTTCAAACTCCCATTCCTAATTCGACTTAAACATTAATTTGATGGATTGTAAAGAAGTTTTTAGATGAATAAATATATAAGAGTTCCTTTTTTTTTTATGATAGTGTGACATAATATGGTAGAGCTCCTAAAAAGTAATTGTTTTACATATATGAGAAGTTGCATTTTTCAGCTTGTCATAGATGAGGCTAAAATGTATAATGACGTATTTTATTTAGTAAGAACAATTGCTCCAAACTAACTAAAGAAAACGTAAAGCATATCATCATTTGGTAGCTTTTATTCAAGTTCTTATTGTTAGTTTCTATTGCCCTTTAGTCTTGTCACAATTGAATATTATTCTACTGATTTTTTCATGTTTGCTGTTAATACCTTGCTTACTTGTTTTTTATTGTCTGTGTGAGTTTCTGTACTGTTATTAAATATAGTTCTTCTATGTCCTTCATCTTAAGCAAGCTTTAATGAGAATTCTTTTATGGATTTATCTTTTCTAGTTGATATTGAATAGTGTTCTCTTGTTTGGCTCAAGTAGCCAAATGATTGTAGGTAGGCCAACAGTACCAAGTGCAATTGTGCAACTCCCTTAGTTGGTGGAGTTCAATTGGAGTGTATCTTTGTTCTTGTTTTCTATCCCTAAAACTTGCCTGTGGATTTTTTTTTTTTTTCTTTTTTTTTAGTTTCTATATTGTTTGATTGTAGAGAAAGACATCAAGAAAGAGGCAAAATGGGTATGTTTCTAAAGTGGACACTTAGAACAAGTAGAAGAAGAAAGAGGCAAAATGGGCATTTGGGTTTGATTACTTTAAGATTTTTGTTCTAGTTTAGTACTTTAAACTCTCCTTGTAGATTTCTTTAGACATTCTTCATGTAGGGTAGTGTATGGATTTGTGCAGTCATTTCGTAATTTTTGAGAAATAGAAGTGTTATGCAATTGTTTCTATTATTGTTTCAAAACAATTTATGAACTTGAAAAAGCAACAAAATTTAATTTCACATTAGAAGAAATCTCTTTTTCCAAATACTATAGGTCTTGAAGAACATTGCTCGGAGAAGAGCAAATGTCAAGAAAATCTCTTTTTTAAAATTTTTCATCGTCTTTGTAGCTCATATCTAGGTAGCCAAGCTTCTCTTCTTCATGATCTTGAACAAGAAGATTCTCTCATTTATTCAACTATTGAGTTTTCTTGTTTGGCAGGTGCAACAAAGGAGTAAAGATTTGGTATCGCAACCTGTTTCTTTGAACTACAAGAATTTTGTCTTGAATGTACCATTTATGCACATTGGTAATGTAAAGAGATTGCGATTATCAAAGTTTTTTTTTTTTTATCAACATAAGAATTAAACATGACATATTTTAAGCCTCAGTCACTTTGGTAATGTAAACAGGTCAAAGAGTATTATTTAATTTGAAAGGTTGGATAACAGACAAGGTATGAGTTCCTACCCCATGTTTATATAATGTAACATTTATAGTTGTGCTACTAGTGTGAGTGTAGGTTTTTCTATCATGTGATTGTAGGTTTTTTTATGCTTCTAGTGCTTGCATCTACCATGAATTCAAGCAATTGGAAACTAATGTTCATATTTACTTATGTGTGAATGATTTGGAAACGAAACAACGGCTAGACATGTGCATATTAAAACCGTGTTAACGTTTGTTTCGTAGCACCAAGATGCTTATAGTTTGGAGAAGCTTGCTACAGAGGAGTTGTGCAAACATTATACTAAGGATTTCGGTATTGAATGCTGAATTGGGAGGTTTCACAATATTTATGATCCATTTGGAATATGGAAAGGTAGATTCAAATGCAAGAAATGGTTATGTATCTCTGGACAATTCATAATGTAAGATCTAATGCTATTGGTTCATTCATATAGGTGGAAGGGAAAAGACTCCTGCTGCATTCTACAGAAAGGCCCTCACTTCTGTAAACAAGTTTGAGATGTGGGGAGATAGTCTTCAAACAAGATCTTTCACTTTCATTGATGAATGTGTAGAAGGTGTCATGAGGTAAGGAAGTTCAATTGTTGTACATTTCATGTTTAAAATTTGTTCTTTCTTGGATTTGGTATAATCTTAAGCACCTCAAGAGTGTTCAAAGGTAGAAAGAGTTTGAGACATTTGGAGATACCTTTCAAGGACTTTCGGATTAGTTGGGGTGGGCTATGAACATAATGCAAAGGGAAAATAACCTTAGTTTAAGTAGTTTTTGGCTTATTGGTTTCAGCTCAACTCTAGCTAAGGGAAAATAATTAGTGTATATTTTGTGTTATGAGCAACTTCAGTTATATAAACTTTGAAAGGTTGGAATTGTCTATTACGTTTGTGAAGATGTACAACATTGAAGAACAGATGACATATTTTCTTGATGTGCAACATTCTTTAATATGTTTTTATAAGTTCTTATTATATATTGTTTGCCCATTTTTCTCTGCTTGTAGGAAGTCATGCTTTCAATTTGGATCAAATCTGTGGTGGATGATGGAGAGAGCATAACGAAGGAGCAATTGAAAGACTATGTTGTTTTCCCATATAAAGTGTGTGTGCACTTTTTTTTTTTTTAGGGGTGGATATTTATAAGTTTTAGTTTGTATTTTATAGTTTAAAAGTAAGTTCTCGCTCTTGTTTGGATCTTAATTTTGCTATGTAACGGTTATGAATTTGGGTAATTTGTTGATTACCTTGGTTTTAGAGTTAAATTGTCATCTCTAATTCCTTTTTTGTAACTTATTATTATGGATTTGTAAAAGCAAGCAATAAAGAATTTATTTTGTGCATGTATAGATTGATTACTTTGATTTTAGGGACATGTTGTTTTTAATTTTGTGACCGACATTAAAAATGGATTGGACAATAATTATATTGAATATACGGACAATAATGGAAAAAAAAGGGACATGGTATCTACAAAAAACGGAAAATAATTGAAAAAAAATGGACAAGAATGGACAAGAATTCTAGACTACCGACATTAAAGGGAAGGTCAAGCAACTTTCTATTTCCCTTTATTTTATATAGGAAAACACGTTCTTTTATTTTTAATATTTAGAAAATAGAAATAAAAAATAAAAAATAAGAAAAAAAACATATTATCAAACAAATCGTAATAAAAACAGAAAAGATATTATTGAGCTATACTGATATTATTACTGATATCGTGGCCCTTTGAAAGCCTTGTTTGCAGTATTCAATGATCTTTAAAAAGGGAAGGTCCACCAACCTTCAACTTCACGCCAAACAACCACACCCATTCAATCGGTACTCGTGGAAATTTCTGTAGTTTGGAAAATCCATACTATCTCTATTATTGTTTGTCACGTAAAGAGTTTTTAAATATTAAATAAATTAATAAATTATTTAATGACATGTCGAATAATCAATAGAATTTTATCTATACTGACATAGTTATCACCATCTAAATATTTAATAAATTAATAAATCATTTAATGACATGTCAAATAATGAATATAATTTTTTTCATACCCACGTGGTTACCACCATCCAATTATTTCATTGTTTGTAACGATAAAAACAGTAAATGAGGGTTATGTCAATAGTAATGGAAATATTTTACTTTCGCTTTCAAAAAGACTCATTTTCTTTTAGGGAGCAATAATATACAACACATTTAATTTTGGTCAAATTGCATGATAATCACCTCTTAGATATAGTAGTTATTATAATTAATAAAATGAGTATGATAGCTATTTATTTTTTGAGGATGAAGTATAGTTTTTTTTTAAAAAAAAAAAATTACTAGAGTTTTCATTTTCCGTCAGTTCAATTCTCAGTAAAATTCTTAAAAATAATAATAATAATAAATAAATAAATAAATAAATAATAATTTTCTTTTTTTCAAAACTTGATCTAATTTTTAAAAATATATGTAGAAACTAGATAAAAAGGCTAGAAATTTGAAGATAAAGTGAATTTTAGAAATTTAATTTTAAAAAATCTAAAAACTAAAAATTAAAGCTTTATTTGGTAGCGATTTGGTTTTTGAAAATTAAGCCTATCAATACTATTTTTCATAGGGACAATGACTCTCCACATATCTCCAATGGTATGATATTGTCCACTTTGAGTATAAACCCTCATGTCAGGTCTCATACCAATGGAGATAGTCGTCCTCACTTATATACCCATGATCCTCCTCTTATCTAACAAATATGAGACTTTATTCGCACTCCCAACAATCCTCCCCTCGAACAAAGGACCATCGAGTCTCCCCAAATAGTCATCCATCCATCTAACTCTTTATCTAGGCTAACTCCTCTTCACCTAAGCACATCCCCTATCCAATAGACTTCAACCACAGATCATACCATGACTACTTCCAAGGCTCCACTATACATCTTTGTTTAGCACTTGAAGATTCTAAAGGCATAGTTAAGTCAAGGGCATGGCTTTGATCCACTTGATTGGAAAAGCCTCTCACTTCTACTGCAAGAATAAGTAAAAAAATGACAGAGAAATTAAAAGGAAATCAATAGAAATAGGAAACACAAGAATTTGAGTGAGGAACTCCGAACTTAGAAAAAATGACAACTCACTAGAAAGAAATCCACTAGCGCTCTCTCAAAGCTTTTAATATTACTTTACACTCTTTTCCCACTCTCAAACTATAGAATACATTAAGGAAATTTAATTAGAGTTGGCCACCAAAACTTCAAGTGTTTCTAATTCAGATGACTTGAAACTGTTGGATTTTATGTCCTAAAACTTGTAGTTTGTAAATTAATAAATATATTCTATTTTGTTTTTCGATAAAGTTGTTATTGAAATTGTAATCTGGAATCCAATAAACTAAGGTTCCGAGGCTATTTAATGTAATTTAAACTTTATGTAGTGACATAAATGTGGATCAAGTTCAAATATATAGCCAAAAGGATCGTATATTAATAAAGTTGGGCGCCTTATTCTGGGGACACTATGGATGCGGCCCACTTTGTAGATAGTACAAACGATGTGATCTTGAATCGTTCATATAGAGATATGTGAGTGGGGGTATCCTATGTAAAGAGTTTACATAAGACTGAACCATGAAATAGTCACTTTTTACGTTTTAAATACCGTTTTATGTATAAAATTGACTATTTCGTTAATGACCTAGGTAACTTAATCTTAATCCTGAGCTAATTATGAACTCCTGTTCACTCAGAATTAGCCTTAGATGTGCATAGATGAGGGCAGCTCAATATCGCTGACCCAATAAGCCTCCCATTTCAGGGGTAAGATCGGGTGGATAGCTGGGAACATAGGGTGCAAGACGGAATTCACTCCTACCCGTTATAGGGATAGTAGATAGGTTGTTCCCTTTAGTATTGAATCCAGGTCTTGAACAAGGAACCCCACCCTCTCCTTGGCCCGAGAGGGATTCGGTTTATAGGTTGGACCTTAAACCAATTGTTCATTACATGATCAGTGGAACTTAAGGAAAAAGATGTAATCTTGGGGGTAAAACGGTTTTTATGACCCAGCCGAGATTACGAACAACCTGTGAAGGATTAACTTACTCATCATAGTTATATCAAATGGACACAAATATATCTATAGTGAGGGGAGTGCAACTACGGGACTTTAGTGGAATGACCCGTTAGTTAACGAATGTTGATTAGCTCCATCTAAAGAGTTTAGCTAGCTAATATCAGATCGTTAGAGCTCATGATCTATAGGTACAATAGGTTCCCCTACTAGCTCATATGGAATAAACTTAGAACAGTATGATATAATAATTTGAATTGTTCGAATTAGGTAGAGAGAGAGAAACCAACAAGTATATGTTATATAGTGGTCGGGTTATTTTTAGCTTAAAGATACAGCTTTAATATTTAAATGTGATTTAAATATCAAGAATATGAATACGTTCATATTCGAAAGCACGAAAATGATGGAAATGGTCAAAATTGTAAAAAGTCAAAGAGTCAAAACTTTGACCGACTTTATATTCATATGTGATTTGAATTCGAGAAAATGAATGCGGATTCATGCTCAGGAGGTCAAAAGTAGTCAACACGGAAAAAATCATAAAAAGTCAAAATGTTGATTGTTTGGTCAAAGTTTGACTTTGACCAAATGACTATTTTGCCATTTGACTATAGTTATGAGAAAATCCAAACTTTTGTTGAATAATTCC
This sequence comes from Benincasa hispida, assembly GCF_027475165.1. Classification (NCBI taxonomy): domain Eukaryota; kingdom Viridiplantae; phylum Streptophyta; class Magnoliopsida; order Cucurbitales; family Cucurbitaceae; genus Benincasa; species Benincasa hispida. The sequence goes on along the minus strand of NC_143489.1, from coordinate 82,788,775 downwards.
ACTAACAAAATAGTGGGCTAGGTGTTGGCTTATAGTGGAGACATTCTGAGTCCAAAGGATAGTAGGTTAACTCTAATGGTGGTCAAAAAGAGTTCGGATCAAGATTCAACGAGGAGAAGCGGCTTTCGGGAGCTTCAAAGGTGGCATCTCTACACTTTTAATTCACTGTTTTTCCTTCAATTGCATGCTATTATCCTTTAATTTAAAAGCAATTAGAGTGTAATTAGGTCTCAATTCCACTGTGTATGTCTCGTATTCCATCATGTGGTATCAGAGCATGCTAGAATTACTCTCAATTGCTTTTGGTGGGTGTTTTTTTCCTATCTATTCAAGTGTTGAATGAAATATGGACTAAAGTGGATTTATTATTATTTTGGCATTTTTTACCTTTAAATTTCTTATGGAAATTTGTAATTGCTAACTTTTTTATGAGCATTAATGTGTGAAAAAGGATCTGTAAATTTTTTAGAGTCATTAGAGTTGAATTTAGGCTATAATTGCTTGATTCGGAGAGAGATAACAGCAACAAAAATGGAGAAAAAAAGCTTACAGACCCGTTTTTGGCCACAGCCTGAGAGTTCAGCTCCCAGAACCAACCCGACCCGTTTCTCCACCCGAATCTTTCACGCACACCTGCCCGGCCGGATCCGACCCGAGAGCCTGCCTCCCTCCGATTCGCGCGACCTAGTTCGAAGCTGCCCGCGCACCTCCCGCCTGCTCGCGACCCACGCGCCTGTGTGCCCGCTCCGCCTCCATCGACCCGACCCGCGCTTCTGTTGACTACCCCAGTGTTCGTTGACCAGTCGGTCCAGACGGTCTGGACCGGAACGTTTGACCGGTTCAGCTTGGTTTCTTGTGTTTTCGGGTCGATTCAAGTGATTTCTGAGCGGTTCCTGATGGTTCAAAGTATTTGAAGCTGGTTCAGGGAAGCTGGTTGCTGAATTTTGTAATAAATTAGTTATTTGTTTGTATTTAATGCCAAAATCGGTCCACTTTAGTGTTGTTTACCTATTATGCATGTGATGTATAATGTTCTTTGATTATGTGTGCATATAGTATGTCATATAGTTTTAAAAGCCCACCATAGGAAAAGCATGTGACATGCATTTGTTATATCTTATAAGTGTTATAGAATATATACTATGCATGCTTAGTTTTAATATAAATGGTATATTAAAGCATGTTTGATTGAAGGAAGCATGTTATAGATGAATGCTCTAGGGTTATAATTGTTATAATTTATTTTATAATTGTTATAAAATAACCTAGACTTCTAAAATCTATAACAAAGTTAAGATGCATGCTCATTTAGGGTTAACCATCGAACAATCCTAATTTTCATAGAAAATAGGTCGATATCTTGTAAAACCGAAGTTACAAGAAAACTCACTCGGCAAGATCTTGGAAAAAAGTCAGATAAGATGACAAAGGTTGAAGGTTTTTAAGTTGACGGTTCATGGAACACCTACTACCTGGAGATCGAGCCGGCGTCTGAGTTAGGTTAAACCGATTTTATGAGCATGTGTGAGTGGTGTGAGGTAATAAAAAATTTTTATCACCTAGACATCGTAGGTTAAAAATCCAGTATAAAAGTTATACTCAGATGAATCACCTAGACTTAGGATATGTTTAGTTAGCTGAAATGTATCGCTAAGTATTTTATATCATAACCGTCTAGAACACTTCAGCTGGAGAGAAGTAATATACTTTTAGCTCTAGCGTCCCTAAGAGTTCACACCGTGAGATTCATGCTTGGCTTTGGGCCGCCCTAGGAGCGGACTCCAGTTGGAGAGTGTTTGCATGAGTCAATACCAAGGTGAATAGGGGAAGTTGTTCATTGTAAATGGGAGAAGGAAGTGTGTTAACACATCCTACGGTCTCTTCCATTAAGTCGCACCATGAGATTCCTATAATGTGCCTGCATGTCTGCCCTGGAGCGACCTTACCAATCGGAGGGTTGTATTATAGGATTCGGAACTCCGCGAACTCTAGAAATAGATAGGGTCTCTCAGGTTCGTTTTCAATCTTGTTTTTCCAACTATGGAAGCATAATGATTCCGATCTTTGAGGTCTGAAAATGGAGGGTCACACTTACGAGAATTACTAAGTGTTAGTAAATTCTTGACCAAAGTAGCGATAACTGAGCTGCTATAGGAATAAGAGTTATTCTGGTGATAGTATCTAGTCAAGATAGTCTTGGTTTAATGGAGGAATAGTCGATCACCCCTCGGTGGAGGTTATTCTAAACCATTGAAATATCGTTGCAAAATATAATGATTAAGGGTACATTATTAGATTTTTTTTGCTAAACTTGATTGGATTTAACAGATTAACGTTTTTACTAAAAAGGATATGTTTTTTCTTTTCAGCATGACTAGCTCTTTAGATCAAATCTTAGCTTCCGAGAAACTAAACGGTAATAATTACTCAACATGGAAAAACAATATGAATTCAACACTAGTAATAGATGACTTGAGATTTGTCTTAACTAAGGAATGTCCTCAGGCCCCTGCCTCGAAAGAAGCACAAGGTAAATATGATTTACTAGTTGCTGAAACATGTTTAGTAGAGGATGATACCTCAGCCTGGATATTGGATTCAGGAGCCACTATACATATTTGCTTCTCTTTTCAGGAAACTAGTTCCTGGAAAAAGATTGAAGAAGGCGAGATCACCCTCAAGGTTGGAACATGAGAGGTTGTCTCGGCCGAAGCAGTGGGAGACTTAAAGTTGTTTTTCAACGATAGATATATCATACTTATAGATGTTTTGTATGCACCTCTTATGAAGAGGAATTTAATATCTATCGCTTGTATTATGGAACAAATGTATAAAATATCTTTTGAAGTTAATGAAGCGTTCATTTTCAGAAAAGGTATTCAAATTTGTTCTGCTATACTTGAAAACAACTTATATAAGTTAAGACCAACTAAAGCAAAATTTGTCTTAAATACTGAGATGTTTAGAACAGTTGAAACTCAGAATAAAAGACAAAAAGTTTCTTCTAATGCCTATCTATGACACTTAAGACTTTGTCACATAAATCTCAATAGGATTGAGTGATTGGTTAAGAATGGACTACTAAATCAGTTAGAAGACAATTCTTTACCTCCATGTGAGTCTTGTCTTGAAGGAAAAATGACTAAGTGATCTTTTACTGGAAAAGGTCTCAGAGCCACAATACCCTTAGAGCTCGTACATTCGGACCTCTGTGGACCGATGAATGTCAAAGCTCGAGGTGGGTATGAATATTTCATCAGTTTTATTGATGATTATTCAAGGTATGGTCATATTTACCTAATGCATCAAAAGTCTGATTCTTTTGAAAAGTTCAAAGAATATAAGGCTGAAGTTGAGAACCAGTTAAGTAAAACAATTAAAACACTACGATCAGATCGAGGTGGGGAGTACATGGACTTAAGATTCCAAGACTATATGATAGAACATGGAATCAAGTCACAACTCTCTGTACCTGATATGCCTCAGCAGAATGGTGTATCTGAAATAAGAAACAAAACCTTGTTGGACATGGTTCACTCAATGATGAGCTTTGCTGAGTTACCTGATTCCTTTTGGGGACATGCATTAGAGACTGTTGTCTATATTTTGAATAACGTTCCCTCTAAAAGTATTTCAGAAATACCTTATGAGCTATGGAAAGGGCGTAAAGGCAGTTTACGCCATTTTAGGATTTGGGGATGCCCGACACACGTGTTGGTGCAAAATCTTAAAAAATTGGAACGTCGTTCAAAACTTGCCTATTTGTAGGTTATCTAAAAGAAACAAAAGGTGGTATATTTTATGATCCTCAAGAGAATAAGGTATTTGTATCGAAAAATGCCACATTCTTAGAGGAAGACCACATAAGAAGTCATCAACCTCACAGTAGACTAGTATTGAATGAAATTTCCAAAGACGCTATAGATAGAGCTAGTTCATCTACTGAAGTAGTAGATAAAACTAGTACATCTGGCCAGCCACATCCTTCTCAAGAGTTGAGAATGCCTCAACGTAGTGGGAGAGTTGTTCATCAGCCTGACCGTTACTTGGGTTTAACAGAAACACAAGTCGTCATACCTGATGACGGCATAGAGGATCCATCGACCTATAAACAGGCGATAAAAGATGTGGACTATGATCAGTGGGTCAAAGCCATGGACCTCAAAATGGAGTCTATGTACTTCAATTATGTCTGGAAACTTGTAGATCAACCAAATGATGTAAAACCAATTGGTTGCAAGTGGATCTACAAGAGAAAACGAGACCAAGCCGATAAAGTGCAAACTTTTAAGGCTCGACTTGTGGCAAAGGGTTATACCCAGAGACAGAGAGTGGACTATGAAGAAACTTTCTCTCCCGTTGCCATGCCTAAGTCGATTAGAATACTCTTATCCATTGTCACCTTTTATGACTATGAAATTTAGCAGATGGATGTCAAAACAACCTTTCTAAACGATGATCTTGAAGAGAGTATCTATATGGCTGAACCAGAGGGGTTTATTGCACAACGTCAAGAACAAAAGGTTTGTAAGCTTCAAAAATCCATTTATGGGTTGAAACAAGCTTCTAGATCTTGGAATATAAGATTTGATACTGCGATCAAATCATATGGCTTTGAATAGAATGTTGACGAGCCTTGTGTTTACAAGAAGATCGTCAATTCTACTATAGCGTTCTTAGTTTTATATGTTGACGATATTCTACTCATTGGGAATGAAGTAGGTTACCTAATTGAAATCAAGAAATGGCTAGCAACGCAGTTCCAAATGAAAGATTTAAGAAATGCGCAGTATATTCTCACGATTCAAATTATTCGAAACCGCAGGAATAGAACACTAGCCATGTCTCAAGCAACTTATATAGACAAAATGTTGTATAGGTATAAGATGCAGAATTCCAAAAGAGGTCTGTTACCTTATAGATATAGAATTCATTTGTCAAAGGATCAATGTCTTAAGACACCTCGAGAGGTTGAGGATATGAGACGCATTCCCTATACTTCCGTAGTAGGGAGCCTGATGTATGCAATGTTATGTACTAGACTTGACATATGCTACACAGTAAGGATAGTCAGTAGGTATCAGTCCAATCCTGGATATAATCATTGGACTGCCATTAAAAATATCCTCAAGTATCTTAGGAGAACGAGGAACTACATGCTCGTGTATGGTACTAAGGATTTGATCCTTACTGGATACACTGACTCTGATTTTCAAACTGATAAAGATGCTAGAAAGTCTACATCTGGATCAGTGTTCACTCTTAATGAAGGAGCTATAGTGTGGAGAAGTGTAAAGCAAAACTGTATTGCGGACCCCACAATGGAAGCTGAATACGTAGCTGCTTATGAAGCAGCAAAGAAAGCAGTATGGTTGAGGAAATTCTTGACAGATTTGGAAGTAGTTCCAAATATGCATCTGCCTATCACCCTATATTGTGATAATAGTGGTGCAGTTGCAAACTCAAGAGAACCAAGAAGCCACAATCGCGGCAAGCATATTGAACGCAAATACCATCTGATCCGGGAGATTGTACATCGTGGAGACGTTGTAGTGACCCAGATATCTTCTGAGCAAAACATTGCTGGTCCTTTTACAAAGACCCTCACGGCTAAAGTGTTTGAAGGTCACCTACAGAGTCTAGGTCTACGAAGTTTGTAAACTAGGACAAGTGGGAGAAGTTTTGAGTATATGCCCTAGTTTATTGTATTCACATGTTTATTGTACTCATATGTTTCTCACTTAAATTCAACATTGTGATACTCCACTAGAAGTTTTAGTCCAAGTGGGAGTTTGTTGGATTTTATGTCCTAAAACTCGTAGTTTGTAAATTAATAAATATATTATGTTTTGTTTTTCGATAAAGTTGTTATTGAAATTGTAATCTTGAATCCAATAAACTAAGGTTTCGAGGCTATTTAATGTAATTTGAACTTTATGTAGTGACACAAATGTGGATCAAGTTTAAATATATAACCAAAATGGTCTATAGTATATGAATAAGGTTGGGCGCTTTATTCTGGGGATACTATGGATGCGGCCCACTTCGTAGATAGTACAAATGATGTGATCCTGAATCGTTTATATAGAGATATGTGAGTGGGGTACCCTATATAAAGAGTTTACATAAGACTGAATCATGAAATAGTCACTTTTTACGTTCTAAATAACGTTTTATGTATAAAACTGACTATTTCGTTAATTGATGACCTAGGTAACTTAATCTTAATCTTGAGCTAACTATGAACTCCTGTTCACTCAGAATTATCCTTAGATCTGCATAGGTGGGGGCAGCTCAATATCGCTGGCCCAATAAGCCTCCCATTTCAGGGGTAAGATCGGGTGGATAGCTGGGAACATAGGGTACAAGACGGAATTCACTCCTACCAATTATAGGGACAGTAGATAGGTTGTTCCCTTTAGTACTGAATCCAGGTCTTGAACAAGGGACCCCACCCACTCCTTGGCTCGAGAAAGATTCGGTTTATAGGTTGGACTTTAAACCAATTGTTCATTAGAGAATTAGTGGAACTTTAGGAACAAGATGTGATTTTGGGGGTAAAACGGTTTTTATGACTCAACCGAGATTACAAACAACCTGTGAAGGATTAACTTACTCATCATGGTTATATCAAATGGACACAAATATATCTATAGTGAGGGTAGTGCAACTACGGGACTTTAATGGAATGACCCTTTAGTTAACGAATGTTGATTAGCTCCATCTAAAGAGTTTAACTAGCTAATCTTGGATTATTGGAGCCCATGATCTATAGGTCCATTAGGTTCCCCTACTAGCTCATATGGAATAAACTTAGAACAGTATGATAGAATAATTTGAATTGTTCGAATTAGGTAGAGAGAGAGAAACCGACAAGTATATGTGATATAGTGGTTGTGTTTTTTTTTTTAGCTTAGAGATACAGCTTTAATATTTAAATATGATTTAAATATCAAGAATATGAATATGTTCATATTTGGAAGCTCGAAAATGATGGAAATGGTCAAAGTTGTAAAAAGTCAAAGAGTTGACTTTTGACTTTGAAAAGTCAAAACTTTGACCGACCTTATATTCAAATATGATTTGAAATTTGAGAAAATAAATGCGGATTCATGCTTGAGAGGTCAAAATTAGTCAACACAGAAAAAATCATAAAAAGTCAAAATGTTGACTATTTGGTCAAAGTTTGACTTTGACCAAATGACTATTTTGCCCTTTGACTATAGTTAGTGGGAAAATCCAAACTTTTGTTGGATAATTCCACTAACAAAATAGTAGGCTAGGTGTTGGCTTATAGTGGAGACATTAAGCCCACTAAGTGAGTGGATTTTAGGTGTTGGGTTTTTTATGAATTTTTTCATGCAATTGTTGCATGCTTTTTTTCTATAAATTGGGCTTTTTTTCTGATATTTGGGCTAGAAAATTACAACTTTGTGAAGAAAAAAGGAAACACCCAAACCTACTCAAAATTTCATTCCTTATTTTCATCTCTTTTCTCTCTCTCGGTTCTCTTCATCCACCGGGTCCCACAACTCGGTTCTGAATCCAGATAGTAGGTCAACTCTAGTGGTGGTTAAAAAGTGTTCGGGTCGAGATTCAACGAGGAGAAGCAGCTTTCTGGAGTTTCAAAGATAGCATCTTCGGGAGTTTCAAAGATAGCATCTCTACAGTTTTAATTTACTGTTTTTCCTTCAATTGCATTTTATTATCCTTTAATTTAAAAGCAATTAGAGTGTAATTAGGTCCCAATTCCGCTGCGTATGTCTCGTATTTCATCAGAAACTAGAGGCATAGACTCTTTCTATAGGTTTGGAGCCCATCCCCATTCTTTAATTTAATCGATGTGGGACAAACTGCACTTCTAATATTTTGTCAAAACTCAACAAATTCCACCTGATAATATATTTGAAGAATCTAAAACTTTTGCAACATCCATTGTCTTCACCAACAATCATAATTCTCAACTCAGAGAACTATAACCTACTCCACCATAAAATGTAGACCACTTGGAATACCACTACATTCCTCTATCATGATAAAGCCGATATGCCACCAAGATGATTTTCGTCTTCTTCAGAGGAAGTCATTGTCTTCACGTGGGTATAAACCTTCATGCTTTGTTTTTGGAACAACCCCAAAAGGTCTCATACCAGTGGAGATAGTCATCCTCACTTATATCCATAATTCTCCCTTTATCTAACAAATGTGGGACTTTGGTCGTATTTCCATCAATTTCTACTTTCAACTTTCTTCTTTTGAAATCTACTTTTTACCAATGGTTTAAAGAACCAAGTCAATTGTGAAAACTAAAGAAAGTAGCATTTAAAAGCTTGTTTTTGTTTTTGTAATTTTCCTAAGAATTCAACCATTGTACTTAAGAAAGATGCAAATCAAGATAAGAAATTGGGAGGAAATATGCTTAATTTTCAAAAACCGAAAACAAAAAATAATTAATACAGTCTAAAATCATGTACTTTTAAAGAAAAATTAAAGAATTGGACTTTTGAGATGGAATCTTTTTAGTACAATTAGAGTAGGGAGATATGAATCAAAGACCTCGTAGTTATTAATACACTCGTATGTCAAGTAAGCTATGCTGGATTTGGCTTTACGATGCAACTTTTAAAACTTTGTAAGTTAAAAGATAAAATTTTGTAACTAAGGATTTGGAGGTGAACGAGGGTGATTTTCAACCGCAACAATGTGCGATTTCTCCTTTAGTTGAGGACAGACTCATCATTGATAGCCTAGGATCAAATTCCAATTTGATCACATTACTTTAAAATTTTAATATAGTTCTTCCATAATTTGATCCTCAAATTCAATTTAGTACCTTTAATTTTAAGAGTTTCAATTTCGTTGTTGTAGTTTTTGAAAACCCCACAAATCATTGTCCCTAAATCATCTACTATACCTACCTCGAAAAATCTACTTATTTTTCCTAACTTTTAATTTGATTTAAACTTTTAACAAGGGTAATAAACGTTATAGCTAAATAGAAAACACGTCACCTCTGTTTGTTAAATACTATTTATGATATTTAACTAATTCATTCTTAAATAAAATTAAAACTATTAGAATCTGTTTATTTTACTAAAATAGAATGAATTTGAAATGGGATGTAACAAAAGAATATATGTTTAGATTGAGCGTTTTGGGTTCGAATTGTAATATTAAACTCATTTCATTTTCATAATTTTCAACTCAACTCTCTTTCCTATTATTTTCACTTCCATCCTCAATATATCATGCATTCCAACACTCCTTTAATCGTTAATAATTCTATCATATTTCAGCCTTCCAAATAGTTTTTAAAAACTATAGATCCAAAGTAAAACTAAATTAAAAACGTACAGCACTAAATTCATAATGTAAACTTTTCATTTTTTCTTAAAGAAAAAAAGGGCGGAAAAGGATTTGAAGACAAGGACAACCAACTAAAGCAACTCAAGTGTTTGCTTGGCTGAAAAGCTCTCGTGAAAAGGGATGACTATCTTTAATCTCAGGCACACACTTCACCTTCCTCTCTGCCATATATATTTTTTTTCAAAAAATAAAATAAAATGAATTTTAACTACATCAACATAAAGTTTACAAGTACATATAAAAAGCAGTTACAAATATAGCTTTAATTTAACTCAACTCAATGTATTAGTAAATATAATCTAAAATAATTTGTAGATATAACAAAATTTTGATTTAGATTCTTATAAATGATAAATTATATATCAGAAGTTCATCAATATCATCATTAATAAGAATCTCTATTAATGATAAGAGTCTATTCATCGATAGATTTTATTATATTTACAATTTTTTCAAAATATTCTATTAATGAGTAGTGTTAAAAGTAGGCAATTGGAAATTTATAAAGAAAATATATATAGATATAATTAATAAGTCGGTGAAACTGCCATTATCTAATTAATGAGTCGGTGAAACGACGAGAACAATAATTGATGGTTTTGCTAGTGTGAGATGATCGGTTATAATAAGTATCCTTAATGTTATTGCTTACCAAATATATTACTAATTACTATTTTGAAATTTTCTATTGTTGGTATTTATTTTCTAAGTTTACTAAAAATATTTAGGCTAAATCATAAATTTAGTCCTTTTATTTCAAAAATGTTAGAATTTAGTCAAATAATTATATATTTGTAAATCTATATAAACCATAAACAAATAATCTTAAGATATATTAATCATCAAAAAACTCGAAAACAAAACCAAGGAGCACTACAAGAAAAATGAATTCTCCTAATACCTAAATAAAGCGTTGGGAGTTAGGTCGTCGGGAGAGACGGTCTCTCCCGACGACGTAAAGGCCCGTGGGAACTCCCGACACAAAGAACCGGCATCGGGAATTCCGACGCCCAAAACCAACGCCGGGAGTTTTCGATTAAAAATAAAGCTTTTTTTTTTAGTTTTTAAAATTTGTTTCGATTTTTTAAAATATGAATAGAAAGTAAATAAAAAAAGATAGAAATTTACGTGTGAAACTAGTATTTATAAATTTATCTTTTAAAAGTAAATAATAAAAAACGAAATAATTATATCAAACCGCCATAATTAACCTATTTCATTTTAAGTTTTCAATTTTCATCAATATACTGTCAAAATACTGATTTTTAAACTTTAAAATGGAAATATGTTATTAATGCGTGAAACACAAGAAAATGAAATAATAATTTATTCCATTTAATATTGGTTAAAAAAGTGATGATATGAAAATTATTTCATATGCAACATATACTTTGGCAACCCAATTGGTAAAAAAGGGCACCTACATGAAAATTTCCTACACAAGGATCACATCCATTGTTTAAAGAAAGTTAATTGACCTCTAAACCAAGTTATAATGCACTCAATTAAACTTGGAGATGGAAACTTCTTCTTTCTTTCTTTTTTTAATTTCTCTAAATTCGTGCACGAATTTATTATCTTTTAAGATCATAACAAAGTAAGATGAGAAAAGACACAAATTCAAATATAAAAAACTTCAGCAAATTTGAATTCAATCTCTAATCATATTGAGGTAAAATAAACTCAATACGTACAACAAAACAATATCTAGTCATATTACATATTGAATAATCTCTAGACAAGCAGAACAATCTAATTTGGTTATATGTGTACGTAGAACTTCACCCAAATACTCAACTCAAAGTCTTATGTATCAATTAGAGTGGGTACTACAAGACCTAAATCTGGTATAAGATAAAAACACAATCTCATAACATACGAATAATCACCACAAGTACAAAGATCTAGAGGTTTGAAACCCATTCTTCACATAAATCTCACAAATCTCATCTTTCTTGAATCATTCATTAATTTTTTTTTTTTTTTTTTTAAAAATCTCTTTAAACATAGATATTTCTAAATTCCCAACTAATTGTAGCACATCTTAAATGTTTCTAAAATCACTATCTGTGCTAAAAGCACGAAATTGCCAAAATTCGTCGGTAATTCTTGAAATTATGATCATATCTTTTTTTTTTCTTCCAAGAAAGATGCATAAAAATAAATTCCTTAAATTTTCAAAGTTTTAGTAAAAAATGAAAGAATCACTCACAATTCTACGAATGAAATGTGTTTGGATTATAAATTTCTCCGTTCTCTACTTGACTTGAAATATTATTTAATTTAAGTTTAAGCAATACTTAATCCTAAATTCAAAGCTGATTTATTAGTTATGCACATTTAGTTAAATCTTTTCACCCAATAGAAATCACTTTTCTTTTATCTTTTTCTTCAAAAATATATATATATATATATATATATTCCCAAAAAAAAAATTAAGTTGCACCCCAATTATATCCATCTTTAGTAATAGAATTGAGTATTAATAGATTCATACTAGAGATATGGTTATTACTAATAGACTTTGAGAGCTAGATCTAAAGTTTGTTATATTTACAAATTTGTTTATATTGTATTATATCTGTCAATACTTTCGATTTGAATATTATATTTGCAGTTATCCTAAAAATTAAATGGAAACCAAACTCAAACAATAAAAAATATAAATTAATAATTTTTTTAAAAAAAGGATTGTGGTAAAGGATATATATAAAGACTAGGAGTGAATATGACAAATCAAAGGACAACTTGCTTTTATCTTGTTGAAAAAAAAGCTCTCCCGAAGAAATGACATCTTCGATCTCAGCCACCCACTTCATCTTCTTCTTCCTCTTCATAGCTTATGCACAACAAGATGAATCCTTCTTCATAAAAAAATCCATGGACAGAAAGCTTCTAGGCCTTGAAACAGAGCAGCTAAGCCATTTAAGACTGTATTGGCATGACGTCCTGAGTGGTGATAACCCAACTTCAATGGAGATCATACCCCCAATTTCAAACAAATTTCATTCAGGATTCGGCTACATTCGAATGATTGACAATGCATTGACCGAAGAACAAGATCGAAGCTCGAAATTATTGGGAAGAGCTCAAGGATTCTACGCATCAGCTTCACAAGACAAAGTTGCATTGCTAATGGCTATGAATTTTGTGTTTACAAGTGGGAAATACAATGGAAGCTCCATTTCCTTATTTGGAAGGAATCCATGGATGGAGAATCTTAGAGAGTTGTCTGTGATTGGAGGAAGTGGGTTGTTTAGGTTTGCGAGAGGCTATGCTCAACTCCATACAGTGGAGCTTGATATTGCCAAAGGGAATGCTGTTGTTGAATACAACATTTATCTGTTCCATTATGCCGATTCTATATCATCGTTTTAAGTTTGATAAATTTTTTAAGTATTTGAAAATAATTCAATTTTTTCAATACTTAAAAAGTCGATTCAAAGATATTTTTAGGATCTATTGTTTTGATGTTTTTAATTTGAGTTTAATAATGTTGAAGTTATCTTGAAATTGGCTGATGATTAACTTAATTTCATCTTACAATTTGTGTATTTTATTAGTACATATGTTGTAATATGGATGGAATGATCAAGTATAAGAGCAATTTGAGGGAATGGAAATATAAATTATGCAAAAAGGGGTTGGAATGGAAGTTTATTTGAAGGATTGTAGCCTTGCTGAGTAGCTTTCTTCTCTTGTTTAAATTAAAATTTACTTGGATATCCTTTGGATAACATGAATATATATGAAGATTTTAATCAGATGTCTAATAAAAAAAAAAATGTCCACAATTCGATTTTTTTTTAATTTTCGAGAATTAAACCTATTTTCTCTCAATTTCATAGGATACTTAGAATTTGTATAATCTTTAAAATATGAGAGAAACTATACTGGTAAAGAATATTCTATATAGTCATTTTTAATTCACTAGATCATGTATGTGTTGGCTAAATCCTATCCACAAATTTAGGCATGCCAATTAGTATAAAGAGGAGTGATATCTTAGAATTTGTATCAAATAAATAAATAATTGGAAGTGATAAACACAAATAATCTCTTTCTTCAATTTATATTTCAAATTACTTCAACCTCCAAAAATTTCTCCAAACAAAGTGGTATGGGAACTTAAAAACATTTATGAGAAGATGGCAAGGGCTTTTTTGTTTAAAAAAATAAAAGCACCAACCGGACCGGATACTCATACAAACAAAGATCTAATGGCAAATTAAGTGAACAATTGGCATATATTTAGTCTCAAAATCATCATCAACAGAAAGCTCGAATTTAAAGTAAACAAATCAATGTTTCGATTTGGGATCCCATAACTTTAAAACTGAAAACATTCAGAGAAAAAGAAAAAAAAAAAAAAAAGAAATGACTTTAACAAGTATTAAAGCAAACCTATAGAAGGAAATGTAAGTCGAAAGCAAATAAGTTTAAGCGAAAACTAAGGACTAATTATCTTCCATGGCCCTTTGGACGAACTCTAACTTGTCTTGTTCATACCTAAAATAAACATTTAAAGAAAAGGATGAGTCTTAAAATATTAAGAGACTTCATTGTTAAGATCGAGTCACTTGCACAATCAAAATATTGGATAAATCATGATGAGACCTAGAGATGTCCAATTTTTCCATGGGATTGCCCCAAATAGGGTGGGCATTCCCTGATTAGGTGGGAAATGGGGAAGTGAGTGAGGAAAAAAAAATCTCCGTGAGCTAAACGGGGATGGGGATGGGGAATGCATTCCCCGTCCCCGCCTCTGACCCCGGCCTCGCCCCATTCCCCGTCCACGCCCTGACTAGTATGTTATTATTATTATTATTATTAAATATTACATTTAAATTCAAAATTGATTATTTATTGTGAAAGATAATGAATATGTTTAAATTGATTGTTTAAATTTAGATTATATATGTGAATAATTCGATTTATATTTATTTCTTTCTACTAAAAAAATTAATTAGATTTTTTAGGCCAAAATTAGAATGATTTATTTTTAAATTCAAATTATCATATAAAACTAACCATAATAAACAATTTGGTGATAAATTTAATTATTTAATTAAAATTTTCTCACATTAGTGATTTAAATTAATTGGCTTTTTACAAAAAAAAAAAAGGTAACGGGGAAAAATTTCCCACGGGGAAGCCAATCCTCGTGAATTTCCCGTGGGGAATCCCCGCCCCGATCCGTGTGGGGAAATTCACAGGGATGGGAATGAAATGGGGAGCGGGGATGGGAAGGGGAATGACATCGCCGATCCCGCCCCGCCCCGTGGACATCTCTAGTGAGACTTACGCTTTCCTTCTCTAATTTCTACTCTTTCTCTTACTCTTCAGGATGTGCACCTCTTCCAGACACATAGTTTTGTACACATAGAAGTCACTAGGAATACGTCTCTGTCATACACCACATGGCTCTCTAGGTATGCATCATTTTCATACATATCGACCCGGTTACATCAAGTTCATGCACCAAGGTTTCTGAACATACACCTCTTTAATTTCATGTAGTTAAAAGTCATGTCGAAGGTAAGAGGGAAACTATTTCAACGTTTCTAGGAGCATTATGAATATCCAAACATGCGTGTGATCTCATATTCAATGCCATACACATAAACCAATATCATAAATCCTTCAACCAGAAAAGTCTATTGAAATATAATTTTTTTGGATTAGAATTATTTGGACCTGGTGTAATCCAAAAGCCCAATTTCTAGAATGATTAATTATTAGAATAGTGTAGAGAAATTACTTGTAGAAGATATTTAGAGCATATTGTAGAATTATCTAGAACATATGAGAAAAATATGTAATTGAAAAGAATAGTCTAGATATATACTTATTGCCACGAGATCATAAATGTTTGGCAAAATCCTAGTTATAGATTTAGGGATGTCAGCTAGTATGAATTAGATGGATGTCTTAATATTTGTGTCAAACCAGAACAAAAAATAATAATAAAAGTGATCAATAACACGAGTAACTTATTTCTTCAAACTCACTTCTAAATAACCTCTAAACTTCAAAAGTTTCGGAAAAGTTTGTAAATTATTCCAACAGATTTCATAGCATGATGATTATTTGATTTTGCAAAGCATTTACATAGGGATTACACACTGTTGGCATTTCATGCTTTTGAAATGAACTTTGAAAAAGATTGTAAATGATCTATTTTTTGGCGTGAAGAGGTATGTGTCAGACAGATGATAAATTAATGTTCAAGCACACTTTTCTAGTTGCATACAAGTTTTCTTGAGCTAGATAAAAATATAAATCTAACTTAAGTGCCCTGGAAGCCCGGGATCAAATGTAAGGAGTCTAGTGTTGACTAACGCAAGATGGTTTACTGATCTGTTTGTAGTGGTTTACTAATTAAATAGATACGTTGGTTATTTTAGCATGCTTGCAAGAGGAAGTAGGAGTTCAAATAACGGGGAAGAGGATATATGGATGAATGGATGAGACATTAGATGGTTGCGTTGATTCCTTAGTTATAACAACAAACCCATGTAAGCACAGTGAAAATGAGGTGGAGATGGTAAAGATGCCTGCTAAAATCTAAGTGTATGTGTGCGATGCATTTAGAGTTTGTTCTCTAGTTTATATGCTCAACACCTCTTGATGTAAATGCCACATTTATCTTATCACTAAGATGCATGCATTAGTCAAAATGAACAAACGTGACATGAATAACTTTATCTCTAAAATTACTCAATGCCCTAGCTTGATGAGTTCTACAAATACTTACTCTCTCGAGTAACTAAGTGCTTTTACTTCAATTGACTGATCAAGTGGATTCAAACAATATACTTTATGCAAATATCATGCAAGTAAACTACACACACATAAACAACTTAGTAATTGAACAGATGAAAATGTGAAAATGGTTGAAATAGAGATTGAATTAAAGAAATATGTTTTGTTACATAGAATCTCAATTCAATCAAGTAAGACAATAAATGAAAATGCTAAGGGAGAAGAGACACCACAAGGTTCAATCTCTTATTCCCTTTAGCTTGTTTTTATGCTTCTTCTTGACAACTACGTAGAAGGGATGAAGGAGATGTCTCTCTCGAGCTTTTCTCTAGCAGCACTTCGTCACAAACGGTGGAAAATGACAATCGTTACTCCTTTTTTTTTCTTGCAATCGGTAGAGGTGAAGAATTTATAGATCTAAGCTCTACAATTTCTAAGTGTCTAACTCTCTTCTGATGTGGGTAGTTTCTTCTTATATAGGCAATCAACTCAGCCACTTGGTAATGCGATTGTACTAGATTCCATACCCTAAGTCAGCCATCTGCAATTTTTTCTCGTTCAAACGTTGCTTGTTAGTTGTCCATGCTTGCAAGTTGTGATTTGACGTTAATTGCACGAGTCGAATGTATCTACAAGCACTGGATTAGCTGGCACATGCTCCTTGCATTGGTTTTTCCTGCAACACTTAGTAAATTCTCCTGATTCCTGCATTAAAATATGTTAGTAATGTAATTTCTACATAAAGGGTACTTCTACATGCGTTTATCACATATGCAATTCCATGCATTTTTCCTTTATTATCAATGCTTTTTCATCATTTTAATCCTAATTATTCCAACTTTTAGAAAACAATAACTTATATTGCTACATGTTATCACAACTCCAAATTTGAACAATGCTTGTCCTCAAGCATTGTCAAAATAATTCCTTAACATACTCACATAGCCTGGATGCAACAAGCTCAACCTCTCTCATCATGTCTTTTAAGTTATAGTGTCTAAGATTATCATCTAAAAGTGTAATTTTGCTCCCTTCCTAAAGAAATATATCCTAGGATGCCTCACATGTCTCAACATGAACGATTTGTGGATCACATCGTTTGTAGCACTTTACAGCTTCTTGTAACAACTATAGAGTGGGTCACATCCTATAGTGTTACCAGGATGAGATACCCAATTTCATCCATATACTTATTAGACCATTTAGGTTATATACTGTCAACTTGATCCTTTTTATGTCATTACATAAAGTTACAGTATTTAGACTATAGCCAATGATGTGTTTATTGGATTTTCATAATAAGATGCAAAATCAACAAGTCATTATTATTAATAAATAGAATGTTTAACACGAACTACGAGTTCTAGGACATTCCCAATAGGGTCAGTATTCACTCTGAATGGAGGAGTAGTAAAGTGGAGGAGTATCAAGCAAAGGTGTACTGCTAACTCCACAATGGAAGCTTAGTATGTCGCTGCAAGTGAAGCCGCAAAAGAGGCAGTATGACGCATAAAGTTCCTGACCGACTTGAAAGTGGTTCCAAATATGCACCTACCTATCACTTTATATTGTGATAACAGTGGAACAGTTACAAACTCAAAGGAACCTAGAAGCCATAAACGTGGAAAGCACGTCGAGCAGAACTACTATCTCATGAAGGAGATTGTACACAGAGGAGATGTGATCAATCATCACACAGATAGCCTCACAAGACAACTTAGTTGATCCTTTTACAAAGGCCCTCTTGACTAAAGTATTTGAAGGTCACCTAGTAGGATTAAGTCTTTGAGATAATTATAACTAGGGCAAGTGGGAGAAATTAGGGTATCTTATGCCCTAGTTTATTGTATTTATAATTTTGTTTTTATTCTCTCATTGAACTCAACATTTTATTCTCTCATTATACTCAACATTGTATATACTTTTGTTTTTATTCTCTCAGTATACTCAACATTGTATATACTTTTGTTTTTATTCTCTCATTATACTCAACATTGTATATACTTTTGTTTTTATTCTCTCATTATACTCAATATTATATAGAGTTTTAGTCCATGTGGGAGTATTCTTGGGTTGTATGTCCTAAAACTTGCAGTTTGTAAAGTTAAACATATTCTATTATCAATATAGATGTTATTCAACGTTACTGATTTATTCATGTATTGATATGAAGAGTAGGGCATCCTATGCAATGAGTTTGCATAAGATCGTCCCAAGAAATAAGTCACTCTTACTTTATAATGTCGTTTATTGCTTAAGGCTGGCTATTTCGCTTAGATGACCTAGGTAACTCGATCTTAATCCTGAGCTAACTATGAACTCATGTTTATTCTTAAATTTACATAGGTGAGGGTTTGCTCAATAGTGCCAGCTCAAAAAGCCTCCCATTTCACGGGTAAGATCAGGTAGACAGCTGGAGAAATTGGGTGCAAGAAGGAATTCACTCCTACCTGATTTAGGAATAGGAGAAAGGTTGTTCTCTTAAGTACTGAATCCAGGTCTTGAATAAGGGGCCCCACCCTCTCATTAGCCTGAGAGGGATCCAGTTTAGTGATTAGATCATAAACCAATTGTTCATTAGAGGATCAGTGGAACTTAAGTTGCAAGATATAATATCGGGGGTAAAACATCATATTGACCTAGCCGTTATTGCGGAAAACCTGTGAAGAATCGACTTATTAATTATGGTTAAATTAAGTGGACACAAATATATCTACAGTGAGAAGAGTGCAACTATCGAGCTATAGTGGTGTGAGTTGATAATTAACGAATATTAATTAATTTGGTCTAAAGAGTTTTAGCCAATTAATCTTAAATCGTTGCAGCTGATGATCTGTATGTCCATAAGGTTCCTCCACTAGCTCCTAAAACATGAATACCTTCAACTAATTAATTGAGTGAATTTGGAATGATATCAATTTGAATTGTAAAAATTGTATTTCAATTTTAAAATGATCAAATTGAAATTAGGCTTTAGAATTAATTAAAGTTATTTTAAATGAAAATTTAATTTTAGTGGGATGTTCCCATATTTAGAGAAGTAGCAATTGTTCCTTCTCTATACACATACCTTTCCCACTTAAATTATGCAATTTAAGGTGGAATAATCTTTGTTCAGTGGTGCTTGCATGAAGAAAGTTCATAAAACTCTTCAATTTAAGAGTTTGTGGTGAGATTTTGACAGAAAAATTGTTTTCTGCTGAAGAACATTATCTTACGTAGAAACCCTCTGATATCCTTCACTAGATTGGAGTTCCACCACTCAAATTCAAGGCTAAGAGTAGTAGAGAAGATCTCTTGGTTGTTCTCTAAATTTGAGTTGAAATCACGTGAAGAGTAGCTTGAAATTGGAAAAATTCGCTAAAGGTATGTTGTTGAGAAACCCTCTTCTTAAATTTTTGTTTGAGCATGCTTTTAGAACTCAAATTAAATGTAATTAGAGTGCTTAGTGATTCTATTTGCTTCCGTTGCATGTTATCTTATCCTATCAATTGGTATGAGATCATGATTTAAGTAGTCAATTAGCGTTAATCTGAGTTTTAGTGAGTGTTTTTCATAAATTGTATGTAAATGATGAATTGATATGGTTTTTATATGAGCTTTGGCATTGTTTTCTCTTCAATTATGTTGTAATTCTTGTAATTGGCTCTTGTTGATGGGTTTTAATGTGTGTTTAAGTGTATGTAATTTGATTGGAGTAATTAGAGTTTCAATTAGGATGTAATTGAAGAAATAAGTGAAGAAGGTCAAGCAGTAGGAAGTGGATTTTTAGCCACTGCCCAATACTCGATGCCCAATGCTCCATACTCGATGGTATTTAGTGAAATACTCGATGCACGATGCCTTACTCGATGGTATTTTGTGAAATACCCGATGACAATGTCATACTCAATGGTACTCGATGCTCATACTTGATGGTATTTTGTGAAATACTCGATGCATGATGCCATACTCGATGGTACTCGATGCTTACACTCAATGATATTTTGTGAAATACTCTATCCATGATGCCATACTCGATGGTACTAAATGGCATACTCGATGGTATTTAGTTAAATACTCGATGCACGATGGTACTCAATGCTTGAGGGTATACTCGATGCTTGATGGCATACTCGATGGTTTTTTCCAGATTTAGCCCAATTTTAAGCATTGAAGGTCCGGTTCGAGAGGTTTGGGCCCGGTTCAAGGTGGTTCGAACAATCCAGAAGTGTTTTGGAGCCTTTCTTTTTTTTTGATGAATTTTGTAATAATTAGCCTTTTCTTTGCTTGAAAATGCCAAAACTAAAACCATATCAGTCTTTGTTTAATTATTTATGCATGTGATGTATCTTATAATTAAATAAATCTTGTATGTGCATAAAGAATTCCATGTAGATTTAAAATACCACCATAGGAAGCATGTTACATGCATTGAAAGTATGTTATAAAGTATTATAATATATAGTATGCATGTATAGAGTTTCAAATGTTTTAATACAAATGTTATATTAAATGTTGAATGTCTTTGATGTATGTTATGGATTCTTAGCATGTCTAAAATTTTGTAAGTTGTTACAAAATTGGGTTAGACATTTAAAATCTATAACAAAGACAAGTTGCATGCTCACGTAGGCTAACCACCTATTTTAATTGTTAAAATAGGTCGACATTTTGAAAAATATGGTTACAAACTCAACCGATATATAATCCTGTCTAAGGCTAGGGATATTTAAGTTGACGGTCTATAGAACACCTCCTACCTGGGGATTATAGTCGAATAATTGAGCGTTGTTAACCAGTTTTATGAGCAATACGTGAGCGATGTGAGGTTTTAAAACTGGTTTATCACCTAGACATCGTAGGTTAAATCCAAATATAAATGTTATACTTGGATAAACACTTAGACTTAGGTTGTTTAATTAACTGGAACAAACCTGAGTGAAAATATATCCAAACAAATATTAGGACACTGCAATGGAAGTTTCATAGCATATATGATATGTTATTAGAATACTTCAGTGGGATTTTAAGAATGCTTCAGTGAAAGATTAATAACATATACGATATGTTATTTTTAGCTCTCGCATCCCTAGGAGTTTACATTGAGATTCATGCTTCACTTCGTGTTGATTATACCTCGACTGCTCCATTCGGAAAGTGTTGGCATGAATCAAGATCTAGGTGAATAGGGGAAGTTATTCATAGTAAAATCAAAAGTGATGTTTTGACTTTAAATCTCATGTCCTAAGATGTTCACACCATGAGATCTGTGCAACACGTCGTGTTAATTATACATCGACTGCTCAATTCAGAAAATGTGTGCATGGGATCAAGATCAAGGTGAATGAAGGGAAATTGTCCCTAGAAAGTTCACACCGTGAGGTCCATATAATGCTTCGTGTTGATTATACCTCGACTGCTTCATTCGAAAAGTGTTTGTATGGGTAAGATCATGGTGAATGGGGGAAGTAGTTCATAGTAAGTGGGTGAAGGATATGTGTTAAAGTGTTCTGCGGTCTCTTCCATTTGTTTGGACCGTGAGATTCCTATGTTGTGCCTGCTTGTCGTCTTCATATCAATCTTGCTAGTCATTTAACAATGGTTATCCCCTCGGAGGCTTGGAACATAGGATTCGGAACAACTCAAACTCCAGAAATGGATAGGATTTCATAGGTCCTTTCCCAACCTTGACTTTCCAATTCAGTAGCATTGTTGAGGACAACCTCTAAGGTCTAAAAATAGAGGGTTACACTTACGAAATTACTAAAGTGTTAGTAAGTTATGACAAAAAACGATAGCTAAATGACTATTGAAGTATGAGTTATTCTAGAGATAGTATTTGGTCAAGAATGTCTTACTTTAATGAAGGAGTATTTGACTGCCCCTCAGTAGCACTTATTATGACTCACTATAGTATCGTTGCAAATAAATAATGATTATGGGTACATTATTACTTTTTGCTAAAACTTGATTTGTATTTAGTTGCAATTTACTAATTAGATTATATTTAAATTTTTAGCATGTCAAATTCCTCCGAAATACTCGCTTCCGCTTTAATTAATGGTAAATACAATTCAACATGCAAATTACTAGCAAATGATTCAAAACAAGTTTTAATAGAGAACTGTCCTTTATCTCCCAACTCATCTAATGTTTTGAACAATATAGATGAGAGTGAAAACTTTAAACGACAGAGTAAATGTGATTTACTAGTCATTGAAATATGCTTAGTGGAAAACGAAAAAAAAAACTGGAAAATAGTTTTAGTCCAAATGGGAGTATTGTTGGGTTGTATGTCCTAAAACTTGCAGTTTGTAAAGTTAAACATATTCTATTATCAATATAAATGTTATTCAACATTACTGATTCGTTTATGTATTGACATGAGGAGTGGGGCATCCTATGCAATGAGTTTGCATAAGATTGGACTAAGAAATAAGTCACTCTTACTTTATATTGTTGTTTACTGTTTTAAGACTGCCTATTTCGCTTAGATGACCTAGGTAATTTGATCTTAATCCTGAGATAACTATGAATTCCCGTTTATTTGGAATTATCCATAAATTTGCATATGTGAGGGTTGGCTCAAAAGTCCCGGTTGAATAAGCCTCCCATTTCAGAGGTAAGATCGGGTAGATAGCTGGGGATATAGTGTGTAAGAAGGAATTCACACCTACCCGAGGTAGGGAAAGGAGAAAAGTTGTTCTCTTAAGTACTGAATCCAGGTCTTGAACAAGGGGCCCCACCCTCTCATTACCCGAGATGGATCTGATTTAGTGATTATATCACAAACCAATTATTCATTAGAGGATCAGCGAAACTTAAGGAATAAGATGTAATATCAATATATTGACCCAGCCGTTAATACAAACAACCTGTAATGGATCGACTTACTGATTATGATTAAATCAAGTAGACACAAATATATCTACAGTGAGGAGAGTGCAATTATCGAGTTATAGTGGTGTAACTTGATAGTTAACGAATACTGAATAATTTGGTCTAAAGAGATTTAGCCAATTAATCTTTAATCATTGGAGCTCATGATCTATAGGTCCATAAGTTCCCTCTACTAGCTTGTAAAACATGAACATCTTGAATTGATGAATTGAGTGAATTTAGAATGATATGTACAAATTATATTTCAATTTGAATTTTGACCAAATTGAAATTAGGGTTTGAATTTGAATAAGTTCACATTAAAAAAAATAGGGTTTTCATAATTATATTTGATATAATTATTTAATGTTTAATTCATCGAAACTAAACGAAATTAGAGTGTTAATAATATTTAAATATTGATTTAATATTAATTACATGAATAGGATTCATGTTTAAAATAAGGTGTATGATTAATTTAATATTTGACATTAAATTATTATTTAATTAATTAAATATGTTTAATTAATTAAAAATCAAATTAATTTTCAATTTCAATTCAATTTGAGAAATTGTTTTTTTTTTTAATTTTGGATTTAATTAATTATGAATTAAGTTTTAATTAATTTTAGAATTAATTAAAGTTATTTTAAATGGAAATTCAATTTTAGTGGGATCTTCACAAATTAAGAGAAGTAACAGTTGTTCCTTCTCTATACACACACCTTTCCAACTTAAATGATGCAATTGAAGCTAACATAATCTTGGTCCAGTGGTGCTTGCATGAAGAAAGTTCATAAAACTCTTTAATTTAAGAGTTTGTGGTGAGATCTTGACAGAAAAATTGTTTTCTGCTGAAGAACGTTATCTTACTTAGAAACCATATCCTTCACCAGATTCACTTTAATTTGGAGTTCTACCACTCAAATTCAAGGCTAAGAATAGTAGAGAATATCTCTTGGTGGTTCACTGAAGAATTGGAGTTGAAATCACATGAAGAACAACTTGGAATTGGGAGAATTCATTAAAGGTATGTTGTTGAACTCAAATTAAATGTAATTAGAGTGCTTATTGATTTTGTTTCCTTCCGTTGCATGTTATCTTATCCTATCACGTGGGCCAGTCCAATGCAATGCGTCTTGAAAAAGGGCTGAATGACTGTTGTACCCAATAAGAAAAACGAGTTGATACCCCATGAGTATAGTCATTGGATGGAGGATATTGATGAACTATCCGAAGCTTAATGCGACAACAAAAAAGGATCATTTTCCCTTACCGTTCAACGATCAAATATTAAAAAAATTAGTAGGAAATTATTATTTTGCTTCTTAGATGGTTATGCAGGGTATAGCCAGAAAATAATCGCATTGGAAGACCAATTAAAGATGACTTTCACGTGGCCTTATGGGACATTCGCCTTTCAGCGCATGCCATTCGGGTTGTGCAATGCTCCTAGCACCTTTCAAAGGTGTAGGATGACCATATTCTCTGAATATCTCGAAGACTCAGTTGAAATATTCGTGGATGATTTCTTGGTATACGGCAGAACATATGAAATATGTTTGGAAAATCTCGTAAAAATTCTGAAAAGGTGCGAGGACACAAACTTAGTTCTGAACTGGAAAAAGTGCCACATCATGGTAACTGAGGGAATAGTACTAGGGCATCGAGTGTCCAAGTCAGGACTCAAAGTTGACAAAGTGAAGATCGACGTCATTGGAAAATTACCACTACCAATGAATGTTAAAACCTTAAGAAGCTTCCTAGGGCATGTTGGTTTCTATCAAAGATTTGTATGGATTTTTCAAAAATTGCTAGACCATTGAATCTATTCTTAGAAGTGGATAGACCTTTGATTTCGAATCGAACTGACTGAACACATTCGAAAAACTGAAAAATGTGCTAGTCATAATGCCCATTCTGATCTCACCTGACTGGACGAAGCCATTTGAATTAATATACGATGCTAGCAACTATGCGATGGGCGCGATATTAATTCAGCGCATAGATAAAATTTTGCACCTTATCGCTTACGCAAGCAAAACTCTTAATATTGCTCAAGAAAATTACACCACAATTGAAAAAGAGTTACTTGCGATAGTCTTGGCCATGGAGAAATTCAGGCCTTACTTGTTAGGGTTAAGGGTCATTATCCACACAGACCATTCATTAATTATATATCTGATGACAAAGAAAGATGCCAACCCAAGGTTGATAAGATGGGTGCTTCTTCTACAAGAGTTTGATACTAAGATTGTTGATCGAAAAGGGTTAGAAAACAAAGTCGTAGATTATCTGTCATGACTTGAAAGTCATGAAGCGAATTATGCCCATCCTGCTGTAAATGACTCATTTCTTGACGAATCAATATTGAAAATTGACAAATATTTGTCCTAGTTTGCAGACATTGTCAACTTTTTTGTCTGCAAACAATTCTCTTATACATCACAGGAAAAGAAGAAACTCATACATGATTGCAAGTTCTATTATCGGGATGAGCCCAACATGTATAAAAGAGGCCTTGATCAATTTTTAGACAGTGCGTTCCTGAAACAACATTTCATCGCATTCTCTATCAATGCCATGAGCCGCTCTATGGTGGCCACTTTGGGAGCCAACCCATGGCAGGGAAGGTGCTGCAAAGTGGGTATTACTGGCCCACCTTGTTCAAAGATGCCCAAGAGTATGTCATGAAGTGCGATAAGTGTTGATGCACAGAAAACAGCTTTGAAAGGAACGAAATGCCTCTGAACATTATTTTAGAGGTCGAGCTATTCGATGTTTGGGGAATTGATTTTATGAGACCATTTCCAACATCTAACGGCCACAAGTACATCCTAGTGGCTGTCAATTATGTGTCAAAATAGGTGGAGGCAATTTCATGCACTTCGGATGATGCGATCGCTGTTTCAAAGTTCCTACAGAAGAACATATTCACCCGCTTTGGCACTTCGCGTGCTATTATAAGCGATGAAGGAACTCACTTCATCAATTGCATCATCAGTAAACTATTGATCAAATATAATGTTCATCACAAAATTGCCACAACTTACCATCCTCAGAAAAATGGTCAAGATGAAGTGTCCAGTAGGGAAATTAAAACAATACAAGAGAAACTTGTCTACTCGACACGCAAAGATTGGGTGCTGAAGTTAGACGAGGCACTTTGGGCATATCCTACCACATTCAAAACACCTACAGGAATGTCCCCATATGTGTTGGTCTTTGGGGAAGCATGTCATTAGCCATTAGATCTTAAACATAAAGCATTTTGGGCCACAAAGAAACTCAATTTCAATATGAAAGCAGCAGGAGAGGCAACAAAACTACAATTTCTAGAATTAGACGAGTGGAGATTGCAAGCATATGAAAACGCCAAAATTTACAAGGAATTACAAAGCGTTGGCATGATCAATGCATCTGTAGGAAGAATTTTTGAAGTCAGTCAAACAGTATTACTTTTTAACTCATGATTGCGTTCTTTTTTCAACAAAGCTGAAGTCACGTTGTTCAGGACCCTTTATCGTTAAAGAAATCTACCCTCATGGAG
Organism: Benincasa hispida; assembly: GCF_027475165.1. Lineage (NCBI taxonomy): Eukaryota > Viridiplantae > Streptophyta > Magnoliopsida > Cucurbitales > Cucurbitaceae > Benincasa > Benincasa hispida. The sequence continues at coordinate 82,762,233 of NC_143489.1, read as the reverse complement.
TAGTAGAGTTGACAAATGAAGATTGTACTAATGCATTCAAGGTGAATGGCCAAAGGATAAAACACTACTATAGAGGTGATTTCAACCGTGAAAAGACCTCCATTGACCAAGGAAAACCTGAGTGATCAAACACACGGAGTCCCTGCGCCAAGAAGCGATGACATCTTTTTCAGGGACATTATATCCTTTTTTTGTATCCTTTGTTTTATACTGTTATTATTTGCATCTTGTGTAATTTTGTGCTTTTCTTATTTATTTTGCTTTTGTGATCAATGGCCATTGAAAAATTTGGACAAAGTATAAGGGAGAGTTTTGGGTTTTTCTTATGCGATGAGTGATGTAATGTGTTTGGGGATGCGTAGGGATTATCCCAACGCATCCCTATCTAGTTCATTGTAGGTAAGGGAACCATACGACCTCTTAAAGCTTGTAATGTGTTTGTGAGTGTGGCCGTTTATTCCCTCTCCCACTCCTGTGTCTATTTAAACCCTTCCCCTTTGACCTTTTAAAGCTTCTTGCACTTCATTTAAACCCTAGCTTTCTAAAATAACAAGGCAAATATATTTTCTCTAATTTATGTGCTTTCTGGCAACCTAAACCTCTCTGGCCAGCATATTTCTCCTTTAATTCCCCAGCACACTTCACCCAAATGGCTCATCAAATCACTCCTTACTCTGCCCGTGCCTCCACTCCCTCAACTTCCTATGAAATACCTTGTAGTATGTTGTGCGTTGTCACAAGTTTCCTTACGTTGGAACCAAGTATAATTCCATCGCAAGTTTTTCGGTGTGATCCAAGGTCGAACACAGGGACTGTTTGAGGTTATTGCGTTATGTTTGTGATATATGCGACTAGGTTTTTCAGTTTATAAAAGTGTTTGTGTACAGGTATTAAAATATGGGATAAAGTAAAGGAAAGCAATAAAAATGTGATAATAAAATAAATAGAATAAACCTAAATTAAGATGATACAAGATACAGATTTCATGATACAAGATACTGAGGTTGAGGCTGACTAAGAAGATTATACAAATATCGTGTGATGTGGTGGCAAGTCTTATATGTGAAGTAGAAAAGAAAAGATAACTAATATAAACAGTGGAAGTTCCTGAATTGTGTTAATGATATAATTGCGGTTCTGCTCTTCCCTTAGCATACACCTCTCGGTGATTGGCCGCGTTCCCACATCTCTGTGGTGAAACAGGGACGAACGTAATGAACACAAGGTTGCTTCCATGTCTGGAAGTACTACTCGCACTAGTTAACACATTCTTCTAACCTTCTCACGATAGATTAAAATGGCATCCTCACTTATGCTCTCACAGGTGAAGATGCCATCTAGCATGCCTTAGCTAAATGCATTTATCTCTTTATCACATATTAAGTTACTCGGTTAATCCATATTAATTACAAAGGGATTAAGAAGACTTTATGAAGAAAACGATAAACAGAGGAACGGAAATAGACAGAAAAGGGAATATGAAAGTGATTGAGACATTCAATATTTCTATTCAGCGTCTGATACATGATTTGTGAATGAAGAGTTAAAGAAGATGAAATACAATGATGAATAGAGTTAGAAACAAATACAAATAAGTGCCAACATCTTGGCGCCGATTTGGATTGAGATTTGCTTGCCGGCGTAGATGGATTGTGCGGAAGGATGAGCTTCCCTCTCAGTCTTGCTCAACCAGTAGCAGGGATCTGAGTATAGAGCTTCGCCGTGAGGATCTGGCAGAATAGCACTGAGACTCACCTCTCAGCCTTGTCTCTTCTCTTCCTGGATTTCTTCCGATCAGTACTTAGCTCAACCTCTCTCTCAATGATCTAGCATCAATTAGCCCCGTATCAAGTATAGGTCTATGGGGGTATTTATAGGTGAAAAGATTTGACTCTAGGCTGGTGGACCCCACTTCTTGTTATGGAAATTTCGCAGATGGTGGGATAACTATTCCTTCTGTTATGCAATCAGACTGTCAAATCTGCATAAGCGTTGGTTGTACACGTGTCACAATCCTCCGCATTTGCATTGCTCAGGTGCATCTTTCGATCGGGTGCTCGCATGCGGTGTTGTTTTTATTACCGCATGCAGTTGAAATTCAGCTCTGGATCGACTGTCACATTACGCCATCATTGCGTTGATCGTCTCTTTATTGTTGACCGATGGGCGCAATGTGACAAAGATGCGTTGGTCAGTTTCTCGTTGAGCCTTGATCGTAAGCGGTGACTTAGTTTCCTACAAAACAGTGTAGAAATCTCCTTTTCTTCCATCTTAATGATGTTAATGGGTGTAATTTCGATAATTCATAATTATTGTATTCCTGAGCTAATTTTCATACAATCGACGCATATTTACTCACTTTTGACCGCAATATCTTAATAAGGCAGCATAAATAACTTGTATTTCTACAAGTTATCACACCCCCAAATTTAGATATATGCTTGTTCTCAAGCATATCTTTTACTAAGGCAATAATGCTCAATTCCTATCCTATATGTCAGCGTCAATTGGCTGCTCCGAATGTTACACTTAGGCACATTACTTAACGTCGCAATTTCTTCCTATCCTTGCTAATTCGTAACAAGCCCTACTTTATTCTTCTATATAACAAAATTCTGCTCAAAGATGTTTTTCTAGTTTTTAAAATAGAATGTTTATCTCTTCTTTTGTCGAAACAACTTGATATATCTACATACAGTGGTCAAAACTTTTGTGTCATTTACTAGAGATTGTTAAGCATGGTTACACCCTTCATTTTGGTTTGTTCCTACAGGTGTCATGCGAACATCCAACTACGGTTGTGTGTCAATCTCAACTTTAACTCATGATATTCAGAGGAGTTGTCTCTTGCATTCTTTTATTTTTTATTATTTTTTTCATGCTACGTTGATCTTGGAAACCCACCTTCGTTTTGGCTTACTCCTACGGGTTTCATACGAATATCCAACTACGAATAGACTCCTATAACTAAACTCTTATCAGGTTGGGAACATTTTTAAGGTTTTCCCTTGCGCTGACATTGGAGTTTTGTAAAAAAAAAAATTCTTCTTTTTTTTTTTTCATAGAAAATGAATGCATTTTCTTAAATACTGCATATTCTTGATTTTATCTGCTCAGACCTTCCCCACCCCCAAATTTAAAGATGAGCAAGGTCTTCGTTGCGTTGTTTGGATAGACTAGACAAACACTTAGAAGAAAAAAATTCAAAAAGAAGTTTTGAGCAGAACTTTGAAAGATAAAAAGGTAAAGTACTGCTAAACTAAGAATTAACTAGGTGTTAGTCATAATTTACAAAGAGTGGGAAATGTTTCTAAGTATACATATATAATACATCATAACAACGCAATGAAGAACACAAAAGTAAAAGATTTAGAACATTGCAAGTATTGACAAAGGATGATAAAGAGAAAGGCACAGGCAAAAAAAGTAGAGTGAATATGTACTCATTTATATTGAATATTAACAAAGTATAAATAATTACAAATTAACGCAATACAAAATTTTGTTGCCTGTACAAGAATCAAAGAATTTTGATGTTATCATTTGAATTTGATTCGGACGCGTGCACGATAAAAATTAACACCGTGCTTCTATTAACGTAAATACATTTTTTTGCTGAGGACGGGCAACAACGCATACAACCCCTGCAACACACCCCTTAACTAAACACATTTCTGGAGGATACCTCAACATCGTGCATTTAGCTAAGGATGGGCAAAGGACATATACGCGCGCAACACACCCCTCAACGCAATGCATTCTAGTGTAATGGACACGAGGTGTCTCTTGTTATCCCACAATGCACCCATCATTCCGTTTCATACCAATTGTTATTTTTCTTTTCAATTCATTCAAAACGCAAGTCAAAAATGCTTTGCGGTGTCTAATGTTTCATCCATTCATTCACAATAATTTAAGAACAATGCTACTAAATTAAAGAAATGGAAAAAAATGCAAAATTAAATTGAAAGGAAACATGGAAAGCATTAGAGATTAATTTTAATAAGCAGTAAATAACAGAATTAGAAAGCAGTAAAAGAAATCTGGAAGGAAAACATGTAAACATAGATAGGGATGCTGATTGTTAGAAGTTTCAGAATTACCGCAATCGCTTCCCCCCCGCAAGCGGTTTAATCCTGCATGCCCAAGTCAATGGTGTCCATGCGTCGTTCGAAGTCGCTCCGTAGTAAGGCTTAATTTGTTGACCATTGACTTTAAACGTGATGTTCTTGTCTAAAGTTGTTAGTTCTACTATGCCGTGAGGAAAGATTGTCTTGATTCGGAATGGCCCAGACCAATGAGACTTCAACTTTCCTGGGAACAAGTGCAAACGAGCGTTAAATAATAATACCTGTTGACCTTTGGTGAATGTCCGGTCGTTTATGCGGTCGTCATGCCACTTCTTGGTTTTCTCCTTATAGATCTTAGCATTTTCGTAGGCGTCCCTTCGACATTCGACCAGCTGATTCAATTCCAGCTTTCGGACTTTCCCCGCACTTGCTAAATCAAACTTCAGATTTTTACATGCCCACATTGCTTTATGTTCCAACTCGAGTGGTAGATGACAAACTTTTCTAAAGACCAGGGCGTATGGGGACATGCCAATTGGTGTTTTATAGGTAGTCCTGTATGCCCATAGTGCTTCATCAAGCTTGGGTGACCAATCCTTCCTGGAAGTATTGACTACCTTTTCAAAGATAGTTTTGATCTCTCTGTTAGAAATCTTTGCCTGCCCATTAGTCTGTGGGTGATAAGTAGTCGCAACTCGATGGGTGACATTAAATTTAGTCAACAGGTTGGCAATTATGCGGTTGATAAAGTGAGAGCCCTCATCATTGATTAAGGCCAGTGGCGTCCCATATCGAGCAAAAATATTATTCTTCAGAAACTTTGCCAATGTGGCTGCATCATTCTTGGCACATGCGATGGCCTCAACCAATTTTGATACGTAATCAACCATGAGCAGAATATAGTGATGACCTTCTGATGGTGGAAACGGGCCCATGAAGTCAATTCCCCAAACATCAAATAATTCCATTTCTAAGATTGACGTCAGTGGCATTTCATTCCTTTCCAACATACTCCCCGTTCTCTGGCATCTGTCGCATTGCACAACGTGGGCGTGGGCATCTTTAAACATTGTTGGCCAGAAGTAGCCACACTGTAGAACCTCTGCTGTGGTCCGCTGTCCCCCTTAATGTCCTTCATATGGGGACTCATGACAAAGCTCTAAAATGTGCTTGACTTCGTGCTCAGGAACGCATCGACGTAATATATGATTAAGTCCGAGTCGATATAGGAATAGATCGTCCCAGAAATAAAATTTGGCATCATGTCTTAGCTTCTTCTTCTGCTGGTAAGTATAGTCATCCAGTATTTGACTGCAAACGATGAAGTTTACTATGTCCACATACCAGGGAACATTAATGTCTACTGCCATCAGTAGCTCATCGGGGAATCTTTTCTCAATATCTTTTTCTTTCCCTTGAACCTTGCTATTCTCCAATCTAGACAAATGATCAGCGACTTGGTTCTCGGTGCCCTTTCGATCTTTGATGTCTAGGTCAAACTCTTGCAGTAGCAACACCCACCGTATAAGCCTCGATTTTGCATCCTTCTTTGTCATCAGATACTTGATCACAGAGTGATCCGTATACACCATAACGGTTGTTCCGATTAAGTACTATCGGAATTTCTCCAGTGCAAACACCACTGCAAGCATTTCCTTCTCTGTGGTTGTATAGTTCTCCTGCACATCATTCAATGTTTTACTTGCATAATAAATAAGATGCAATACCTTATCCTTGCGCTGACTCAAAACTGTGCCCACAGCATATCCGTTAGCATCACACATCAATGCAAATGGTTGCGTCCAATCTGGCGCAATCAAAATGGGTGCGAAGATGAGTGCATTTTTCAATGTGTTGAATGCTTTGGTGCATGCGTCATCAAAATTATATTCTTTGTCAGCTTCTAGGAGTGCACTTAGGGGTCTTGCAATCTGGGAGAAGTTGCGAATAAATCTTCTATAAAACCCAGCGTGTCTCAGAAAGCTCCTGAGTGTTTATACGTTCACTGGTGGGGGTAACTTGGAAATTGCATCAATCTTTGCCTGATCAACTTCCAATCCTGCTTTAGAGATTTTGTGACCCAGAACTATTCCTTCTTCCACCATAAAGTGGCATTTTTCCCAGTTCAAGACAAGATTTGTTGCCATGCATCTCTTCTAGTCCTTTTCAAGGTTAGATAGATAAGAGTCATAATTATTGCTGAAGACTGAAAAATCATCCATGAATACTTTGACGAACTCCTCTAAGTAATCTGAGAATATTGCCATCATGCAACGTTAAAAAGTGCATGGCGCATTGCAGAGTCCAAAAGGCATGCGTCGGAATGCAAATGTACTAAATGGGCACGTGAAGGTTGTCTTATCTTGGTCCTCCGGCGCAATTGCTATCTGGTTGTACCCTGAATAGCCGTCAAGAAAATAGAAGAATTCATTCCCCGCAAGTCTGTCTAACATCTGATCAATGAACGGGAGTGGGAAATGGTCCTTTTTAGTGGCCAAGTTTAACTTGCGATAATCCATGCAAATTCTCCACCCCGCAGTCGTTCTTGTGGGAATTAATTCATTCTTGTCAATAGTGACGACTGTCATCCCCCCTTTCTTCAGAACACACTGCACTGGGCTTACCCAGTTGCTATCAGATATTGGGTAGATGACTCCTGCGTCCAGTCACTTTACTATTTTCTTTTTCACGACCTCCCTCATGGCAGGGTTCAAGCGGTGTTGCCTTTCTACCGATCATGTCTTTCCTTCTTCCAGACGAATCTTGTGCATCCAATAAGAGGGACTGATTCCTCGAATGTCCGCCAAGGTCCACCCTAAGGCCTTCTCATTATTTCTTAGGATCTGAATGAGCGCATCCTCTTTCTCCTTACTCAATGATGCATAAATCATAACCAGTAACGTGTTGTTACTCCTTAAGTAAGCATACTTAAGGTGCACGGGCAACGGCTTTAACTCTAGCACAGGTGGTTCTTCCAAAGATGGCTTAATGTGTTATGATGTTCGTTCAGATAACTTAAGTGGTTCAAAATTTGTTTCAACATGAATTGCGGCGCAGTCCTCTTCCAATATTGTGCCGATTTCAAAATCTTCTTCTTCCAGCTCCTTCGGGGGTTCGTGCCAAGGTTCTTCCCACAATTCCTCAATATATTGGCAATTTTCCATATCACCTGGTTATTTCAATGCATTGAATACGTTGAATTTTACTTCCTGATCGTCGACCCTGATAGTCAATTCTCCTTTTTGCACACCGATCAGTGCTCGCCCTGTTGCGAGGAATGGGCGACCCAAGATGATAGGGACTTCTCTATCAGCTTCGTAATCCAATATGACAAAATCTGCCGAGAAGATAAACTTGTCCACTTGCACGAGTACATCCTCTATTTTGCCCTTAGAATGCTTTATCGATCTATCGGCCAAATATAATGTGATAATGGTTGGTCTTACATTGCCGATATCCAACTTCTTAAAAATCGACAAGGGCATTAGATTTATGCTTTCCCCTAAATCGCACAGCGCGTTCCCGACCATCTTCCCTCCTAATGTGCAGGGTAATGTAAAACTCCCAGGGTCCTTCATTTTGGTGGGAATATTGTTTTGAAACAGCGCGCTGCATTCATATTTTAATGCAACTGTTTCATTTTCCCCGATCTTTATTTTATTTGCAAGAATATCCTTGAGAAATTTTGCATAACTCGGCATCTACTCTAGTGCTTCTATTAAGGGAATGTTAATGTGTAGCTGTTTGAGAACATCAAGAAACCTCTGAAATTGCTTGCTATCATCTTTCTTCTTCAGTCGGGATGGAAAAGGTGGAGGATCCCACTGCACTTCTTATTCACTTGGCTGTTTGTTGAGGTCTTGTGCTTGCTGTGCTTCATTAGCTGGAGGTTGCGTTGTTTTAGAATTCATGTCTTGAGGAGCTTCCTCTTTTTTAGATGAACTTACTTTTGAATTGGTAATTGTTCCATTATTAGTTGACTGGTCATCATCAACAGTCGAATTTACTGGTGTTGTTGTTGCATCTGGTACTGATGGCATAGGGGCTATTGTTTTGCCACTCCTCAATGTCACTGCATGACATTGTTCTTTACCTCGTGGCCCTGATGCTCCCGAGTTGTTGTGCCGCATACCAAGTGCTTTCTTCTTTAATTCCCTCGCAAGCTGATCTATCTGCTCTTCTAATTCTTTAAGGACGTCAGCTTTCGATTGTCTCATTGCCTCGCTCTTTTCAATATAGTGTTTTAATGATGTCTCCAGAGATGAGGTGCTACAAGAGGTATCATATAAGAACGGTTGGTCACAGAATGATATACCTTGTACATTACTTGGGCTACAGTCTGGATTAATGAAGACCGGAGGGTTGCCTTGATCCCCTTAATAAATATAATGATAGAAACTATGGCTCTCCTGATTGTGATTCCCGTCCTAAGCTGAAGTTGGGTGATCCCGCCAACCAGGGTTGTAGATGTTGCCAATTGATTCATTAAATACAACAAATACAGGTTGTTGATTCCATGGGCAGACTTCTATTGGATGTCCCTCTCCACATTGGATGCAATTCATTGCGGTCATGTGAGTCAACGCATTAACTTGCGCTGATCCTCGAGAGAGAGTTCTCTGTTGGTGAGCCATCGTCTGGAGGAGTGAGGTCATTTTGGTCATTTGATCGACCAGTGCGCTCATTGTATCAGTTGACACATCGACACTTTCTACTCTTTCTTGCTCTCGACCTCTTACTCGAGCCCTGTATCAATCCACTCCTCAGAATGTCGTGAGGTGCGATCCAATATGTTTTTTGCTTCCGTATATGACTTGTTCATTAATCTCCCTTCTGTGGAGGCATCGACAATTGCTTGCGTTGATTGGTCTAAGCCATTGTAAAATGTTTCCATCAGAATACTATCGAGAATCCCGATATGCGGACAACTCTTCACTAACTGTCGAAGTCGCACCCAGGCGGTGCTCAAGGTTTCATAACCCTTTTGTTCAAAATTCAATAGATCCCTCCGTCTCCTTGCATTGAGGCTGGAGGAAAGAATCTGTTCATGAACCTATCAACCAACTGCTCCCATGCATTAATCTCATCTGACTCTAACGCTTGAGCCCACCTTTTTGCTTCATCCCGTAGTGTGTACGGGAACAGATATAGTTTAAGCCCTTCTTGAGTTACACCAGGCATGGAGAATGCACTGCACATGTCTACAAAATTTGTCAAATGAGCATGTGGGTCTTCTCCTTGTAATCCTCCAAATTGTCCCACATTCTGAATCATCTGCAACATAATAGGTTTTATCTCAAAGCTTACATTCTCCTCAACCATGGGTCTTGAAATTCCTGGTGAGAAATTATAAAAATCTGGCGCCGCATAAGCCCTCAAAGGGATATTATGGTCAGCAGCCATCAGACTGCTCTTCGCACTCATAAGCCGTCAGACTGCTCTCCGCATTGAATAGTCAGTACAAAGAGATCTGTCCTGCACATATCACAAAAATATTTAACACTAACGTTAACCATCCCCGGCAATGGCGCCATAAACTTGGTGACAATAGAATGGTGATATACAATGCAAGCACGATTCAAGTGCAAAGATATACACCGATGACCTAACTTGATTCAATTTATGCGATACTACTTCTAGATTCGTGTTAATTATGAGAACCTTGTAGTATGTTGTGCGTTGTCACAAGTTTCCTTGCGTTGGAACCAAGTATAATTCCACCCCAAGTTTCTTGGTGTGATCCGAGGTCGAACACTAGGACTGTTTGAGGTTATTGCGTTATGTTTGTGATACATGCGATCAGGTTTTTCAATTTATAAAAGTGTTTATGTACAGGTATTAAAATATGCGATAAAGTAAAGGAAAGCAATAAAAATGTGATAATAAAATAAAGTGCAATAAACCTAAGCTAAGATGATACAAAATAAAGATTTCATGATACAAGATACTAAGGTTGAGGCTGACTGTGAAGATTATACAAATATTGTGTGATGTGGTGGCATGTCTTATGTGTGAAGTAGAAAAGAAAAGATAACTAATATAAACAGCGCAAGTTCCTTAATTGCGTTAATGATATAATTGTGATTCCGCTCTTCCCTTAGCGTACATCTCTCGGTGATCGGCCGTGTTCCCACATCTCTATGATGAAATAGGGACGAACGTAATGAATGTAAGGTTGCTTCCATGTCTGGAAGTACTAATCACTCTAGTTAACGTATTCTTCTAACCTTCTCTCGATAAGTCAGAATGGCATCCTCACTTCTTCTCTCACAGGTGAAGATGCCGTCTAGCATGCCTTACCTAAACGCATTTATCTCTCTTTATCACAGATTAAGTTATTCGGTTAATCCATATTAATTACCAAGGGATTAAGAAGACTTTATGAAGAAAACGATAAATGGAGGAACAAAAATAGACAGAAAAGGGAATATGAAAGCGATCGAGACATTCAATATTTCTATTCAGCATCTGATACATGATTTAGGAATGAAGAGATAAAGAAGATGAAATACAATGATGAATGAGTTAAAAACAAATACAAATAAGCGCCAACGTCTTGGCGCCGATCTGGATGGAGATTTGCTTGCCGGCGTGAATGGATCGTGCGGAAGGATGAGCTTCCCTCTCAGGCTTGCTCAACCGGTAGCAAGGATCTGAGTATAGAGCTTTGCGGCGAGGATCTGGTAGAATACCACTAAGACTCACCTTTCGGCCTTGTTTCTTCTCTTCCCGAATTTCTTCCGATCAGTACGCAGCTCAACCTCTCTCTCAATGATCTAACATCAATTAGCCCCGTATCAAGTATATTTTTCACTGAGGTCTATTGGGGTATTTATAGGTGAAAAGATTTGACTCTTGGCTAGTGGACCCTAGTTCTTATTATGGATATTCCGAAGATGGTGGGATAATTATTCCTTCTGTTATACAATTAGGTCATTAAATATACACAACCGTTGGTTTTACACGTGTCACAATCCTCCGCATTTGTGTTGCTCAGCTACACCTTTTGATCGGGTGCTCGCATGTAGTGTTGTTTTTATTACTGCATGCGGTTGAAATTCAGCTCTGGATCGACTGTCGCATTGCGCCATCATTGTGTTGATCGTCTCTTTATTGTTGATTGACGGGCGCAATGTGATAGAGATGCATTGGTTAGTTTCTCGTTCAGCCTTGATCGCAAGCAGTGACTTAGTTTCCTACAAAACAGAGTATAAATCTCCTTTTCTTCCATCTTAATGATGTTAGTGGGTGTAATTGCGATAATTCATAATTATTGTATTTCTGAGCTAATTTTCATACAATTGACGCATATTTGCTCACTTTTGGCCGCAATATCTGAATAAGGCAGCATAAATAACTTGTATTTCTACAAGTTATCATGTTGAAACATTGTCGCTTGGTTCTGGCCAAGCGATGAGTGGTCCCAAGACACAGACATCTAACGTGCCTAGCCCCATTAATGTCAAGGAGAGGCCTTTGGGAAGAATTTTTGTCACATTCGAAGAGAAAAAGGCAAAGAAGCAAAGCGGCAAGTTGGAAGCGGCACGAAGGTACGTGATTGACATAGAAGAGGAGCTCTTGTTGAGGAAGAACCCAAGGGGAGAAAAGAGGAAAAGTGATGAAGTGATTCTCCCCACTTCGCCTATGGAAGCATTGATAGAAAAATTTAAGAGCAATATCAGAAAAGTAAGAGAGAGCCTTAAAGAGATAAGGAAGGAAGCAACAACTCTCATCGTTTCAACGAGATTCCATCATAAATTACTTGATGTGGAGCTTGAAGCACGCGATAAGTTATTGAACAGTGAGGATCGTGCCACAATCGAACTCGAAAAAGAATGGCGCGAGGAGAGCAATAAGGAGAAGAAAGCCTGGAAGGAAAAGGCTCAGTGCATAAAGCGCAATCTAAAGAAAATTCAAGAAGAAAATAGATTGTTGAGAGAAGAAGAAAAGAAAAAGGTAGAGAAGAAAAAGAAAATAGAGGCAGGTAGTGTGAAAAAGAAGGAAATTGGGCCAAAACGAGCAACGAGAAAAGAAGACAAGGGCAAGGAACCAGGGGTAGAAGAAGAGAGAGTGCCTAATAAGAGACCTCCAATCCTAATTGAAATGGGCTTCTTCCATGAGAATGCTCCATTACCCCCTTCATCACTGACACAATCGATGCATTGGGATGGAGAGATTTCTGCGAGGAGGCTTGGATGGTCAAGCCATCCATAGTGACAACATTCTATGAAGGGAAGCTTTACAAAAATCACTATCGGGCAGATGTTGGAGAAGCGACAATTGGATTCGACATCAAGAAAATTAAGCGTTTATATAATTTGGAAGATATTTCCAACGCCGAAGGTAACAGAATCATAGAAGCTCCAACACCTGAAGAGCTGAAAGAAGTGTTGAAAGTGGTCGCACTACCTAGCATAGAATGGACCAGTTCAACAAAAGAGGTCAAGACGTTGTCGCCTCACAGCTTAACGTTTGTAGCGAATGTTTAGCTGTACTTCGCCAACAGAAAACTGCTCCCAACAACGCATGATCACTCGGTCTCTCAAGAGAGAGTGATGGTCGTATTTTGCATCATACTGCTATCCTAATCAACATTGGTCACTTGATTGAATATCAAATATGGTCATTCTTCTCAAAACCTAGGGGGCAACAATTCTTTCCATCACTTGTAAAAGAACTATGTGTTGCACAAGGCTGGTTTGAGGAGGAGAAACATGTTGATGTTAGAAGTACACTTACAAGAAATTTCCTCTGCTACCTCATGCGACTGCCAGCTCAATCTGAGAGCCTGCCAAAGCAGCAAGTCAAGCAACAACCCCAGTAAAGCTAAGCGCTTCCAGAACCCTCTCAATGAAAAAAACGGAAGGTGAGCATTGCTCCAACAATTGAAGAAAGGGTGATCACATCACCCCAAGAAGAAAGGTCCCTGTTGCCTTGGCCTAGAGCAACCTCCCCCGAAAATGAAGATCAAAAGAATCTCTTGGGTTGAGCGTTGACCTCAACAAGCGCTCGCTATTGCTCGAGAAGCCGCCTACTCTTGAAGATTACCCTCTTCCTATCTCCCATATCGCCTCCAAATTACCAACACCACCCCCTTCCCCTAAATCCAAATTAAGTCCACCACGTAGCATAGTTGATGACCCAAGCTTGACTACGCCTAGATTAGAAATGGACATTGGTTCAAGAATTGGTGAGGCCAGTAAGCGTCAAACCAACAAAGAATGCCAACACGATGAAGCCAACGCACCAGAAGCCATTGACCTTGACGATGAATGGTACAAATTCCTTCATGATGACTTTCAAGAACCAATTATAGAAGGTCTTAATGAGTTGTTGCGGCAACAAAAATCAATTCAAACACAAATGAATGATTTGAAGTGGCAATAAGAAGAACTCGTTAGGCAACATAACGAGTTAAGGGAATTTGTTCAAGGCCAGCAGAGTATTGTTCGGGTTGATGCCCTAAATCTCGTAGGGTCTCATAGTTTGTAATCGTAATGTACAAACATTTTATTTATATAACAAAATATGTGATGTTATATTTTAAAATTTGTTGCATTAACCACAAACCAATAAACTAACATCCAAGGTTGTCTTATAGCTTAAACATGTATGTAGAGACATACGAGTGGATCATGTTTAAGTGATAATCTAAATGGTCTGTAGTAGATGGATAAGAATTGATACCTTATCCTGGTGACACTATGAGTATGGCCCGCTTTGTAGATGTTACAAATTATTGTAAAGTGCTACAAATGATTTAATCCTAATCATTCATCTGGAGACACGTAAGCGAGAATATTCTACACAAAGGATTTTGTATAAGATCGGACCACGGAATGTTTAGTATCATTATATAACGCCGTTCATAATAAAGACTTACATTTCATCAGGATGACCATAGATAACATAACCTGAATCCTAAGTGAGTTGTGAACTCCTGCCTATGATGATGGCTCTTTGATTTGTATGAGTGAAAGTGGCCAGATCGTCAACTCAACAAGGCTACCATTTTGGAGATTCGTCTGATTAGGGAGCTGGGAATACAACTATACAAGAAGGAATTCATTCTTTCCCTAATGTCGGGGCAAGTAGATAAATTGCTCTTTTAATGGTTGATTTCGGGGCTTGAACAATGTGGCGCCACACCCTCTCTTGGCCCAAGAGGGGTTTAATCATAGTTGAACTATGATTTATTATTTATTAGAGGAATCAGTGGTACTTAAGGAGTTAGATGTAACTAGAGGGGCAAAATGATAATTTTGGCCCAACTGTACTTACGAGCAATTTGTGAGAGGTCATTGTACTATTGATTGGTTACATCCAATGGACACAAAAATATATTTGTAGTGCGAAGAGTGGTGCTGTCAGTCTTTAGTGGAGTGCCTGATAGTTAACAGATGGTGAATAATTTAATTAAAGAGTTTAATTAATTATTCACATATCGTTGGAGCTTCAAGCTATAGGTCTATGAGGTCCCCTCGGTAGCTCAATGGGATTTAATGAGAATCAGTTTTTAGATTAATTTAAATTCTTATTAATTGAGGGAATTAATTATATATGATATAATTAATTAATTATGATAAAATTATTATAATGTATCTGATACATTATTTTAAGTATTTATGAGAGGAAATAAACATTTGAATATGTACAAATATTAATTTTATGAATTGGATTCATATTGTTAAATTAATGTAAATGTGATTTATATTAAATGTCATTAATGAGAGAAAAAAATATAGATTATATTGTATATGATACAATATTAAAACATAGATTATACGTTATATTTGATATAACATATATTTTAATATATATTATATGATAAGGTGGTCAACATATTGATATATATTAAATGATTTATTAAATAAATAAATAAATAAATTATATATTTATTTATTTATTTTAATTATTTATTTATTAAACTAATTAATGGGATGGAGTTGTAACTCTTTCCCCTCACTTTTCTCTCCACGTCACGTAAGTGGGAAAATAGTTTCATCTTCTTCTTCTTCATCCTGCAAAAAGAACACAGAAGGGTTCTGTGGAAGAAAAAAAATTCCCTACATCTTCCTCTTTAAAACTTTCCCTTTCAATCCAAAATCACTAGAGCCCCACACCTCCTGGGTTCTCATCCCAAAGAATACCGTGGTAATCATTGTGGTGTTTTCCATTCGTTGGAGAGGATTACATTAAAGAACATCTTCTAAAGGTAAGGGTTTTCTAACCCAATTTATTCTTTTGCGGTTTCTTTATATGCATGTTATATTATTTTGATTGTTACATGCATAATTATGTTTCTTCTTCTGTAAAGTTGAATTATATAAAATGGGATTCGAGATGATCCATTGCTTCCACTCAAGGACCCTTCCCTGGGACTCGTCAAGTGTAACACACAACTTTATTCGGCAATAGACGTAGAGGCAACATGATCCAATTCTTTCAAGACGTCGTCGTTTGCTTTGTGGTAGGACCACCTATTCCCCTACATCTCCAAATTCCTACACAATTTCCACGAAGATCCATATTAGGAGTAAAACAACAACGATGCAGGAGAAAATTAAATTTGTGGTGTTTCTTTCTATGTTTTTTTCTTCTCATTTGTATTATCGCATTTCATTATTAATTAAAATCTGAATGTACTATGCAATTGTCTACTTTCCTTTGCCTTTTCTTTCTTTTTTTATCTTGCCTATACTTTTGATCACCTAAGTTCGATTCTTTTGTTGTGTTTTAATAATGACCTCTATGATGATATCGTGTATCGATGCATTAGTAGCTTGATTGCTGTTAGGATTAAGTTTTAGGGTTTTGCCTTAGGAAACATTTCCAAAATTTAGTATGCGCGCAAGCTTTACTTCAAACCTATTTTGCAATATCTTTCTGACTCCATCACATAATTCAATTTTCAGCAATGAGAACTTTGCTGCTCTCTAAATTTTTGGTGGGAGGTTTGAGCGAAAAGCATTCAATGCTCTTTGATTTCATTGATTTAAAAAATAAATAAGTAAAAATAAAAAAAAAAAAAAGGGGAAGGAAAAATGGTTGAGATTGGATCTTGCTCGTAGTTGGATGTTCGCATGACACCCATGGGGGCAAGCCAAAATGAAGGTAAGAATCGTGATCAATGCAAGAAATAAGTGATCACAACTCCACTGCCATATCAAATTAAAAGGCATGAGTTATACTAAGAAAACATCTTGCTCGTAGTTGGATGTCTGCATGACACTCGTGGGGGCAAGCCAAAATGAAGGTGAGACGCTCGGATCAACGCGAGATCAAACCTAATGGATATACAAAAGGGAACTTTATTTTGTTTGAAAAATCTCAAACCAAAGCACATTTCTGAAAAATGAAATATAAGACGGTTTTGGAAATGAGTAAGGGAACTTTTGAAGAATAAAGCTTGTGGCATCAAGACTAGAAATATTTTCATAAGGAAAAGAGTAAAACTCAAGAAAACGTTGGTCTAGCAAAATGAGTTGAGCACTTTGGGAGGTCTAAGCGATGTAGCAAAGCAATCGGATTTTCCAAGAGTCCTAAGTATATGCTTGAGGATAAGCATTGTTTTCAATTTGGGTGTGTGATAACTTGTAGAAATACAAGTTATTTTGCTTCTTTGATCTAAAAAAATTAGGAAAAAAGCTCTGAAAATGCTATGAAATGTTATGAAAATTCATAGAAATAATTTCAGCATGCGATCGCATGCATTCAACGCCTAATCTATCTATTTTCAAGCAAAATCATTTTGTTTAAGTGTAGAATGACTGATGATGCAATCAAATGAGAAATCTCAATGCTTACACATGATTGCGTAGCGAGGCAAGTCAATGACACCAAATGATGAGACATGACACAACACTTGGACAGTGGAGGTCAAATCAAAGATTTAGTTGGTGGCTGATAAGAAAGCTTTGTTGCAGAGCCAATGAACTTCTGAAATGTAGCAGGCAACGCATCAAGGTATGGAATTTAATAAACCTTATCAATACAATCATAAGTAAGAGAAGAAAAGCTTTCTTAGTCATCTATAAATAGCCATGAAATCACCATGCGAAAAGAGAGAGGAATGTGGGAAGAGAAGAGTCAAGAGTACAAATTCTGTCAAATGAGCCCCTTTCTTTTACATCCATTCAAAAACCTTAGTGAGAGCTTCGGTTTCTTATGTGAGTAGAAGAGGAACTCCATCTTTGAATACTTACAGTGAATCTGTCATTTAGGAAGCCGAGGGAAACAAGAAATTGTGCACCACGACTTGACTGATTTTCTCTATTTTCTATCTTAAAATGTATTTGTATAGTTTAAGCATTGCAAAGACTTATTTCTTTAGTATGAATATATATTCATTTCAACTTTCATCCATACTTTCTTTATTCATTATTAGCAGCTAAATCTTTCAAGGGTTGAGAAGCACCAAGCTAAAATGAACTAAGTAATATTTAACTCAAGCGTTTTACTTGTTTTATGTATGCCTATTGAATTAATTGGATAACTCAAAAGTTTACTTTAAGTAGCTTAAATTTGAGTTTGAGAAAATTAGAGATTTAAAACTCATAAAACAAGAAAGGAGGTTCCTTATAAATCAACAACATTTTTTGCATTATACATCCATTACATTCATCCTAGATATAGGATAATATGGCCATGTACAATGAGAAGTGTAAGTTATAATATTATGCGCATTGCATAAATGCATGATTTATATATTTAGTTAGCAATTGATAGCAAGAATTTTTCTCAACCCTTTTATCGCATATACTGTTTGACTCAAAGTATAAACCCTCCAATCGCACATAACTTAGTGTTTATGTTTTACAAAAAAAATCAACATGACCTATAATCAATTGCGTCAAGATCAAGGCATTAGACTTCATTGCATACTTGTAAAAACAATCCCTATGTTTGACCCTAGACTCACCAGAACTCTAGTTGAGCTTGCACTTGGGTTCAATTAGATAAAACAGTACGTTATAGCATCACACATAATACTCATTTCATCGCATGTTATGATCGCATCAAATACCTTTACGTCCTTTCCATAACTCATATAGTGTTTTTGAAATACTTTTTTAGGGAACCATGTTCAGTATATGTATAGTAACTTGTACTGCATACCCTTAAAAGAATTGAGGTAACTGGGCGTAAATCATCATTAAACGAACCATGTCTAACAAGGTTCGATTTCTCCTTTCTACCACACCATTCTGTTGTGGTGTACTAGGTGATGTGAGTTGGGATTAAATTCCATATTCTACTAAGTAGTTCTTGAATTGTAAATTAATATACTCACCACCCCAATTTGATTGAAATGTTTTTATCCCTTTACCTAATAGGTTCTCAACCTCAATCTTATATTCTTTGAACTTTTCAAGAGTCTCAGACTTATGATGCATTAGGTAAACATAGCATATCTGGAATAATCATCAATGCAATTAAGATAATATTCAAATCTTTCTCGAGCTTACACATTCATCGAACCACAAAGGTCTAAATGTGTAAGCTCTAGAGGTTCTTTGGCTCTGAGACCTTTTGCTGAAAAAGTTCTTTTAGTCATTTTTTCCCAAGACATGACTCACATGAAGGTAAAGATCTGTCTTCTAACCTATTAGATGACAATTCTTTACAAAACTCTCAATCCTGTTGAGATTTATGTGACCAAGTCTTAAGTCCCAAAGATAGACGTTAGGAGAAATCTTTCGTTTCTTACTTTGAGTTTCTGCCATTTTAAACATCTCTATATTTAGAATGACTTTTGCCTTAATTTGTTTTAACACATACAAGTTATTTTCAAGTTTAGCTGCACATATTTGAACACCTTTTGAACCAATGAACATTTCATTTACATCAAAATTGACTTTATACTTATGTTCCAACAAACAAGATATAGAGATTAAGTTCCTTTTCATTTTAGGTACAAAATATACATTTTCAAGAAAAATGTAAGAATCTCCAAAGTATAACTTGATGTCTTCCACTGCTTCTACTGAAATGACTTCACCTGTTCCCACCTTAAATGTCATTTCATTTTTTAATAGTTGCATCCAGGAACTAGTTTCCTATAAGAAAGTGCAGATATGATTAACGACGTCTGAATCCAGTATCCAAGTTAAGTGAAAACTTTCCACTAAACCTGTTTCTATTAGAAATAAATCGAAGGATTTTCCTTCTCAGCTTTCTTTTCTGCATGATACTTAGGGTAATTGCGCTTCCATTGGCCGTCGACTTGCAATGAAAACATTTTCTTTTTGTAACTTTCATCTTGCTCTTAGTTGCAGGAGATTATTTATTCTTTTCTCCCTCCTTCTTCATTTGGCTACTCTTATCATTTGAAGATCTAGATTTCTTTTAAGTGGGTTGTGTACTACATGAAGCATCCTTCTGAAATTTCCTCTAGGAAACAACATTTTTTTTTTTTTTTTTTTTTTTTTTTTTTTTTTTAAAGATTGATAAGTCTAGAGTTTATTGAGGAGAGTCGTCAAGTTGTAATCAATCTTATTCATTACAACATTTGTACGAAAGGTTAGAAAACTCTTTGGAAGAGATTCTATTGTCACACTAACTGGGCTCTTCCCGTCAATGACAGCCCTGTTTGCCTCTGCTATATTGAAGTGGACCATCATGTACATGACATGTTCTCTAACAAAGGTCCCCTCCTTCATACGCGAATTATAAACGTATTTAATAGCATCATGTCGTGCTGATGAGGACGGTTGTCCAAACATCCCTTTTAATGACTCCATGATCTCTCTCGTAATGACCATGGTTTCATGCTTTTTGGTAAGCACATCTGATATGCTTGCCAAAATATAGGTTCTGGCTTTTTCAATAGCTCAGACCCATCTGTCATAGATATCCCGAACATTTCGGGTTACGTTAAGATTGGAAAGAAGAGGACGTTCCTCCATTAATATGAATCTCAGATCATCAACTACTAGTATTATATTTATGTTCAATCTCTAATTTATCAAAGGCTAAGAGTTGTATAATCGAGTTTGGCATGTTGAAACATAAACAAATTCTATGAGTAAATTGCATCTAAATCCAATTTTAGCAAAAGTAATACCTATATTTCTTTATTTATTTACAACGATATTTTAGTGAATTAGAATAGATGCTATCGAGGGGTAGTCAAATACTCCTTCACTAAAACAAGAAATTATTGACCAAATATTATATCCAGAATAACTTTTATTCCTATAGTCATTTAGTTACCGTTTTCAGTCAAGAACATACTAACACTTAGTAACTCTTATAAGTGTGACCCTCCATTTTATATTTCATAGAACGATATGAATATTCCCCCGTATAGGAAGACAATGTTCAAGCTGAAAATAAGAAATCCTATTAATTTCTGAAGTTTGGGTTGTTCTGAATCCTATGTTATAACCCTACGAGGGGATCGCCATAAACCGACTAGCTAGTGTCGCCTAAAAACGACAACAAGCGCAACATAGGAATCTCATGGTTCAAACTAATGGAAGAGACCATAGGATATGTTGACACATTTCTTGCACCAACTTACTTTGAACTACTTCCCCTATTCACCTTGATATTGAGCCATGCAAACACTTTAAAAATGGAGCAGCCGCAGTAAAAGCGACACGAAGCTAAGCATAGATCTCACGATGTGAACTCTTAGTGATGCAAGAGCTAAAAATAATATATCGTATATATTATTAATCTCCCACTGAAGTGTTCTAATTATTTTGGTATCTCTTGTACTTAGGTATATTTCCTCTAAAAAACATCCCGAGTCTATGTGGTTTATCCAAGTATAACATTTATATTTGGATCTTACCTATGATGTCTAAGTGATAAAATCATTGTATTACCTCACACCACTCACACATGCTCATAAAATCGGTTAAAAACGATCAGTAATTCGGCTAAAATCCCCAAGTAGAAAGTGTTACATAAATTGTCAATTTAAGTACCTCCAGCCTTGGACAGGATTATAGACTGATTGAGTTCGTAATTGTGTTTTACAAGATAATGACCTATTTTAAGTATTAAACAAAGTTGTTATTAAACCTAAATGAGCATGCATCTTATCTTTGTTATAGATTTTAAATGTCTAATTCATTTTATAACTCTTATAAAATTATAGACATACTATAACATATACTTAAGCATTCCACACATTAATATAACAATTATATTAATCTAATGAAACCCTAGTTATGCATACTATATATTGGGGTTAATGCCCTAAAGTCCCGTATCCTGTAATTTGTAAACAGTATGTACAAACATTTGTGTTGCTAATATATGATATTTACTTCACATCTTGTATTATGCTTGGTTAATTGTTTTATTTGCTTTACCACAAACCAATAAACATAAAATCTCTAGTTATCTGTATGTGACTCAAGTATGCATATGGTGACATACAAGTGGATCATGTCTTGAGTGATAACCAAAATGGTCTGTAGTAAATGGATAAAAGAGGGAAACCTTATCCTGGTAACGCTACGAACGCTGCCCGCTTTGTGGAATGGTCACAAGTGTTGTGACTTGTCACAGATGGTCTGATCCTGATCATTCGTGTTGGGGACATGTGAGCGGGGGCATCCTATATAAAGAGTTTGTATAAGACCTGACCATGAAGTGTTAATGTCTCGTTTTATAACACCGTTCATGACAGAGACTTCACTTCACTAGAATGACCATAGGTAACATGACCTCAATCCTAAGTGAGTTGGGAACTCCTGCCATTAAGGGGGGTCCTTTGATTTTTATAGGTGCGAGTGGCCAGGTTGCCGATTCAAACCTACCATTTTAGGGATTCGTCTAATTTGAGAGCTGGGAACTCAGCTACATAAGATGGAATTCACTCCTTCTCCGAGATAAGGATAAGTAGATAGATGGCTCCCTTAAGGGCTGATTCCGGGCCTTGAACGATGTGGTACCACACACCTTCTCTTAGCCCGAGAGGTGTTCACATATAGTTGGACTATGTTGTATTGTTCATTAGAGGAATCAGTGGTACTTAAGAAGTGAGATGTAACTACAAGGGTAAAACGGTAAATTGGCCCAGCTGTACTTACGAGCATCTGTGAAGGGTTATCCTACTCATGATTAGTTATATCCAATGGACACAGAAATATATCTGTGGTAAGAAGAGTTTAGTTGTTGGTCTTTAGTGGAATCACTGAGAATTAATGGATGATGGATCTCGAGGCTAAAGAGTTTAGTCAGCTATTTACGTATCGTTGGAGCTTCGAGCCACAGGTACATTAGGTCCCCTGGGTAGTTTGGCTAAATGTATGTTTTGGAGGAAATTAGATATAAATATGATTTATATCAATTAGAGGAGAAAATACTATAGTAGATATGTGATATCAAACTATATGATATAAATATATTATGATTATATTTATTAATTAATTAATTGATTAATTATATGATAATTAACCAATTCTTCCACGTTTGGACGTGGGTAGTGAGTAGCATTGGTTATGTTAACCGGTGGGTTAAAAATGAAAAGAGTTTTCATTTTTCATATAGCGGATTCAATATTTTCGACCGCCCAAAAGAATTCGTGAAAACGACGCCCGAGAGCCTATACGATAGTAGCTCTTCTGTCTAAACGATCGTCTACCTCACGATTTTTCTAAACGATCGTTCAGCTTTTCATACACGATCGTGTAGGTCCTCTATGCGATAAGCATTCCTGCTATACGATAGCACTGTATTATCTCCCACTTGCTTATCGTCTACACGACTCGTTATCCTCCGTCCTCTACCAAAATCACCAAAGCCTACTCTTTGAGTTTTCACTCCGAGAATACTCAGGGTTCATTACGGGTGGTGTCGTCCCTGCTGCAGTGTTCGTGTTTGTATTGATCGTGCTATTGCAGTCAACGTTCCCGCCGTGTGTTGGTAGATTTGTTTGAGGGATCCGCTGTGTTAGGGTTCAGAAGTTCAAAGAGAGTCTTCAACTGGTATGGAACCCTTTCCCTATTATTCCTTTTGCTCTGAGCATGATGATAATTAGATTAATGTGCATAGCTGTATGTGTTAAATGTATATCTTTTATATTTTGGTCACTGTGAAATCGAAGCGATCTGAACATGCTCATGGAACTCTCGGTATGAGATCCTTCAATTGGTATCAGAGCAAGGTTTCTGATACTCCGATTTCATCTGTTGCAACGAAATTACATATACATTCATGGTGGGTGCATTTCTACGCTGTTTTAATTGTTAAATCTGGTATGGATGTGCCGAATTAATGGATGTTTTCGGGATGAATAGCCTCGGTTTGTTTAAATCCTTTTACATTTGCGGTTGTTTGTAAAGGCCCCTGCGTTTTTTGGGCATAAATAATCATTATCGAATCTGTATTCAAAGTGTATTTGAAGTTTTGAGTCGTTCGTCGAAGTTCTGGGCAAAGGTTGTGGCTCTTCAAGGAAGGAGACGATCTAGGGTTGATCACATCATGCAGAAGAAGTTCTACGCGATCGCTGTCCATCGCATCATAAAGATGATGGAGTAGACGATCGCGGTTGAACGCATCGGATAAACGATGGGTAATGCAATCAAGAGTTGGTCTCATCGGGTTGACGATCAGGTACATGATCACTGAGTATCGTTTAATGAGCGCCCGCGCTTGACGATCATTTAGGTCAGCAAGCTTCATCGGTTAGTAATTGACTAAATGATCGCTTAGCATCGCAAGGTAAATCATTTACCAAGAAGCACGCATCAGTTAGA
This sequence comes from Benincasa hispida, assembly GCF_027475165.1. NCBI lineage: Eukaryota > Viridiplantae > Streptophyta > Magnoliopsida > Cucurbitales > Cucurbitaceae > Benincasa > Benincasa hispida. Next base: position 82,738,445 of record NC_143489.1, on the reverse strand, counting down.
TGATGAGATGCTCGCATATCGTTTAAAGCGCATGCGTTAGATGATCATTTAGGTCAGCAAGCTTCATCGCTTAGTAACTGACTAAACAATCGCTTAGTAATGCAAGGTAAATCATTTACTTGTCGTCGCGCTACATGATCACATGGACGGTCAGGCTTCGCAGCCTTGTCATCGTCTACGTGATCGTTTATTTTTGCTCCTATCGTCTAGTGCGCACTGAACAATCATCTACCTGCTGGAGTTTGATACACAATGAAGACCTCCTGGCGGTTCAAGACCCGGTTTGCCTGTGAACTGGTTTGCTCGATGAAAAATGTAATAGATAAGGTTTTTTCATTCTGATTTTTTGCAAAGGCTCATCCCGGTCCATTAATCCTTTGTTTATTACATGCGACGTATTTTTTATATGTCATAGGGTATGCACATATAGTAAATGCCACCTTGGGTTATGCAATGGTCATGCATCATCTCTTTATTGTAATTGTTATAATTTAGAGAAGCATGATTTTAATTATGTAAGAGTATGCTCATGCATCATATAATATAAGAATTAAATTTATGCATGCATAAAAAGCATTGACATGCATCATCTTTATATTATAATTGTTATAGTATAAGGGTGAATAAGAGCATGTTTGCTTGGTTGTTACGCGTTATATAAAAGTTATATATATAGTAATGACCAGACATTGCATGAAGCATGACACATAGGTTATTTTATAAATGTTATAAATGCCTCGTTGTGCGCAATGGTTTTAGTTGTTTCTTTTTAAAAGTTAAAGAGAAATTAGAACTAAAAGAAATTAGAAAGACATGCATGCTTACATAGGTTTAATTCATGTTAAAGTGTTTAAAACTTGGATCACATAGACCTAAGATCACGGTTCTAATATGATTAGAAACCCTAAGGCTTTAATCTTTTAATTAGTTTAATAGGATTAAATTGGCTAATAAAAGGTTAAAGTGTAGTAAATCTATCTATAAGGGACTTTTTGTCTAAGGCGAGTTCTGTCTAGGCTGGGGTATTTAAGTTGACGGAAATGTAACACCCCTACCTGGGAACTTACCTGAAAAGATGAATTAGATAGATTTGATGCATGCATGCACGTTAAGGACAGTCCATTAAAGTGTTTAAATGTGACTACTTCAACTTGTTCATAATTCATAGACAAACATTGTTTATGAGCAGAGTTTAAAAAGAATACTTAGACAAAAATCAGTAGTCGGATTGTCTAGGTTAATGAATCCCTAGGTAGAACATTCAGTGGGAGGTACTTGAGGCATAAGATGCTTCACTTAAACCTTTCACTTTTCTCTTAAATAGTCCACAACGTGAGATCTATCCTCGACCTCGCGGCACCTTTGGCGTGTCCCCCCCAACGTATGGTATTTGGATAGGCCAATATCAAGGTGGATGGAGAGAATGTTCATAGTAAGTGGGAGCGAAAAGTGCAACAGCATATCCCTCGATCTCCCTTGTTAGGTTGAATAAAGTTACTGCGCATTGCCTCGAGGCACCCTAGGAGTGTCCCCCTAAAGGATGACAGTTTTGTGCGTTTCTTTATTTGATCTCCTGTAAGAGGATAAGGTAACTTAGTCTCTTGTCCTAATCTGTCTTTCCCCTACGGTAAGCGCATTAGGGCGGGACTCTGGCACCGAAAGCGAGGGGTTACACTTATGCAGAATAGTTAAATGTTAACGATTTTGGACCGAAAAATGGTGACTATTAGGTTCAGTTCCAAGAGTTGGTTCTGCCTAATGGTTGAGAATGTCTCATTCCAGCAAAGAGGTAACTGTTCACCCCACCGGTGGCATTTGTCCTGACTCACTGGGGCATCATTGCAGAATAGAAGTCTATAACTTAGGGAAACTGTTTTGCAAAATCGATTGGTTTAAAAGTGGTTTAGCAAAATCTAATAAAGTTTTGTTCGTATTTTCAACAACTTTTTTCACATGGCAACAGTCATCTTATCGTTGTTAAGCGTCGAAAAACTAAATGCGATAATTTTTCAACATGGAAACACATGATCACGACGATCCTAATCATCAAGGATCTCATGTTTGCTCTCACGGAGGCTTGTCCTTCTATTCCAACTATAAATGCCGCTCGAAATGTTTGGGAGGCATACGAGCGATGGACAAGGGCGAATGAGAAGGCCCGAGCCTACATCTTGGCAAGTATTTCTAAAGTCTTGGTAAGAAACATGAGCTTATGGTCTCAGCGCGTGAGATCATGGAGTCCTTGCGGGGGATGTTTGGACAATCGTCTGAATAGCATATGCATGAGTCTCTTAAATACATATTCAACTCCAAAATGCAAAAAGGCACCTCTGTTTGTGAACATGTGTTAAACATGATGGTCCACTTCATTATGGCGGAGTTAAATGGGTCTACCATCGATGAGGGCAGCCAGGTTAGCATAATCCTACATTCTTTGCTGGAGAGCTTCCTGCACTTTGTTAGTAATGTGATTCTTAACAAAGTGAAGTATAACCTTACAACTCTTCTCAACGAGTGGCAGACGTACCAATCTTTACTGAAAAGTAAAGAGAGGCAGAAGGGTGAGGCAAATGTTGCTTCATCCTCTAGGAGGTTTCATAGAGGTTCGATCTCAGGAACGAAGTCTGCACCTTCTACTTCTAACTTTGCAAAGGGGAAGAAGAAGAAGGGTGGTAAGGGAAAAGGGAAGGCACCTGCTAACCCACCACCTGTCGCCTTAAGAAGGCGTCTACAAGTTGCTAAGGGAAAGTGTTACCATTGCAACCAAGATGGACACTAGAAGAGGAACTGTCTTCGGTATCTGAAGGAAAAGAAAGCAGCTAAGGCTAAGGCCAAAGCGGATAAAGGTAAATGTGATTTACTTGTGCTTGAAACTTTTTTAGTGGAGAATGATGATTCTACCTGGATAATTGATTCAGGCACCACTAACCATGTTTGTTCTTCTTTTCATAGGATTAGATCTTGGCGATAGCTGGAGGCTGATGAGATGACGATACGAGTAGGCATCGAGCACGTCGTCTCAGCTGTGGCAGTGGGAGGACTCCAGTTAGCTTTACAGAATAGGTTTCTTATTTAAATGATGTATATATTGTTCCTGAACTAAAAAGGAACCTTATTTCTATAAAGTGTTTATTACAATATAAATACACTATTTCTTTTGATTTGAATAAAGCATTTCTTCATAAAGATGGTGTTTTTATTTGCACAATAAATCTGGAATCGAATTTATATGTGCTAAAGCCGTTAGTCATTAATTCCCTCTATAGTACTGAAATGTTCAGAACTGTCGTAACTTAATCAAAACGTCGACGAATTTCTCCAAAAGAAAATGCCCAACTTTGGCATCTACATTTAGGGCACATCAATCTCAATAAGATTGAGAGATTGGTGAAGAATGGCCTTCTAAGTGAGTTAGAAGAAAATTCTTTGCCAGTGTGTGAATCTTTCCTTAAGGGTAAGATGACTAAACGACCTTTTACTGGAAAAGGTTTTAAAGCCACGTAGCCTCTTGAGTTAGTACATTCTGATCTTTGTCGTCCTATGAATGTGTGAGCTCGAGGTGGCTATGAGTATTTTATTAGTTTCACTAATGATTACTCTAGGTACGGGTATGTTTATCTTATACAACGGAAGTCTGAATCCTTTGAAAAGTTCAAAGAGTTCAAGGCTGAAATTGAAAACGCATTGGATAGATGTATTAAAACACTTTGATCGGATCGAGGTGGAGAGTTTTTGGACTCGGCATTCCAAGACTATTTGATAGAACATGGAATCGTTTCCCAACTCTCAGCACCTAGTACACCTTAGCAGAACGGTGTAGCGGAGAGGAGAAATAGAACCTTGTTAGACATGGTTCGCTCGATGATGAGTTACGCTTCCTTATCGGACTCGTTTTTGGGTTTCGCAGTGGAGACTACGGTGTCATACTCAACTGTGTTCCCTCCAAGATTGTTGCTAGAACACCTCTTGAGTTATGGAACGGGTGTAAAGCTAGTTTACGTCACTTCCGCATTTGAGGTTGCCTTGCACATGTGCTTGAGGCTAATTGCAAGAAGTTGAACCATGGTCGATTTTATGCCTCTTTGTAGGCTATCTTAAAGGTACACGAAGGGGTTACTTTTATGATCCAATGGAAAATAGGGTGTTTGTTTCAACAAACGTTACTTTCCTGGAGGAAGATCATATAAGGGTGCACAGTCCATGAAGCAAAGTCGTGTTACGTGAACTTTCCAATGAAACTACTGAAACTTCAACAAGATTTGTTGAAGAGCCTACTACATCAACAAGAGTTGTTGATGGTAGTTCATCCAGTAGGTCGGTTCCACCTCAAGAGTTGAGGGAACCTCGACGTAGTGGGAGTGTTGCGAACCCACCCATTCGCTATCTGGGTTTCACAAAAATCCTTGCTATGGTAGCAGATGGCGACGTTGAGGATCCATTGTCTTATAAGAAGGAAATGGAGGATGTTGACCGAGATGAATGGGTCAAGGCCATGGATCTCGAGATGGAGTCGATGTACTTCAACTCATTATGGGATATTGTAGATTAACCTGATGAGATTCGCCCTATAGGTTGTAAATGGATCTACAAGCGGAAACGGGTTGCTGATTAGAAGGTACAGACCTTCAAGGCTCGACTAGTGGCAAAGGGTTATACCCAAGAAGAGGGAGTCGACTATGAGGAGACTTTCTCGCTTGTTACCATGTTAAAGTCGATCCGCATCCTCCTATCTATTACAGCTTATTATAATTATGAGATCAGGCAAATGGATGTCAAGACGGATTTTCTGAATGGCAATCTTGAGGAGACCATTTACATGGTGCAACCCGAAGGATTCATAGCCCAAGGTCAAGAGCAAAAGGTTTGCAAACTGAATCGGTCCATTTATGGACTGAAACAGGTGTCTCGATCTTGGAACATACAGTTTGATACTACGATCAAGTCGTATGGCTTTGACCAAAACATTGATGAATTTGTGTCTATAAGAAGATCATCAACACTTCAGTAGTCTTCTTAGTGTTGTATGTAGACGATATCCTACTCATTGGGAATGATGTAGGTCTATTGACTGCAATTAAGATTTGGCTAGCGACCCAATTGCAAATGAAAGATTTGGGAGAGGCTCAATTTGTTCTAGGTATACAGATCTTTCGGGATCGTAAGAACAAAATGCTAGCCTTGTCTCAGGCATCGTACATTGAGAAGATGTTGCTCAAGTACTCGATGCAGGACTCCAAGAAGGGCCAACTACCGTTCCGATATGGAGTCACTTTGTCTAAGAAAATGTGTCCTAAGACACCTCAAGAGGTTGAGGAGATGAGACGAGTCCCATATGCGTCTGTCGTTGGCAGTTTGATGTACGCAATACTCTGTACTCGTCCAGACATTTGCTATGTTGTGGGTATAATCAGTATGTATCAGTCTAACCCAGGCGAGGGTCACTAGACCGTAGTGAAGAACATCCTCAAGTAACTTCGGAGAACGAGGGACTACATGCTCGTGTATGGTTCGAGGGCTTTGATCCTTACAGGATACACAGATTCTGACTTTTAAACTGATAAGGACTCTCACAAGTCCACATCAGGGTCAGTCTTTACTCTTAACGGAGGAGCTATAGTGTGGCGAAGCACTAAGCAGGGGTGCTTCGCCGATTCCACTATGGAGGCGGAGTACGTAACGGCTTGCGAAGCTGCTAAGAAGGCCGTCTGGCTCAAGAAGTTCTTGACAGACCTGGAAGTCGTTCCAAAGTTGTCTAGGCCCATTACCCTCTATTGTGATAATAGTGGGGCAATGGCGAACTCCAAGGAGCCAAGGAGTCATCGGCGCGGCAAACACATAGAGTGGAAGTATAATCTGATCCGTGAGATAGTGCATCAAGGGGACGTGACAGTCACGCAGATTGTGTCGAAGCACAATGTTGCTGACCCTTTTATGAAGGCTCTCACGACTACAATGTTTGAGGGTCACCTACGGAGCATGGGTCTACAGGGTCGTCCACGGCTGAACTAGGGAAAGTGGGAGATTTTCTTGTACTGGGCTTTTATGCCCTAGTTTATTGTTTTGTACTAAGTTTATTGTACACCCCACATCACTTTATGACAAGTGGGAGATTGTTGGGGTTGATGCCCGAAAGTCTCGTGTCCTGTAGTTTGTAAACAGTATATACGAACACTTGTATTGTTAATATATGATATTTACTTCACATCTTGTATTATGCTCGGTTAATTGTTTTATTTGCTTTACCATAAACCAATAAACATAAAATCCCTAGTTATTTGTATGTGACCGTATGTGGTGACATACAAATGGATCATGTCTTAAGTGATAACCAAAATGGTCTGTAGTAAATGGATAAAGGAGGGAAACCTTATCCTGGTAACACTACGGACACGACCCGCTTTGTGGAATGGTCACAAGTGTTGTGACTTGTCACAGATGGTCTGATCAGATCATTCATGTTGAGGACATGCAAGTGGGGGCGTCCTATACAAAAAGTTTGTATAAAACCTGACCACGAAGTGTTAATGTCTCGTTATATAAAACCATTCATGACAGAGACTTCACTTCACTAGAATGACCATAGGTAACATGGCCTCAATCCTGAGTGAGTTGGGAACTCCTGCCATTGAGGGCAATCCTTTGATTTGTATGGGTGCGAGTGGCTAGGTTGCCGATTCAAACCTACCATTTTGAGGATTCACCTAATTTGGGAGTTGGGAACTCAGCTACACAAGATGGAATTCACTTCTTCCCCAAGGCAGGGGTAAATAGATAGATGGCTCCCTTAAGGGCTGATTCCGGGGCTTGAACAATGTGGCGCCACACACCTTCTCTTGGCCCGAGAGGTGTTCACATATAGTTGGACTATGTTGTATTGTTCATTAGAGGAATCAGTGGTAAGGAGTGAGATGTAACTATAGGGGCAAAACGGTAAATTGGCCCAGTTGTATTTACAAGCATCTGTGAAGGGTCATCCTACTCATAATTGGTTATATCCGATGGACACAAAAATATATCTGTGGTAAGAAGAGTTCAGTTGTTGGTCTTTAGTGGAATCACTGAGAGTTAATGGATGATGGATCTCAAGGCTAAAGAGTTTAGTCAGCTATTCATGTACTGTTGGAGCTTCGAGCCATAGGTCCATTAGGTCCCCTGGGTAGCTTCGATAAAGTCGAGAACCAGTGTTTGAGTTAATTTGAAATGTTCAAATTGATAAGAGGAAGTTCAATTATATATGATATAATTAGACTGGTTAATTATATATGATATAATTAGACTGGTTAATTATATATGATATAATTAGACTGGTTAATTATATATGATATAATTGACTAAATGTATGAGATACATTATTTTGGAGAAAATTAGATATAAATATGATTTATATCAATTAGAGGAGAAAATACTATATTAGATATGTGATATCAAACTATAGGATATAAATATAATATGGTTATATTAATTAATTAATTAATTGATTAATTATATGATAATTAACCAATTCTTCCATGTTCGGACGTGGGTAGTGGGCAACTTTGGTTACGGTAACCGGTGGGTTAAAAATGAAAAGAGTTTTCATTTTTTATATAGCGCATTCATTATTTTTTGCCGCCTAAAAGAATTCATGAAAACGATCGCCCGAGAGCCTATACGATAGTAGCTCTTCCATTTAAACGATCGTCTACCTTACGATTTCTCTAAACGATTGTATACGTTTTTCCTAAACGATCGTTCAGCTTTTCATACACGATCATGTACCTCTTCTATGTGATAAGCATTCTTGTTATATGATAGCACTGTATTATCTCCCACTTGCTTATCGTCTACACAACTTGTTATCCTCCATCCTCTACCAAATTCACCAAAGCCCACTCTTCAGGTTTTCACTCCAGGAATACCTGGGGTTCATTAGGGGTGATGTCGTCCCCGCTGCAGTGTTTGTGTTTTTACTGATCATGCTGTGCAGTCGACGTTCTTGTCGGGTGTTGGTAGATCTGTTCGAGGGATCCGCTACGTTAGGGCTCAGAAGTTTGAAGAGAGTTTTCAACTAATATGGAACCCTTTCCCTGTTATTCTTTTTGTTCTGGCCATGCTAATAATTAGATAAAATGTGCATAATTGTATGTGTTGAATGTATATCTTTTATACTTCGATCACTGTGAAATCGGAGCGATCTGAACACACTCATGGAACTCTCGGTATGAGATCGTTCACTATATACATTATAACAAGTTTATAACATATATCAATGCATGAAACATGCTTTCTTATGGTGGGATTTTAAATCTACATGGCATACAATATGCTCATACATGTTTAATTTAAATATAACATACATCACATGTATAAACTATTTAAACAACACTGATATGGACCAACTAAACTATTTTATTACAAAACAAAACTAAAAACAACTTCAGAAAGCCTTTGAATTACTCAAACCTACCCGAACTGGACCTAAACCAAGCGAATCGACCCTTCAATGCTTTAAAAGTGACTGAATCGGCCTAAAATGGGTTGAACCGAACCCAAGGAAGCCAAAAACTGGTCGAACCGGCCATATTCTGCGAACTGATCCTCGTACGCACGCATTTTTGGGCTGGGATGAGCAGCGTAGCAATGCTACATCCCAACATTGCAACACTTTGGACTTCAGGATGAACAGTGTTAAGGATAAATTGTTCTGCTAATATGCATGAATTGTCATGCGTTGATCGTCATGCGATGATCATGCGTTGGTCTGACGAATATGCAGAATGCGTTAATATTTCTATAGCTCATGGTTGCATTGAGCATAAGGTTATTCCAATCTCTAGGAACATTGCTCACTTTTCTTAATGAGTTTCACTATTTACCCTCTCGGGTAGTTGGTTATAGTTACTTTGCTCATAGACAAGCATTGCGATAGCCTCACACTAAGCCAACAGGATTGATTCACTATACTTGTGCAATGCACACCTCTCAGTGGTTTGCTACATGCATCATATCTTTATGCCCCGTGATTGAGTATGCGATAACTCTTGCAATCTGCACTTAACTCATTGATGTGGAAGAAAAAATGATAAAGTAGAAGAAGATGATGAAAATGATGTTGAAGGAATTAAAGAGATACATTGATTACAAAATGCATTAATGTCTTAAGCCAAAATGTAATACAATATAAAGGTAAGAAGAGAGGTAGAAGGCTAGATGTAGGCAATCTCTTGCTTCCATCAAATGTATGTCAAGGCTGCCGGTGGTGCATAGGATGGGCAGTGGAGTAGTCTCTTTCAAGCTCTATATCCGGCGAAGCTCCGGTTGTAAATCAGAGGAAGTTGTGGAAATGAAGAACTCTCAAAGAATTTTTGCTCATGCTCTCATTTGTGATCACAAGAATCTGTTTACGGCAGAGTCCTGGATGCTTTGAATTTGGGCTTCAAGGGCTTTATAGAGCTCAAACGCTGACAGCTTTGGTAATCCCACTCTGAATCACGACCATTCCTATCGCGGTAGGTGAAACGTCATCATGATGTTATCTCTTTGATACTCCCAAGTATCAATGCATTCCACCCACTTAGCGATCATCCTTCTATCATGGCTATCACTGTAGTTGTGACATTTCATGCAACCAACTTATCTTCATTAAGATCAACTTTGCTATGGTTTAGGTTCAATGCACGCGATTGATTCTTGCTATAACTACAAAAGAGACATTTTGATGCAAGATAACGCATGATATAGGGTTAACGGAGATTTTCGATGCCGATCAATGCAAGCTCATTATTCCACATGAATTCTTAGCAAAGTTAACGCATATTCTGCTCATTAACCCTCATAATTCTAAATGAAAGGTTGAAATAGCTTATAAGACTGCTTTTGACCAACTTGGTCGCACAAGCTACAATACGTCTAAGATCAAAAGGGGGACCTGTGAAAACACAAAACTTAAACAAACCATTAGATGCCAAGTCCTCGGCAACGGTGCCAAAAACTTATTGAGGAAAAATTGTTCTGCTGATATTCGTTAATTGTCATGCGTTGATGATCATGCGATGATCATGCTTTGGTCTGACGAATATACAAAATGAATTAATCGTGTATGCGATGATCATGCATCCCTATTACAAGTTTTCTTGCTCTCTCACCAAGTATAACGAGGTCATAAGTTTCTCGAGATGATCCGTGGTCGAACACGGGGACTTGCAACTAAAAGATGATTGTAAAGTAATGTGTTTGAGGCGGAGAATAAAAATAAAAAGGAGCTGATTGTTATGCACTACTCCTACTCTTAGCTAAACAGACTAAACAATTGAATTTTGACTATGAAAATCGGTAGAGATGTGACAACTATTAACGTGTAATGAGATGCATGGAGAAATAGAGTTGGAGGAGATATCACCAAGTCCTTATGTTTGGTCGCAAGGGTAATCCCAGCTCACCGCATTAACGCATCGCACACCTCTTGATGGTAAGCCACATGCTTTATATTTCTATAACGCATGGTTGAGTTGAGCATAAGGTTATTCCTATCTCTAGGAGCACTGCTTACTTTGCTTAGTGAGTTTCACTACTTACCCTCTTGGGTAGTTGGTTATAGCTACTCCGCTCATAGACAAGCATTGCGATAACCTCACACTAAGCAAGCAAGATTGATTCACTATACTTGCGCAATGCACAATTCTCGGTGGTTTGCTACATGCGTCATATCTTTATGCCGCATGATTGAGTATGCGATAACTCTTGCAATCTACATTTAACTCATTACGGTGGAAGAAAAAGATGATAAAATCTATAATGATGATAAAAATGATGTTGAAGGAATTAAAGAGATGCATTGATCACAAAATGTTTTAATCTCTTAAGCCAAAATGTAATACAATACAGAGGTGAGAAGACAGGTGTAAGGCTAGATGTAGGCAATCTCTTGCTTCCATCAGATGTGTGTCAAGGCTGCCGGTGGTGCATATGATGGGCGGTGGACTACTCTCTCTCAAGCTCTATCTTCGGCGAAGCTACGGTCGTCAATCGAAGGAAGTTGTGGAAATGAAGAACTCTCAAAGAATTTCTGCTCATGCTCTCGTATGTGATAACAAGAATCTACCCAAGGCAGAGTCCCAGATGCTTTGAATTTAGGCTTCAAGGCTTTATTTATAGAGCTCAAGCGACGACAGCTTTGGTAATCCCACTTTGAATCACTGCCATTCCTATCGTGGTAAGTGAAATGTCATCATGATCTTATCTCTTTAATACTCCCAAGATATGCATTCATGATTGTTTCTTCTGAAGTATCAACCATTCCACCCACTTTGTGATCATCCTCCTATCATGATTATCACTGTAGTTGCGGCATTTCATGCGACCAACTTGTCTTCATTAAGATCAACACATGCAATCAACTTTGCGATGGTTTGGGATCAACGCATGCAGTTGATTTCTGCGACAACTACAAAATAGACATTTTGACGCAAGACAACACATGATATAGGGTTAGCGGGGATTTTCAATCTTGATCGACGCAAGCTCATTATTCCACATGAATTCTTAGCAAAGTTAATGCATATTATGCTCATCAACTCTCAAGATTCTAAATAAAAGGTTGCAATAGCTTGTAATTTTAGAAGCTATCAAACAGTGTTGTGACGCTCTAAGAACAGTGTTGGGACGCTGTGAAGGTAGTAGCTATTTTTCCAGTTTCTACAACTGACCTTGCTTGTTTGAATCTTCAATTATAGCCTAGTTTCAACTCTATTAACTCCTATAAATTTACAGATCCTTAATCATACATTAAAGTCCATCAACCAAGAGTCAATTACAAATTTAACAACAGAATCAAAGAGAATTCTAATGCCAAATTTGAATTAAAAATCATATCAATAACGAAACATGCATCGCTAGATTTTCACCCACCAAAATCAAACTAACGTTAATTGAGTGCTTAAATCATGCTTGAATATCGACTGATGGAGTAAAGATGCAAAATGCAGAAACTAACATAATTATTAAGTACTTTAATTACACTTAATTTGAGTTTAAAAGCATGCTAAAATGCAGCTCTTATTTTTTTATTTTTTATTTTTTTTTTTAACAAGGGTTTCTAGAATGTATACCTTTGTAGATTTCCTCTTCCTCTTTGCTTGATCCATGAAATTGATTCTCCAAAATTCTAGTAGACCACCAAGAGGAGCTTATCTACTATTCTCAGGCTTGGATTGAGTAGTGGAAACTCTAAATTGAGAGGTATAGAGGTTGGGATTGGAGATATTTTTTAGAGAAAAAAAACCATCAGAATTTCTATAGATTTAAACTTGAATGCCCTTCAATTTCCATTATTTAAATATTTTTTAACTCTCCAATATATCGAATATAATTAACCAAACCCTAAAATTTGAAATTGAACAATTAAAATTCAAACCGTAATTTCGAATTTGAACAATTCAAATTCACTCGATATTCTAATCCAAGGTGTAATATTTTACGAGCTAGTAGAGGACTTTATGGACCTATAAATCATGAGCTCCAACGATTTGAGATTAATTGGCTAAACTCTTTAAACCAAATTAATCACAATATTCACTAACCACCGAGACATACCATTATAACTTGATTGCAATCTTCTCACTGTAGATATATTTTTGTTAATTTTATTTAACCATCATGAGTAAGTCGATCCTTCACAGGTCGTTCGTATTTTATGGCTAGATCAAAATTACCGTTTATCCTTGTAAATACATCTTGCTCCTTAAGCTCCCACTGATTCTCTATTGAACAATTGATTTTTAGTCCAATTAATAAACCATGTCTCTCTCGACCATAAAGGCGGGGCTTCGTTGTTCAAGATCAAGAATCAGTGCTTAAGGGAACAACCTATCTTCTAACCCTAAAATGGGTAGGAGTAAATTCCATCTTGAAGGACTATGTTCCCAGCTATCTATCTAGTCTTATCCAAAAAATGAGAGGCTTGTTGAGTATGAACTACTCTCACTTATGCATATCAAAGAATAATCCCAAATAAATAGGAGTTCATAGTTAGCTCAAGATTAAGATTGAGTTACCCTAGATCATCAAATTGAAATGTTAGTTTTAACAGTAAATGGTGGTTATAAAGAAAAGTGACTATTTCATGATCTAGTCTTATGCAAAAATCTTTTGGATAGGATGCCCCCTCTCGCAGGTCTCCACATGAACAATTTCGAGATCACATTGTTTGTAACTGTATACAAAGTTCCATAATGTCCCCAGGACGAGGCACCCAATCTCATCCATATACTTATAGACCTTTTTGGCTATATACCATAACTTGATCCTCTTTTATGTCTCTACATTAAGTTACAGTATGATCTATAGCCATGGATTCGTTTATTGGATCTTATAACATAATGCAATTTCAAGTTCAATATCAGTTTTATTGAATAAATTGTTCAATAATCCTTTAATTGATAAATAGAATATGTTTCCATGGTCACGAACTGTGAGTTTTAGGATAATCCCAACACTATACACACAATACTTATAAGTAGCAAATATTTTTCCAAACTGAAAATGGTGGAAGCAAAAATCAATACAATCTCAGGTTCTGCAAACCTAATTGAAGGCTTTATTTTTACAATTGACAATTTACAATTGACAATGCATGATTCTCTAGTCAATCAAAGAGAAATCTACTTAGTTTTAAAGATATACGTTGCAATGATTATCATATTGAGACTTGTAAAAAGAATAATATGGAGTATCTTTATATCATATTTACTGTCTCATATGATAGACGTATACTGGAAGAGTTTCCTACCTTATCTTTTAGATTATATTATACTCATATACGAGTAATTGAAACATATGCAACAATGAACCTGAAATTCATGAATCCAAACATATTTACAATTTGACATGATAGATTAGGTCTTCCAGGGTCTATAATGATGAGAAGAATTATTGAGAATTCAAATGTACATCCATTGAAGAGTCAAAATATTTTTCAATCTAATGAATTATAATGTGATGCTTGCTCTCAAGGAAAACTAATCATTAGACCATCAGCAGTTAAAGTGGGATTAAATCACCTACATTTTTAGAATGAATTCATGTGATATATGTGGACCCATTAACCCCCCAAGTGGACCATTTAGATATTTTATGGTATTAACAGACGCATCCAACAGTTGGTTACACGTATGCTTATTATCAAGTCGAAATCTTGCATATGCAACATTACTTGCTCAAATAATTAACTTAAGAACACAATTTCCTAATTATACAATTAAGATCATTCGTCTTGATAATGCTGGTGAATTTTCATCCCAAGCTTTTCATAATTGTCGTATCTCAATTGGAATAAGTGTTGAACATCATGTAGCTCATGTTCATACACGATATGGTTTAGCAGAATCATTTATAAAACGTTTGCAATTAATTGCAAGACCATTACTCATGAAAGCTAAGCTTCCTTCATCTATATAGGGATATGCTATTTTGCATGCAGCGTCACTTGTACGCAATAGGCCAATAGCTTCTCATAAGTACTCGCCATTATAATTGACTTATGGTCATGAGCTAAATATTTCCTATCTGAGAATTTTTGGATTTGCAGTACACGTTCCAATTGTTCCACCATAACGCACTAAGATGGGTCCTCAAAGGAGGTTAGGAATATATGTTGAATATGATTCCCCATCAATTATTAAATATCTTGAACCCCTGATGGGTGGATCTATTTACTGCATGATTTTCTGATTGTCATTTTAATTAGACAAATTTTCCAACATTAAGGGGAGGAATTAAGAAATTAGAGAAATAAATTACATGGAAAGCATCGTTATTGTCCCATTTAGATCCTTGTATAAATCAATATGAACTTGAAGTTCAGAAAAAAATTCATTTGCAAAATAAAGCAAATCAATTACCAGATACATCTATAAATGCAAAGAAAGTAACTAAGTCACATATACCAGCTGCAAATGTTCCATCGAAAATTGATATCCCAACAACACAAGTTGTTACTAATGAGCTTGGAACACACCAGAAGCATGGTAGACTAGTAGGTTCTAAAGATAAAAATCCTCAAAAAAAAAAATAACTAATAGTAAAAAAAACTTGGTTGAGGATGTAAATACCGACATAGATTGGCTTCACGGAAAGAAGCTGGGGCAGAATTAAACTTATTTTGAAAATGTCAAGTTTTTAGACCAATAGTCTGAACACCAGAAGGTACCAAACTTGTGGGATACAAATGGGTATTTTGAGAAAAAGAAATAAAAATAATATGGTTACAAGATATAAAACAAGATTAGCTGCAAAAGTTTTTTCACAAAGGCCTAGTATTGTTTATGATGAGACATTCTCCAGTGGTGGATACAATTACACTAAGATATTCAATTGGTCTAACTGTGTATGAAAATCTTGACATGCATCTTATGGATGTAGTCACAGCATATTTATATGGATCTCTTGGTAATGATATTTATATGAGAATCCCAAAAGGATTTAAGGTATCTGAAACATATAAATCAAATTCTCGAGAATTGTGTATTAGATAAAGTTATAGAAGTCATTATATGGATTGAAACAATCAAGACAAATATGATACAATAACCTGAATGGATATTTGTTGAAAGAAGGATAAAAATAATCCAATATTTCCATGTGTTTTTATAAAGAAATTACAGTCATGATTTGCTATTATAACTATATATGTTAACGATTTAAATATAATTGGAACTGAGTTTTCAAAGGAAATAGAATATTTTAAGAAAGAATTTGAGATGAAAGATCTCGGAAAAAAAAAAAGTTGTCTTGGTTTACAAATTGAGTATTTAGCAGATGAAATATTTGTTCATCAGTTAACTTATACAGGAAAAATTTGAAAAGATTTTTATATGGACAAAGCACATCCATTGAACATTCAAGTGGAAGTTCGTTCACTAGATATGAAGAAAGATGTATTTCGACCTCGAGATAATAATGAAAAACTTCTTGGTCCTGAAGTTCAATATCTTAGTGCAATTGGTACACTTATGTATCTTGCTAATAATACAATACCATATATTACTTTTTCAGTAATTTATTAGTAAGATATAGTTCTTCTCCAACAAAAAGACATTGGAATGGAATTAAGCATATACTCCATTATCTCTGAAGAATGATAGATATGAGTTTGTTTTATTCAAATAAAATCAAATTTTGATCTAGTTGGTTATGTAGATTTTGGATATATATCTGATCCACACAAAGTTAGATCTCAAACAGGTTATCTGTTCACATGTGGAGGAACTGTTATATCATGACAATCCGTTAAACAAACCATTACACCCACTTTTTCAAATCATTCTGAAATCCTTGCAATTCACAAGGCTAGTCGAGAATGTGTGTGGCTAAGATCAATGACTCAGCACATTAGTAGAACGTGTGGTTTGTTAGCTAATAAAAAATTTTCCAACGATATTATATGAAGATAACACAACATACATATTCCAGATCAAAGGGGAATATATTAAAGGAGATAGGACAAAACATATTTCACCAAAGCTTTTCAATACTCTTGATATTGAATAAAATGGTAACATCATTGTACAAATAATTTGTTTGAAGGATAACCTAGCAGACTTATTTACAAAATCATTACAAAACACAACCTTTGAGAAATTGGTGCACAATATTGGAATGCAGCAATTCTGAGATCTCAAGTGATGTTTTCATGAGGGAGAGTAAATAACGTATTCTTTTTAAGAGTATTAGATTATATGAAATATGTACTTTTTTTCCTTCACTAGGATTTTTTTCCCCAATGGGTTTTTTGCTAGTAAGCTTTTAACGAGACATATTTCATATATATATAATGGGTATCTAAGGGAGAGTATTATAAATATCACAAATTATGTGTAAAATAGAGTCCATTCTTAGTGTCATAAAGCCAAATGTCACTTCCTTTACACTCCGTTTATATAACCATCTATCTTGTAAATACTCATTCTTGGTGTCCATGTAATCCACCTCCTACTTGCTAAATTACTTATAAATAGTAATATTTGGAGAGTTTTGTAAGACACACACATTGCGTAAAGTCCATAAAAATTGGAGAAAGTGGAGAATCTTGAGAAATTTCTTATTTTATGTTTTGTTAATTTATTTTATTATATATTATTATTATATTATATTTTTTCCATATCCTTGTTGTCGTTGTATGCTATTGCGCTCCTCAAATTTACAATATACATTAATTTGTTCTTTCTGAATTTTTTATAATTTACATATTGATTTTTTGGTAAAAAAAAATATAAGAAAATTATTTCAAATGGTAAAACTGTTGAAAATATTTACAAAATATACCAAAATTGTAAAACTATCAATGATAGACGTTGATATACACTGATCGGCTTCTATTAGTGTCTATCAATGTCACTAATAGACTCTGATAGAAGTTTACCAGAATCTATTAGCATCTATCATTTATAGTTCTAAAATTTTGCTATATTTTGTAAATATTTTGATTCATTTTTCTATATTTAAAAACAGTCCAGAAATATATTTAATTATATATTTTAAGATATATTTGTATTTTTTATTAAATTAAACAATATTTAAACTGTAGTTTAAGTTTTGTGAGATTAAGATTTAGGTCCTCAAAATCCCTATCCATAACTCCAACTAGATAATTTAGAACAAAAATAATAAAAAAATAAAAAAATTATTTAAATTAACTTAAGCATGAGTAACAAAATAAAATAATAATAATAAATTATTTAATTTTAACTCATGTAGAAGTAAATAATAATAATAATAATAAAATAATTTAAATAAATATTTATTTTATTAAATGGAAACAATTTTAATTATTATGTTTTCTTCGGCTAGATGGAATAAGTAATTTTTATTCTATTAAATTAAATTGTAATTTATAAAAAGAAAATTATTTCAAATGGTAAAACTGTTGAAAATATTTACAATATATAGCAAAATTTTAGAACTATCAATGATAGACGTTGATAGACACTGATAGATACTGATAGAAGTCTATCAGTATCTATCAACATCGGTCATTGATAGTTCTAAAATTTTGGTTCATTTTTCTATATTTAAAAATAGCCTTTTATAAAATAAGAAATTATTTAAATCCTTATTTATTTATTAAATTAAATAATATTTGGAACAAACCAAAAAATATTTGAATAACAAATTTAATTATAGAAAATTTCCACGATAGAAAAAATGTCAAACTCTTTACAAAAGTAGTGAAAAAAAAAACTAATATACTTCTATCAGTGTATTTGGAACAAACCAAAAATATTTGAATAACAAATTTAATTATAGAAAATTTCCACGATAGAAAAAATGTCAAACTCTTTAAAGAAGTAGTGAAAAAAAAAACTAATATACTTCTATCAGTGTATATCTGTGATGGATATTGATAACAATGCCTATCACAATATCTGAAAAAACAAAACTCAAATATAACATCCAACTTCGTCAATAAATCAATTTTAACACCAAAATTGAACCACACAAAAGTAATCCAAAAAGCGGAAAAACTTATCCTAATGACAAAAAATCTGACAAACTCTAGCACTATTGGCAACAGGATTGGGCTTTCTTTATAGTTAAGGTTCGAGATCTTCTCGTCCCAACAAATTGTGATTAACAAAATTACACAATAATAAAATATGGCATATCTGAATAAATATATTAATAAAATAATAGTAATATTAGATATTTTTTACAAATTTGTTGCAAAGCAAAGTAACATCTGTAACTTTACTGTGTATGTCAAAGTTCCTAGTTTTCTATAATATATTACCAATCATTCTAAGTAAAAATGATATATAATTATATTCTATTTTACTATATTAAAACTATGAAAAGACAAACATTAAGAACCATATGCAAAAGATTAAATAGATATGATGAATGGACGGTAAGATATATGTTTTCGATTATGGATTAACTGTTTGATTAGGGTACATTTTAAGATTATTTTTGCATATGAACTCACTTGTATTTATGTCTTATTAGGAACCATATGCAAAAAATGTACATTTTTTCAAATGAACTCACCTGTATTTATGTTATATATATATACATCTATGTAAATTGAACACTCGCAACATCTATGTATATTGAACACTTACAGCATGTATTTATGAAGTCTTAACCTCGATCGTAAGATATGTTTTATTTAATTCATTTTTTTTCTTACATGTGTACATAAATTAAAATAACTTTTGAAGGAAGCTATCATACAGTGTATACTTGTTATATAGAATGCTATAGCTATTGCAAGGATTATTAGTAAAGCACAGATAAAAACTTTAAAATACAAAACACGAGCTTTGGTTAACTAAATTCGATGCAATATCACTTACGTCTGAGGGTCCGATAAAGATAATTTCGCTAATATAAAGTCAATCAATTATAACGTTGTACTTATCTATAAATAAGTGGCAAGTACAGTGACACGAATAGCCCAACTTGAAGAATAATCATTTAGGTCCCCTTAAGTGTGAGACTCTATCTCAATGAATCTTAGGTTCCTTTAAGCATTAGAAACTCCCTCATATCTTTCCTTCTTCAAATGAAGACCACTCCACTTGTTGAACTTAGGCTCCTCCTATATTTGAGAATCCCTTCTCACGAATGAAAGCTTCAAGACAATCTAGAGAAAATGTCTCAAGATCAACAAAATTTCTTGCTTCACAATCTTTAAGGTTGATACAGATTTTTGTTGTTTGGCCAGAAGAAACCCAATAAAACAATTAAAGTGGCAACCCTAGCACGAATACAACATCCTCTTAAATATGCACGATAGAGAAAAGGATACAAACCCCAACAATAATCGGCAAAGAGCCCAAAGAAGGAAAAAAACAGTGAGGAACGACTACATAGAATTTTTTAGATAAGGAAAAGAATCATGATTCGAAATCTCCACCTATCTTCACAATGATATGATATTGTACACTTTGGGTATAAACCCCCATGACTTTGTTTTTGGAACCACCTAAAAGGTCTTGTACCAATGGAGATAATTGTCCATACTTATATATCCATGATCATTCTTTTCCCCAACCAATGTAGGACTTTGTCTGCACTCCTAATAATGTCTTCAAAGTTTAAACGTTGGAGAAAGCACTGAGCAATTGTGTTGAGACTCTCAAGTACTACCTTGAAACCTTTTTTTTTTTTTTTTTTTAAAGTCTAAGGATATTTTTAAAACATTAAAAAATTCAATTTGACGCAAAGTATGAACTAAGTTGAAGTGCATTTCATAAAATTTAGCAAAAAAAAAAAAAAAAAAAAAGCCTTCCCTTCTTCATCCCATCCCATCCTATATAAAGAGGATAGGTAAGATTGGGAAAGTAACACACAGAAAACTTATAATTTGGAAATTCATATAAAAAATAGAATGATCAATAATATTATAGATGAAGAGATTGAAGCTCCCTCAATCCCAAAGCAATTTTGTGTCCGATGTTGGAAAGAAATTCTTGAGGTTGGAAGAAATTTGAAGAGAGAGTTGAGAAAAAGGTTATTTCTGTTATTGAGTACTTCTAGAATATTCTAGTGTTTGATATTGCTAGAACTTGGGCTTTTGTTTGGACTAGGCCTGATTACTTTTAACCCAAAATCAAGTTTACATTTCAAGACTCCCTCTTTAACTTGATTTTGTTACTCCCAACAAATCTCTCAATCTTGTGAAGTCTTCTTTTTTAAGAGGCTTAGTGAGGATATCACCTACATGATCATTAGTGTTCACATACTCTAATTGCACATTCTTTCTTTCGATGCACTCTCTAATATAATGAAAACGTGTATCAATGTGCTTACTCTAATTGTGGAAGACTGGATTCTTGGCCAAGGCAATTGTTGATTTGTTGTCTACGAAAATTTTGGTTGGCTTCTCTTGTGGTAGTCTCAATTCCTATAATAGATTTCTCAGCCAAATTGTATGACAAACACATGAGGTAGCAGCCACATATTATGCTTCACATGTTGAGAGAGTAACAATTGGTTGCTTCTTTGACTTCCATGTGAAAGCAGTGTCTCCCATGTAGAACACAAAACCAGCCGTACTCTTGCAGTCATCCACATCTCCACCTCAATCACTATCACTGTATCCTAAGAGCTTATATTATCAAAAACAAAATAGAATAGGTCATTGATATAGGTCATTGATAACTCCAACTGCATAGAGAATGTTAGGCCTTGTGCATGTTAAATATCATAAACTTCCAACCAGTCTCTTAAAGAGTGTTGGATCAACTCTTTCTCCTTCCCCACAACGTGGTAGTTGGATTCCACATTCCATGGGTGTATTAACTAGATTAGAATCATCCATCTTGAACTTCTTGATCACTTCCTTAGCATAGCCTTCCTGTGTGATAAAGATGTCTTTATCTTCTTGCTTTACTTCAATGCCAAGGTAGTAATACATGGGCCTGATACGTCGGTCATCTCAAACTCGTTCGTCATCTCTTCTTTAAACTCATTGAACATGCTTAGATTGTGACTTGTAAAGATCAAGTCATCTACATACAAGCACACCATCAATACATCATTATTTTTGACTTTAAGGTAAAGTGCGTGCTCATATGGACACTTGATGAAATTTCTTTGGTGTAGATAATTGTCTATTCGAGCATTCCATGCTATTGGAGCTTGCTTTAGTCCATAAAGTGCTTTTTTCAGCATCAAAACTTTCTCTTCTTTTCCCTCAACTTTATAGTCTTGATGTTGTTCAATGTAGACTTGTTCCTCTAGTACTCCATTGAGGAATGCAGATTTCACATCCATTTAATGGTTTTTCCAATTGTTCTGAGCTACTAATGAATTTTAGGCCTGCTTTTATGAATTAATGAAGTTTTAGCCCAAATGATAAAAGTATATGTGAGGCCTTTCGCTGATCCAAACCGAGAGCCCAGTTCTTTTGCCCTAAAAACTTTTGTTGGTAGAAAACTTGGCTATTATGTGACCACGATTTTCCAGTTGATGTCGTACACGTTGTTTGTACCACTGCTCTTTGTCTAATGGAAAAATGAAAGAATTACTTTCTTTCTGATGGGTGATTAATGAAAAATTAATTTTTCTTTCTCTCTCTTGCTTTTTGATTCTCTCGTTCTTTGCCTTCTGTGTTCTTTTACTTTTTTCTAATCCTAATGCCTTCTTGTTTGATCTGTGCGACTGCTTTGAGTATACGATGGAAGAATCATGCAATCGTGTAGACAATGGCAGAAGGAAATGGACCTGCAATCGTGTAGACGATGGAAGAAGGAAATGGTAAACGATCAGTCGTTCTTATAGATAATATGAAGAAAATTGTAAACGATCACTAAATCTTGTAGACGATGAGAAGAAAGAGGAAGGAATGCACAACGATATACGTGGTTCGGCTATTAAAGCCTACGTCCATGGGAAGGAGAGAGTTTATTGAAGCTAAGTCACAGATTCTTTTTCTTTTACAGATTTTCAAGTTCTTCTTGAAGCTATGTTTGTTGTTGTATCTAAAATTTTTAAATGATGAGTATTTATACTAATTTCTGATATAAGTAGTTACAATAACTAACTATAAAAGTTAAAGAAATGTGAATTAGTTCTTGAATGTTGAATGTATGAGCTTATAATCTTCAAATCTCCACCTTAAGCTCAACATGCAAGCTCTTCTCCTTCTGGATTTAACATGTCTTCACCCTTTTTCAGGAAGCAGAAACCCGATCTGACCAAGACACTTAGCAAGCTTGAGTTTACTCACAGGTTTGGTAAGCATGTCGGCTGCATTCTCGGAGGTATGAACTTTTAGCACCTTGACTTCTCCTTTCTCTATTCTGTCTCTTACAAAGTGATACTTGATATCTATATGTTTGGTTCTTGAATGATACTGAGGGTTTTTGGAAAGGTGAATGGCACTTTGGTTATCACAGTAGATCTTAACTACTGTTTGATTAATATCAAAGTCCTTCATCAATCCTTTTAACCACAGTGCTTCCTTTATTGCTTCTGATAAAGCCATGTACTCTGCTTTTGTGGTTGACAATGCTGTGATTGACTGTAAATTTGCTTTCCAACACAACAAATTAGGACCAAATAAGAATAGAGAACCTGTTAGAGATCTTCTTTTGTCTTGATCACCTACAAAATCTGAATCAACATATCCATATAGCTTTAAATTTGATTCATTAGTACTTTGATATGTTAATTTTGACGGTTTAGACTAAATTAGATATCTTAAGAACCATTTTATTGCTTCCCAATGTCTTTTTCCAGGGCTAGACATATATCTACTGACTAGACTAGTGTTGTATGATAAGTTTGGTCTAGTAGATATAATTAAGTATATTAGACTCCCTACTACTTGATTATATAGAATTGATTGCATTTGAGTCAAATGTTCTATGTCTGTTTCTTTTGGTGAGTTTTCAGATGAAAGTTAAAGTGTGTAGCAATAGGTATGGTGACTGATTTTGCATTTGTCATATTAATTCTGTTGATTACTTTTTCACAATAGCTTAGTTGACTAATGGTTAGGGTTGAGGAAGTTCTGTCCATTTGAATTTCTATCCCAATGATCTTTATAGACTGACCCAAGTCCTTCATGTCAAATTCTCTCTTTAGGAGATTTTTGACATGAGTTAAATCCTCCTTAGATTTTCCTGCTAGTAACATATCATCAACATAGAGTAATAAATAAACTTTGTCCTTATAGGTAGTAGAATTAATATAAGAACAAATATCATAGGAACTTCTTTGAAATCCAATACTCTCTATGTAGTCATTAAACCTTCTGTACCAGAATCTAGGGGATTGTTTTAGACCATATATTGACTTATTTAGGAGACAGTACAGGTCTTCCTTACCGTTTTCCTCAAACGCTTTAGGTTGTACCATATAGATAACCTCATCTAAGTTTCTATGTAGAAAGGCAGTTTTAACATCTAGTTGATCTAGTTCTAGATTATACTGAGCAACTAGAGATAAAAGTAGCCTTGTAGAGGTTTGTTTCCCTACTAGTGAAAAAATTTCAGTATAGTCTATTCCTTCCCTCTGAGTAAACCCTTTAGCCACTAACCTTACCTTGTACCTTGGCTTTTCTTCTTTGGTAGAACCTTCCTTTAATTTATATAAACATTTAGAGGCTATAGGTTTACAAACTTTAGGAAGAGGAGCTAGGGTCCAGGTATTATTGACAGTGAGTGACTCCATCTCTTCACACATAGCTTGAATCCAAGACCTAGAATTAGAGCAGCTCACTGCCTTTTCAAAAGTGGATGGTTCTTGGTCATTAGGAGCTATTGTAGCATTTAAAATAGGTTCATATAGTTAGTTTCAATATACCTAGCTAGAGGAACTATCACTCTTCTTTGTCTATCCCTAGCCAAGGAATACTGACTTAAATCGGGTACAACTTCAGTATTCCCAATGTTCTCATTTGAGGCATCCTCTTTTTCTTCTTCAAATTCTATAGGAGGGTTTTGGTTAGTGAAAGAAACTTTAGGTGACTCCACCTCAATCTTAGTAGTATTAGGGCTATTAGAAACTTCATAGGATGTCTTTTCTTTTTGCATATACATTTCTTTTTCTCTGAAAGTGATATCTCTGCTTATAACAAACCTCTTCTCAACAGGATTCCACGTTTTAAATCCTTTTTTACTCCCTCAGAAAATCCTACAAACATACACTTTACTGCCCTAGATTTTAATTTCCCCTGATTTTGATGAATATAACCAACACATCCAAATACCCTTAAGTTTTCTAGGTTAAGTGGATGCATGGTCCATTTTTCTTCAGGAGTCAAAAAATTTAGGGAGGAATGTGGACACTTATTTAAGGTGTACACAGTGTAGCTTGCAGCCTCAGCCCAGTATTTTTCACTTAGTATTGCATCTGATAGGAGACATCTAACTCTTTCTATGACTGTTCTATTTAGTCTTTCAGCTACTCCATTTTGTTGAGGAGTGAATCTAACTGTCCTATGCCTAGTAATTCCTGTTTCCTTACAGAATTTGTTAAACTATTCACTACAAAATTTCAGTCCATTGTCAGTTCTTAGGTATTTAAATTCTTTAGAAGTTTGTTTCTCTATCATGAGATTCCATTCCTTAAACCTATCAAACACTTGGTCTTTAGTTTTAAGGAAGTAAACACAACTTTTCCTAGAGAAGTCATCAATAAAAGAAAGTAAATACTTTGAGCCACTTAGGCTAGATGTGAGAGCTGAACCCCATAGGTTAGAGTGTATATAGTCTAAGATTGCTTTTGTGATATGTTGTGCTTTAGTGAAACTTTGCCTTTTTGCTTTCCCTAACACACAATGTTCACAAAAGATTAGATCTTTTGAGAGATCTTTAGGGACAATTCCTTGATTAGATAGGACTTCTAGGCCTTTAGCACTTATGTGAGATAACCTTTTGTTCCATACATCAGCCTCTGTGATCTCATTTATGGTGGCAACATAAGCCCCTGTCATCATTTCAACTTCTTTGATCACAAATAAGTCATTTATCTTTTCCCCAACTAATATTACTTTAGAGTATTTTAGCACCTCAAGTGTTCCTCATTTACTCCTGTATTCACATCCAATAGCATCTAACATATCTAAGGAGATTAGATTTCTCATAAGTAGTGGAACATATCTCACATTCTTAAGAAGTTTGATGGTTCTATCCTTAAGTTTCATGGAAACAGAGCCAATGCCTTCTATTTTACAGCCTTGGTTGTTTCCCATATAAACCATTTCTTCTTCTATTTCTTTAAAGGTGTTAAACCAAGGTTTCATTGAGGTTATATGGTAGGTGCATCCGGAATCTAGAACCCAATCATGTTTTCCTAGAGGGTTTACATGATTGGATTTGTCTAAAGTTGAGGCCAAAACATTTGAGTAGATGAAGGAACCTTCTACAACAGATGCTTTGGATTGTTTGCCTTTTGAATCCTTCTCTTTCTCTTGGTTCTTTCTCTTTAAGATAAAAGAGTCTTTAATTAGATGTCCTTTTTTCTTATAGTACTCGCATTTTATTTTTTGTTTTGATTTATTTTCTTCTGAGTTATGAGGTTTTTTGTCTTTTGAATGGTTTTGCATGAAGTTTTCTTTTACAAACAGACCTTCACCACTAGGTTTATCCTTTTTATCAATCTGTAGCTCAAGCTCTCTAGTTCTTAGGGCCGAGATTATAGTGTTTGTGCTTATACTATCCCTTCCATACTTTAGAGCATTCTTAATTTCTTTATACGGTTCAGGCAAGGAGTTTAAAAGCACATAGGCCTTATTTTCATCACCAAGTTTTTCTCCTAAAGTTTTAAATTCAGCAACTATCTTCTTGAACTCATCTAAGTTATCAATTAGAGTTTTAGATGAATCCATTTTAAATATGAAGAATTTCTCCCTAAGATACATTTTGCTAGGAATGTCTTTAGTAGCATACAACTCTTCTAGCTTAGTCCATATTCTATAATCAGTTTCTTGATCTAAAACTTGTCTAAGAACACAGTCACTAAGATTAAGAACCAACGTACCATAGGCTGCCAGCTCTCAGTCTTCCTTCTCTTGGGTTGTCACAGTGGCAAGGAATGTTGATGGATCAAAAAGGGCTCTGTAGGCTTTCTGCTGGCTGAGTATCGCCTTGATCTTGGACTTCCACAGTCTGAAGTCTCCTTTGCTATCGAATTTCTCCACCTCGAACCTTGTTACTATTTTGGATGAAAAACTTGTGTTTTGATTCTCCAAAAATTGAGATCTTGAATGTCTATTGCTCTGATACCACTTTGTTGGGCCTGCTTCTGTGAATTAATGAAGTTTTAACCCAAATGATGAAAGTATATGTGAGGCCATTTGCTGATCCAAACTGAGAGCCCAGTTCTTTTGCCCCAAAAACTTTGGTTGGTAGAAAACTTGGCTATTATGTGCCACGTTTTTCCAGTTGATGCCTTACATGTGGTTTGTACCACTGCTCTTTTTCTAATGGAAAAATGAAAGAATTACTTTCTTTCTTATGGGTGATTAATGCAAAATTAATTTTTCTTTCTCTCTCTTGCTTTTTGATTCTCTCGTTCTTTGCCTTCTGTGTTCTTTTACTTTTTTCTAATCCTAATGCCTTCTTGTTTGATCTGTGCGACTGCTTTGAGTATACGATGGAAGAATCATGCAATCGTGTAGACAATGGCAGAAGGAAATGGTGAACGAACATGCAATCGTGTAGACGATGGAAGAAGAAAATGGTATGCGATCAGTCGTTCTTGCAGACGATATGAAGAAAATGGTAAACGATCACTCAATCTTGTAGACGATGAGAAGAAAGGGGAAGGAATGCACAATGGTATACATGGTTCGGCTATTAAAGCCTATGTCCACGGGAAAGAGAGATTTTTATTGAAGCTAAGTCACAGATTCTTTTTCTTTTACAGATTTTCAAGTTCTTCTTGAAGCTATGTATGTTGTTGTATCTAAAATTTGTAAATGATGAGTATTTATACTAGTTTCTGATACAAGTAGTTAAAATAACTAACTATAAAAGTTAAAGAAATGTGAAATAGTTCTTGAATGTTGAATGTATGAGCTTATAATCTTCAATGAAATTATTAATCTAACGGTTTCGAGTCGAGCAACATGAGCAAATACCTCATCATAGTCGATGTCGACTCTTTGGCTATAACCTTTTGCCACTAGTCTTGCCTTGTATCTTTCAACTTCTCCTCTTGCATTCTTATTGCCTTTGTAAACCCATTTCACACCAATTGCCTTGTGACCTTTTGGAAGTGAAACTAGCTCCCATGTGTTGTTCTTCTTGATTGCATTAATCTTTTCTTCCATAGCGTTTTTCCAATTTGGATTCTTCATAGCTTCTTGAATGTTCATGGGCTCACAATCGGCAAAAAGAAAAAACAAAGAAAGACTATCTTGATTTTCAGTTACCTCATAAATTTCTTGTAAGCTTCTGAAGTGTTGAACACTTGAGCTTGAGCTTCCATCCTCTTAAGAACATGAAGTTGGCGAAGCTGGTGGCATAGAAGGCCCCTCTCTTGTTTGCGTTGTACTTATTTGCTCCATGTCATTTTCTTTGAAGTAGGGCAAGAAGTTGTAGTCTTTATTATGTCTTCCCCAATCTCATTCTCCTTCTTCATCATATACTACATCTCGAGTCAGGATTGTCTTTCCTGTATCTAGAGTGTAGAGCTTGTAGCCTTTGGTATTTGAGTCATAACGGATGAAGATGTATTTCTCACTCTTATCATCCAACTTGCTTCTCTTTTTATCTGTTATATGCACATGAGAAATTCTTTCAAAGACTCCGAGATGGGAAATCCCAGGTTTCCTTCCACTCCATGCTTTTTGTGGCGTTTTTCCAGATACACTTCTTGTTGGCGATTGGTTAAATAGGTAGACTGCACATGCTACTACTTCTGCCCAAAACTCCTTTGGCAGTTTTTTGCTTTTAAGCATACTTCTTGCCATGTTCAAAATCTTTCTAATCTTTGTCTCTGCCACTCCATTTTGTTGAGGGGATCTCGACACGGTCAAGGGTTAAAAATTCCAAGATCTTTACAATACTTTTGGAATCCATTTGATGTGAATTCTCCTCCACGATAAGATCTCATGGCCTTGATCACTAGACTACTATCTTTTTCAACAATGGATTTAAACTTCTGAAAGTTCTCGAACACCTCTGATTTATGCTTTAAGAAATATACCCATGTTTTTCTCAAAAAATCATGAATGAATATAAGGAAATAGTTACTCTTACTTAGTGAACTTGGCTTGATCAGTCCGCACACATCTGTATGTATGAGTTCCAAAAGCCTTTAAGCTATTGAGTTTGACTCCTTTGGGAACCTTTTCTTGAACTGCTTACGAAGTAGACATCCTTCCACACTTGATAATAGTGGTTTATGGAAGGTAGCCTTCTCAACATGTTCTTCT
This sequence comes from Benincasa hispida, assembly GCF_027475165.1. Taxonomy (NCBI): domain Eukaryota; kingdom Viridiplantae; phylum Streptophyta; class Magnoliopsida; order Cucurbitales; family Cucurbitaceae; genus Benincasa; species Benincasa hispida. The sequence goes on along the minus strand of NC_143489.1, from coordinate 82,709,578 downwards.
TGGAGAGTGACTATAATCCCCCAAAATTAAGATGCCCATATCCAAGATGCCAAAGCCAAGATGCATCTTTGTAACAGATCTTGAGGCATTTTGCAACGTCATTTTGAATGTTGAGTATAAAAATTCTATTTTTGGTCATTGGAACCTTAGCAATCAAATTACTTGCATTATCTCTTATAGAAAAGTTATTGTCCTTTAATCGAATGTCATATCATTTCTCTAGGAGTTGGCCTACGCTCAAGATATTACTCTTCATATTTGGCATGTAATAAACATTTGAAATAAAATTATGTTTACCATTCTTCAATCGGATGAGAATGTTACCTTTTCCTTTTATTTCTACCTTGGATTCATCTCCAAAGGCTACATTACCACTCACTGATTGATCAAGTTCCACGAACATGCTTCTGTCTCCACACGTATGGTTGCTTGCCCCAGTGTCCAGGTACCATGCATTATTTTTGCTCCATTCATCATTTGTACAAGCCATTAATAAAGTGCCACATTCTTGTCTTCTTTCTTCAATGTAGTTCACGTTCTCTTCAACTTTATTGTTTTTGGGAGCTCTACATTCAGATGCATAATGACCAAACTTCTGACAATTATAGCATTTAATGTTTGATTTATCATACCTTGATATTGAGTTGTCTTGTCCACGACCTCTTGCTGAGTTTCATGATCCTTTTTGGGAGTTATTGTTGTTGTCTTCATAAGGCCTCCAATCACGTCCTTGTCCTTGTCCATGACCTCTTCCTCGTCCATGATGCCCACCATGTCCTCCTCCTTGTTCGCTTCTATTATTCGAACTAATTGCTCCACTAGTCGAATCAACTTGCAACTTGAGTAATTGATCAACAATTCCTTCCCTTTTTTTTCCTTTTCTTCATATGCTTGTAACGAACCCATGAGTTGCTCAATGGTCATGACCTCCATGTATTTTGTCTCTGCGATTATGGCGACAATATTTTCAAACTATGGATCTAATGATCTTAGTATTTTCTCCATGATTTTAACATCATCAATCTTTTCACCATTTCTTTTAAATTAAAATAGTCTGAGATGGGTTCCTCTTCTTTCACATGCAAAGTTTCAAACTTAGCTTTTAGAGTTTGAAGATGTACCTTTTTAACTGGATCCACTCCCTTGTATGATGTTTGAAGCTTCTCTCATGCTTCTTTTGCCATCTTTGCTTCCAAAATCTTCTAAAAAACATCATCATCTAATCCTTGATAGATTTGATAGGGAGCCTTCTTGTCTTTTTTTTTTCTTGAGTCTCTCAAACTATCCCTTTGTGCTTGAGAAAGACCACCATCATTCTCCGATTTGATGTATCCTTTCTCTACGATCTCCCACACATCTTATGAGTCAAGGAGAGCCTTCATCTTGATACTCCAATTATCATAGTTGCTCTTGTTGAGCATCGGAACTTGGAATGGAACCATGCTATTACTTGTCATCTTCTTGAAAAGAGTCTTTAACTCTGATACTACTTTGTTGGAAAGAAATTTTGGAGGTTGGAGGAAATTTGAAGAGAGAATTGAGAAAGAGGGTACTTGTGTTATTGAGCACATCTATTTTTTTGGCTTGATACAAATATTAAGACATACCTCCTATTTATACTAGTTAACTCTCCTAAATATATTGCTAGGATTTTGCCAACACATTCATGATCTAATGGTTACAAATATTTATATAGACTATTCTCTACAATGACTTATTTTTCTCATATACTTTCTAGAGAATACTACAAAATTCTCTAATATTTCCTACATGTAATTTCTCTAGAATATTCTAATGTTTGATATTTCTAGAATTTGGACTTTTGTTGGGGCTAAGCCCAATTATTTTTAACCCAAAATCAAGTTTACATTTCAACATCACATGCCAAATTTGGAGCTATTAAACTTGGTAATAATCATGTAGCACTTCGAAGTTTGGGGAATAATCAATTCGTCAGAGGACTCGGTGTAGATGGAAAAACAGACTGTCTTAATGCTTGTGAGAAAAATATTGTTGATGGGGCCAAGATTGAAGTAGTTGAGTAGTTTCATCAAGGGATATATATAATGTGAATTTTCGTTTTTCCGATTCAAGAATTTATGATGAGAAACCATTGGTATTGGCTTCTTCACATGGGAAGAAATTGAAAGATTCTGATGATAAAGTTAGTGTCAAATTGTCTGTTGAAGATACTGTCACTAACGTTTGGAGTAATACAATGACTGAAAAACTTGGTGTTAAAACACCATTTGAAGGTCGAATTGAAGTTTCAGCAAACTTAGAAGGAACAGGGATGTGGAGAGAAACAACTCAAATGAAGTCTTTAATGGAGATTACTCATGATGTGATTGTGCCTAAACGATTGAAACTCAAAGCAAGTATATTTGGTACACAAGGTACTTGCGATATTCCTTTCTCTTATACTCATAAGGACGAACTTTTTAATGGAAGAACTGTTATTCGTCGTCTTCATGATGGCCTTTTCACTGGGATTAATTGTTATAACTTCAAGTTTGTGGCAGAGCAAGAATCATTGTGAGAAGAACCAAAATAACAATTAATTGTTGTAATTTCTATTCTAAGTGTGTTGTCTTGATAAAAATCTTGAGTCTTGTAACTTTAATTCACTCAATATATTATACCTTCGGGCTGTTTATTGTTGAGTGAATTATTGTTATGTTTTATTTATTTTTCTTGTTCGATGTTTCTTTGCTTTCAAGTTTCATTATGTATTGTTATTTGTTGAAATAAAATTGTGTTGTGTTGTCTTGGTTTTATCTTTTCCCATGTTTTTTTCACTTTTTTTCTTGCAACCAACTTTGTCGATCACCTCGAATAACCAACTCAAAAACTACTGACTTCTTCGTTCATCTCCAACAACTAACTCTAACAACCAACTATGCTGATAATATACTACGAAAAAGAATTTGGTTGGTGAAAGCGTTTTTAGATATAAATTGGAACTATTAGTTTATAGTATTTAATAGTCGTATTTTATAGTAATTTGATATTAAGAAATAGTCTGAGGATGACCAGGGTTATCTTTATAGACCTACTTATCACTAACATCCAGAAGACCGACTATTTCTTCACAGTCCCACCACAATATATGAAGATGTATTGTTTATGCGTCAACTTGGTTGGACTAATTAGCTTGACTATGAACAACATTATTTAGTATGCATGAAATTGGCTCATTTTTTTACCGAGTTATATATATATATGTGTATATATATATATATATATTGTGAACATAAATATACACTTGATTGCAACCCTATTTTTTGTGCATATTTAACTCATGCAAGTATGTAGTGGAGTTATTGATTATATAAATAATAGTATTTTCATTACTAAAAATCTGAGCTTTAATGTCAGTTTAAAACCAACATTATAGGGGTACAATGTCGGTTGAAAAACGACATCGAAGATCATGTTATGAAAGGTCTTCAATATCAATTTTCAATCGATATTATACATAAACAACATTTTAATGTCAACTACCTTCAATATCGGCGACATAGAATACCATCTTTAATGCCGGATTTCAACCAACATAGAATACCATCTTTATTGTCGGGTTTTCAACCGACATTGAACATCATCTTAAATGTCGGTTTTCACCTACTTTTTGTCAATATTGTCCGAAATGTCAGTCATCGTTTTGTTATTGAAAAATAAAATATATGTATATATATTTCTTTGCTATTCACGTGCAAATCAATAATATTTTTTTAATGCACTAGGAAATCCTACGATATCTAGCAAACCAAAAACGATATCAAACAATCTAACTGGTATATCATATGCTACACCAGTGATTACAATTTCAATTCTCTATTCGAGTAACTTTTGTAATTTAAACCTAAATCTATAGAATTCATAAAATAATATAAGATTGATCAGTATTACACTCAACAAATGTCTAATATTTTTTGAAGTTAAACTATTTCAGGACAAGGATAACGATAAGAGAGCTACAAAAGAAAAGGATTATGTGTATTGATATTTTTTACGTCTTTACAATTGAAGATGTCTGGCATGAACGTAAAAATTGACAAATTTACTAGGAAGAACAGTTTTGGTTTATGGAAGATCAAGATGCAATCTCTGCTAAAGCCGTAGGGGCTTTGGGCACCGCTGACTGGTTTATGGTGATAGGCCTAGACATGTCTAGAACAACTTCCAAATGAGTCAAAAAATTTCTAAGCCAAGCGACCTTCTTAGCAACTTCACAAGCCGTTACATACTTGGCCTCCATGGTGGAGTCAGCGATGCACCCCTGCTTAGTGCTTCACCATACTATAGCCCATTCGTTAAGAGTGAACACTAGTCCTAAAGTGGATTTCTGCAAATCCTTATCAGTCTGAAAATCAGAGCCTGTGTATCCTGTAAGGATCAAATCCTTAGAACCATACACAAGCATATAGTCCCTCGTTCTTTGAAGATACATGAGGATGTTCTTGACGGCAGTCCACTGACCCTGTCCTGAATCGCACCCAGGCGGTGCTCAGGGTCTCATTCTTCTTCTGTTCAAAGTTCAACACGTCCTTTCGTCGCCTTGGGTTGACGGCAGGTGGGAAGAACTTTTTCATGAACCATTCCACCAATTGCTCCCATGAAGTGATCTCATTTGTTCCAGTGAGTAAGCCCACCTCTTAGTCTCGTCCCTCGAGGTGTAAGGGAACAGATACAGTCTTATATTTTTTGGGGTTACGCCAGGTAAGGAAAAATTGCCGCACGTCTCAACAAAGCTGGTCAGATGGGCATGTGGGTCTTTACCTTACAGACCCCCGAACTTCCCGATGTTTTGAATCATCTACAGTATAACCGGCTTAATCTCAAAACTCGCGTTCTCCTCCACAATCGGCCTCAAGATTCCAGGCGAAAAATTATACAAATTGAGTACCGCATAATTACGCATTGGGATGTTGCAATCAGCCACCAGGAAGACAGGATCCTGAACTGGTCGAATAGCCCCTTGGTTCACAACCGGTACTGCATTATCGTTGTTGTCCGCCAAGCTAGCTTCTTTCTTTCGCCTAATTTGGTTCTGACGTGCCCTTGCGCAGAAAGTACGCTCGATCTCAAGGTCAGCTTCGAATTTCGGTTTAGCACTAGGACTCATATACTGTTAAGCTGGTCTCCACGTTGAACAGCCAGTACAATGAGATCTGTCCTACAAAATACCAAAAACACACTCAAACAATAAACCATCAACCAGTCCCCAGCAACGGTGCCATAAACTTGTTGACGTTTTAAAATGCTATAAACTTGTTGTGTAATGTGTGATGTTCTATGCTCGAAATGATTCAATACTACTTCTAGATATGCGTTAATTATGGATGTTCACGTAGTATGCCATGCGTTGTCACAAGTTTCTTATGATGGAACCAAGTGTAATTCCACCGCAAGTTTCTTGGTGTGAACCGAGGTCAAACACGGGGACTGATTTAGGTTATTGTGGTATGTTCATGATATATGCGACTAGGTTTGTTTTCAATATTTAAATGTGTGTTTGTACAAGTATTAAAATTGTAGTAAAATAAAGTAAAGCAGTAAAAATGTGATATTAAAATAAAAATACAGTAAACCTAAGCTAGATGATACAAGATACAGGCTTCATGTTACAAGATGCTGGGGTCAAGGCTGGCTGTGAAGGTTATGCAAAAAACGTGGAATGCAACGGCAAATCTTATGAACAGAATAAAAAGAGAATAATAAATAATATAAACAGCGCAAGTTTTCAATTGCGTTGAAGCTATAAATACTGTTCCACTCTTCTCTTGGCGTACACCTTTCAATGATCGACCGTGCTCCCACATGTCTGTGGTGAGATAGAGACTAACATAATGAACACAAGGTTGCTTCCATGTCTGGAAGTACTACTTGCTTTAGTTAACGCATTCTTCTAACCTTCTCTCGATAGATCAGAATGGTATCTTTACTTATACTCTCACAAGTGAAGATGCCGTCTAGCATGCCTTAGCTAAACGCATTTTATATCTTTAACACAGGTTAAGTACTTGTTTAATTCATATTGACTATCAGGGAATTAAGAAAACATCATGAAGAAAGTGATTAACGGGTGAAACGGAAATAGATAGAGAATGGAATATGAAAGCTATCAAAACATTTAATATCTCTATTAAGCGTTTGATACATGGTGTGTGAATGAAGAGATAAAGAGAAAGTGAAATACAAAGATGAAAGAGATAGAACAGATACAAAGAAGTGCCAATGTCTTGGCATTGGTTCAATAGAGATCTGCTTGCCGGATAGGATGGATTTGATGGTAGGAAGAGCTTCCCTCTCAGGCTTGCTCCACTAATAGTAGGGATCTATGCACAGAGCTTCCGATCGGGTGTTTGGCAGATTAGATCTGAGATTCACCTCTTGGCCTTATCTTGTCTTCTTCCCAGATTTCTTCACTTAAGCCCTCAGCTCAACCTTTTCTCTCAACAATTTAGCAGCACTTAGCCCCGTATCAAGTAGCATGAGTTTTCTCTAAAATCTATGGGGTATTTATAGGTGCAGGTCTTTGACTCCAGCCTTTTGGTCCCCACTGATTGTTATGGTAATTCTGCAGATGGAGGGATATTATTCCTTCTGTTATACAATCAGGTCGTCAATTCTGCACAACCGTTAGTTGTATATGTGTCTCAATCGTCCACTTTTGCATTGCTCAGCTGCATCTTTCGATCATGGGTTTGCATGCGGTGGTGTTTTTATTACCGCATGCAGTTGAAATACAGCTCTGGATCGATTATCGCATTGTGCCATCATTGCGGTAATCGTCTCTTCATTGTTGATTGACGGGCGCAATGTGACAGAGATGCGTTGATCAGTTTCTCATGAGCCTTGAGCGCAAGCGGTGACTTGGTTTCCTGCAAAACAGAGTAAAATTTCTGCTTGTCCTCCATCTTCACAGTGTTAGTGGGTGTAATTGCAATCATTTATAATTATTGTAATTCTAAGTTAATTTTCATACAATCTGCGCATATTCATTAACTTTTGGCCGCAATATCTAGATAAGGTAGCATAAATAACTTGTATTTCTACAAGTTATCACACTCCCAAATTTAGATATATGCTTGTCCTCAAGCATATCTTCTACTCAGGTAGTCATGCTCAATTCCTATCCTATATTTTTGCGACGATTGGTTGCTCCGAATTTTACACTTAGGCACATTACTTGACATCGCACTTTCCTTCTATCCTCGCTAATTCTTAGCAAGCCTTGCTTTATTCTTCTATGTAACAAAATTTTGCTCAAAAATGCTTTTCTAGTTTTCAAAATGGAATGTTTATCTCTTCTTTGTCAAAACAACTTGATGTATCTATATGCGGTGAGCAAAACTTTGTGTCATTTATTCACTTAGAGATTGTTGATCATGGTTACACTGTTTGTTTTGGCTTGTCCCCATGGGTGTCATGTGAACATTCGACTACGGTTGTGTGCCAATTCAACTTTAACTCATGATATTCAGAGGAGTTGTCTCTTGCATTCTTTTATTATTATTATTATTATTATTATTATTATTATTATTGGAATACTGCGTTGTTCTTGGAAACCCACCTTCGTTTTGACTTGCTCCACGAACATCCAACTACGAGCAGGGTCCTTTAACAACTAAACTCTTATCAGGTTGGGAACAGTTTTGAAATTTTCCCTTGTGTTGACATTGGAGTTTTGCATTATTATTATTATTATTATTATTATTATTATATATTATGAAAATGGACGCATTTTCTTAAATACTGCATATTCCTAATCTCATCTGCTTAGACCTTCCCACCCCAAAATTTAAGGATAAGCAAGGTCCTCATTGCGTTGTTTGGGTAGAATAGACAAACACTTAGAAGAAAATTTCAAAAAAAGAAGGTTTGAGCAGAACTTTGAAAGATAAAAGGTAAAGTACTGCTAAACTAAGAATTAATTAAGTGTTAGTCAGAATTTACTAAGTACGAGAAATGTTTCTAAGTATAAACATATAATCCATCATAGTAACGCAATGAAGATCGTAAAAATAAAAGATTAAGAATGTCACAAAAATTAACAAAGGAAGATAAAGAAAAAGGCACAGGCAAAAAGTGGAGTGAATATATACTTTGATTGTATTGAATAGTAACAAAGTATACAAAAAAAGTACAAATGAATGCAATACAAAATTTCCTGTTGCCTGTACAAGAGTCAAAGAATTTGATTAACTTACAAAGAATAAATGAATTGAATATAAAATAAAGAATGGCCACGTAAAAGAAATAACATTGGAAGAAAGTGTAAACATTAAGGTTGAGGAGTAGGGGGATCTAGCGGAGGATGTTAAGGTGGTGCAGTCGAAGCGTCATCAAACATTAAGTGTTGCCTTAGATGTGAAGGCACCATCGAATCATGCAGATATGCGGTAAAAAAATTAAAATATTCTTTATTACGCTCCGCTATCTGTCTTTGGTGCAGGAAGATCCTATGCATACTGTATTGCATATTGATGAGCGCCTCCCTTGAAGTTGCAGCACTACGTTGAATCTCGTTAATGCACTCCATTACCACCTCAAATCGCTGATTGAAGAAATGATGCTGTTGAGAAACAAGCTCTTGCTGTTGAGAGAAGAGGGTTCTCATTTCAGCTAACTCAGCAGCCATGAAGGTGAATGATGGTCGTGCCTACGATGTCTTGCCAGCATCGTTTTGGGGTTGGGCAAAGGTGCCTTCACCCAAATCGTGTGGGTTATCAACATGTGGCGGTGGAATGGTAGGTTGCGGTGATGAAGCTAATGGTGAACTGGGGGCTGTTGGATAAATAATAGGAGATTTGAGGACAAGAAGGGGGGTTATAAAATGTTCGTGTAAGGGGGAAGAGGGTTGCACTGGCGGGCTCGGAGGGCTTGGAGTCTGGATAACTAAGGGAAGGGGGTCCATAGGTTCCGGATCTTGCGTTGGTGACTCCTAGACCTTCTCTTTTCCCTTATCTTCTCTTCGGTGTCTTTTGGGCCTTGGTTCTTGAGGCGCATTCAAATCGATCGCATACCTCTTTGCTGGCAGTTTAGGGCAGTGTGGAGAATCTTTGAGGAGCATCCTCAAGACTTTTATGTTGATGAGGCCGTGGATTTCTGGCATGGGCTCCTCATTAATGCCTACACCCGTAAACAGGCATAGACTTGAAATGATCCACGGGAAGAAATACTGCCCCCGAACATGCCCCACTAATGCTCTGATCTGCCTCGCGATCAACTACCCTACATCGATGGGAATGCTACGGACTATGCAGTATGCGGCCATGACCCGATCCCTTGATACAGTTCTGTCGTTCGTTGTTGGGATCAGCCACTTATTAACCAAGTAAACCCAGAGCCTTCCCTCCGGTAGCAAGGACTTGGACTCCAAGGTACGGATGCCTTTGAGCGAGACCGACCACTTCGTGCCCGATTGCGTTAGTATCCTCAACGTGTCCTCCATCTATTCTTCTGTGGGATCATCAATAATCTTACTCCCTGGTGTATCAGGGTTGTCCTTCATCTGATAAATTTCGTTGATGTCCCTTGCGTTGAAGGATACTGTTTCTCCCTTAAAGGTCACCGCATCGCTATTTCCATATAGCCGCCAATGGTAAAAGCTTCGTACTACCTGAGGCACTATGATGGATAGGCACTAGCAGAATGTGTCCCACCCATGTTCCACAATTACGCTCGTGACGAGGTTAGGTAGTGGATTCGGCGCAAGAAAGAAACCCATCTCGATCAACATATTATCGTTCTCCTTTTTCTTTGATGAAGGCTTCTTGGCCACCGCGGGTTCGCTGCTTTCTGCTATCTCCTTGCCTTTTTCCAACTCAAGGCGGGCTGCTTGTCTTTCTTTCCTTTCCCGCTCCTTGCGTTGTTCCTCTTTCTTACACTCTGCGAGTTCTTTGCCCTTGCTCTTATATAAGTGCCGCTTATTGGCTTCGTGCTTTTTCCTCTTCTCCTCCATCAACAATTTGTCCTTTTCTTTCTTCTTCCTCATCTTTTCTTCTTCTTTTTCTCTTTCTTCTCTCACAAATTCTTCTTCAAATTGTTTAGAGGCCAGCAACAGAAGTTGTTCCTTCTCGCGCTTCTGGATCCCTTCAAGTCTAGCAAGCTCATTGTTGCTTTGCATTTCTTCAAACTCCAATCTTCTTCTTCTATTCCCCTCTGCGATGATAAGCTTGCCCCTCTCCATCTTTTCTTGCTTCTCTTCCTCTTCTTTTCTTTTTCTCTCCTTCTCTTCCAATGCCAAAATTAATCTTTGAGGGTCAATTGTGGACCCTTGCGGTGCATTCTCCCTGTGACACTGCATTAGAGGGGCTCCCTCTGCTTTCTTCTTCATCAGTCGCAACTATTTATGTTGTTATGGGTTGCGCCGATTCCATCAATTGTGTCATTTCCCCCTATTCCTCTTACGGAGGTTGATTCTTCATCCTTCTCAAGGCTCGCAGCCCTCTGTTTCACTTCCTCTTCTTTTCTCAAGCGCCTCTCTTCACGCTGGCGTATTTTTCTTTCTTCATTTTCTTTCTTCTTTCTCTTCTTCTTGGTCTCTTCATCTTCATCATCATCCTTTTGCTCATTGTTCTTCTTTTCTTTGCGATGATGGGAAGATTCAGCCTCTCCAGCCTTATTTCCCTTGCTCTTTTTCTTCGTAGCCACTTCTGGTTGCGCATCCCTTACAACCTCCTCCATCACAATGTCAGGGGTTACCAATGCAACCATAGCTTCCTTTGCCTCCTCAATCGCAATCTCTTCTTCTTCTCTTTCATTGATTACAATTTCTTCTTCTTCTCTTCTTGGAGGTCCGTCATAGACTTCTGCGATGGCAGTTGCTTCCTGAGTCTCTAGGACCAAAACATCGTTCCCCGTTGTTTCTTCTTCCACCACCACTACTCCACCCTTCACTACTCCATCTGCCACTACCATCATCTCCTCCTCTATAGGCAATGGTTGGTTTACAATCCCTGCCTCGGGCAGTCCACCTTCTTGCTCCAAGGTACTCAGGATGTTGCCAAACACCTCCGTATCATCACGTCTCTTTCTTTCACTTTCAGTTGAGACGGCAGGTGTTGGCATAGGCGTCCTCTCGGTGCTTCCTCCTCTCTTAAACACAGAAGGCCTAACAGCCAGAGGGTTTCTCTAGGCTCTCCCGGTGAGTTTGGGGACAGTGTGGGCTTGGGCGGCAAGCCTGTGATTGGCAACCAGGAATGTTGCCTCTCGCATGGCTACTTGGTTAGGGGTGGAAGGTGAAACGAATAGGTTTGGGGTTTGGTCAGCCATGGATACGAGCTTGGAAAGGTCTGATAAAAACTTGAGTTGCTGGGGAGAAAGAAAGGTCAGGGTGCAACACGCTTAGGGTTTCGGATTTGCCAAAATGAGGTAAAGAACTTCCAACGAAGAAGGAGGTCTTATTTATAGGTTGGGCCATGGTGGGCCCAACGCGATTTTTGCGACGACAGGCCTCGAGCAGCTCAACAGGCGCGTTGTTCCACCTCCCACATTTATGGAATTTCAGATGAAGTTGTCCTTTCGTCCGCCAAGTCATAATTGCTTGGGGATACGAATTAATTGGACTTCCCCCCAAAATTGCCAAAAGAATTTGTCTTTAATATTTTATTTGAATGGATGCAAGATAAAGATTAACGCATTGTGTTCACCAACGCAGCTGCATTTTCGCAGAGGATTGCAACAACGCATATATTCCCGCAACACACCCCCTAACCCATGTATTTCTGGAGGATACCTCAACATAGTGCATTTGGCTAAGGACGGGTAAAGGACATATGCGAGTGCAACACACCCCTTAACTCAATACAGTTGAGTTAGGTGAACGCAAAGCATTCCTTGTTTGTTTAAGATGCGTCCATTGTCGCCTTGCATATTGGTTGTTACTTGTTTTTTTGGTTGTTACTTGTTTTTATTATTTTTATTATATATATATTTATTTTTTTTCATCAACACAAGTGCAATAACTTGTTGCAATAGATTTTCCTTTATTACTCAATCATCCATCGTTTAAAGCACAACGCATTGATTACAAAAAAAGTCAAAGAACTAAAGACGAGATAGAATTAAATACAAATAAATAAATGAGGAAATAAATTCGTAAAGCCAAAATAGAATTAATGAAGAATTGAAGGTAAGATTCAGAATTCAAAGAGACAGAAATTTAATAAAGCATTAAACATAGTATTGAGATATGGACTGAAAAATTGCGTTGTCCTGGGTGATTGCAATCCACATCTCTGCAGGCGATCAGGCTTGCTCAATGTCTTAAGGAAATTGCTTCTTCCCTGTAGATCTCGGGGCTGCTGAATTGCTGGGCAATGTTCCCAGTGTTCGACTTAGCTCAGAGGCCAGTTGGCTCACTTGGATCTCCAGATTCCTTATAGAAGATGTTTGTGCTTGCATCACTGCATCGTTTTTATCCATATATTGCTTCAGCATCATCTATAACGAGCTTCCTGAGGTGTTAGATGATGATGGTTGCTGGTTATGCGATCTTGATTGCCTTTGATTGTGGTGAAAAGGCGGATTCCCTCTACTACCCCTTTATGGTTAACTGGCACTCCTGGGTTGGGATTACTTCCCCAATCGAAGTTGGGATGGCTCCTCCAGCCCGGATTATAGGTATTGCTGAAGGGATTGTTCTAGATAGCGCACACTTGCTGAAGGTTCAATGGGTACACGTCAGCTCCGTAAGCCCCTTCACAATTGATGCAACTGATTGTGGCCACTTGAGCCGGTGCAGCGGGTTGCGTTGATTGTGTAGCAATGGCTCCTTGGTTAGTGGCCATTGACTGGAGGATCGAGGTCACCGTGGCCATCTGCACGGAAAACGTGGTCATTGTCTCCATAGGGACAATGGCTATTTCATTTTTCCTTCTCTCGGTACCTCGGCCTCCATATCCATCGTCAATCCAGTCATCTATATTCCGCGATATGCGGTCAAGGATGACTTTAGCCTCTGTGTATGTCTTATCCATAAAACCTCCTGCCGCGAAGGCATCAGCAACAACATACGTCACTTTTTTTAGGCCATTATAAAATGTTTCCATCAAGACACACTCGGGGATCCCGATATGCGGGCAGTTTTTCACCAGTCTCCTGAATCGCACCCAGGCGGTGCTCAGGGTCTCATTCTCCTTTGTTCAAAGTTCAACACGTCCTTTCATTGCCTTGCATTAACGGCAGGTGGGAAGAACTTTTTCATGAACTGCTCCACCAATTGCTTCCATGAAGTGATCTCATTTGGCTCTAGTGAGTAAGGCCACCTCTTAGCCTCATCCCTCAAGGTGTAACGGAACAGATACAGTCTTATATTTTCTGGGGTCACGCCAGGTAAGGAAAAATTGTCGCACATCTCAACAAAGCTGGTCAGATGGGCATGTGGGTCTTCACCTTGCAGATCCCCGAACTGCCCGATGTTTTGAATCATCTGCAGCATGACTGGCTTAATCTCAAAACTCGCATTCTCCTCCACAGTCGGCCTAATTACTATTGAGTACCACATAATTACGATTGGGATGTTGAGATCAGCCGCCAGAAAGACGGGATCCTGAGCCGGTCGAACAGCCCCTTGGTTCACAACCAGTACCGCATTATCGTCGTTGTCCGCCATGCTGGCTGCTTTCTTTCACCTAATTCGGTACTGACGTGCCCTTGCATGGAAAGTACGCTCGATCTTAGGGTCAGCTTCAAATTCCGATTTAGCACCAGGACTCAGAAACCGTCAGGCTACTCTCCACGTTGAACAGCCAGTACAATGAGATCTGTCCTGCAAAATACCAAAAACACACTCAAACAATAAACCGTTAACAAGTCCCCGGCAACGGTGCCATACTTGTTGATGTTTTAAAATGCTATAAACTTTTTGTGTAATGTGTGATGTTATATGCTCGAAATGATGCAATACTACTTCTAGATATGCGTTAATTATGGATGTTAACGTAGTATGCCATGCGTTGTCACAAGTTTCCTTACGATGGAACCAAGTGTAATTCCACCATAAGTTTCTCGGTGTGATCTAAGGTCGAACACGGGGACTGATTTAGGTTATTGTGGTATGTTCATGACATATGCGACCAGGTTTGTTTTCAATCTTTAAAGGTGTGTTTGTACAAGTATTAAAATTACAGTAAAATAAAGTAAAGCAGTAAAAATGCGATATTAAAATAAAAATACAGTAAACCTAAGCTAGATGATACAAGATACAGGCTTCATGTTACAAGATGTTGGGGTCAAGGCTGGCTGTGAAGATTATGCAAAGAACGTGGAATGCGGCGGCAAGTCTTTTGAATAGAGTAGAAAGAGAACGATAAATAATATAAACAGCGCAAGTTCTCAATTGCCTTGAAGCTATAAATATTGTTCCGTTCTTCTCTTGGTGTACATCTTTCAGTAATCGACCGTGCTCCCACTTGTCTGTGGTGAGACAGAGACTAACGTAATGAATACAATGTTGCTTCCATGTCTGGAAGTACTACTTGCTTTAGTTAACGCATTCTTCAAACCTTCTCTCGATAGATCAGAATGGCATCTTCACTTATAATCTCACGGGTGAAGATGCCGTCTAGCATGCCTTAGCTAAACGCATTTTACATCTTTAACATAGGTTAAGTATTTGTTTAATTCATATTGACTATCAGAGAATTAAGAAAACATCATGAAGAAAGTGATTAACGTGTGAACGGAAATAGACAGAGAATGGAATATGAAAGCTATCGAAACATTTAATATCTCTATTACGCGTTTGATACATTGTGTGTGAATGAAGAGATAAAGAGAAAGTGAAATACAACGATGAAAGAGATAGAACAGATAAAAACAAGTACCAAAGTCTTGGCACTGATTCACTGGAGATCTGCTTGCCAGATAGGATGGATTTGATGGTAGGAAGAGCTTCCGATCGGGTGTTTGGCAGATTAGATCTGAGATTCACCTCTCGGCCTTATCTCGTCTTCTTTCCGAATTTCTTCACTTAAGCCCTCAGCTCAGCCTTTTCTCTCAACAATTTAGCAGAACTTAGCCCCGTATCAAGTAGCATGAGTTTTCTCTGAAATCTATGGGGTATTTATAGGTGCAGGTCTTTGACTCCAGCCTTGTGGTCCTCACTGATTGTTATGGTAATTACGCAAATGGAGGCATATTATTCCTTCTGTTATGCAATCAGGCCATCAATTCTGCACAACCGTTAGTTGTACACGTGTCTTAATCCTTCGGTTTTGCATTGTTCAGCCGCATCTTTCGATCGTGGATTTGCATGTGGTGTTGTTTTTATTACCACATGTAATTGAAATATAGCTCTGGATCGACTATCGCATTGTGCCATCATTGCGGTAATTGTCTCTTTATTGTTGATTGATGGGCGCAATGTGACAGAGATGCATTGATCAGTTTCTTGTGAGCCTTGAATGCAAACGGTGACTTGGTTTCCTGCAAAACAGATCAAAATTTCTTCTTGTCTTCCATCTTCACGATGTTAGTGGATGTAATTGCAATAATTTATAATTATTGTAATTCTAAGCTAATTTTCATACAATTTGCACATATTCATTAACTTTTGGCCGCAATATCTAGATAAGATAGCATAAATAACTTGTATTTCTACAAGTTATCAGCAACAGATCCCCAACCTCTCCATCGGCTACCATTGGCAGGATTTCTATTAAACCCATATAGCGAACAGGTGGGCTCGCAACCCTCCCACTATGTCGAGGTTCCCTCAACTCTTGAGTTAGATTTGACCTACTAGATGAACTTCCATCAACAACTCTTGTCGATGTAGCAGGCTCTTCAATAACTCTTGTTGAAGTTTTAGTAGTTTCTTTGAAAAGTTCATTCAATACAATTTTACATCGCAGACTGTGCTCCCTGATATGATCCTCCTCAAGGAAAGTAGCATTTGTCGACACAAAAACCTTGTTTTCCTTAGGATCATAAAAGTAACCCCTCGTGTCCCTTAGTGGTAACCTACAAATAGACACAGCCTTAAAGTGGTTCTAGTTTCTTAGGATTAGTCTCAAGCACATGTGCAGGGAAACCCCAAATATGGAAGTGACGCAAACTAACTTTCTGCTCGTTCCACGACTCTAAAGATGTTCTGGCAACACTCTTAGAAGGAACACAATTGAGGATATAAGCTGCAATCTCCACTGCAAAACCCCAAAACGGGTCCGGTAAGGAAGCGTAACTCATCATCGACCAAACCATGTCCAATAAGGTTATGTTTTTCCTCTCTGATACACTGTTCTGCTAAGGTGTACCAAGCGCTGAGAGTTGGGAAATGATTCCATGTTCTATCATATAGTTCTCGAACTCATAATCCAAAAATTCTCCACCCCAATATGATCAAAGTCTTTTAATCCGCTTATCTAATGCACTTTCATCTTTAGCCTTGAACTTTTTGAACTTTTCAAAGGATTCTGACTTTCGTTGCATCAAATTAACATACCCATACCGTGAGTAATCATTAGTAAAAGTGATGAAATACTCGTAGCCTCCCCTGGCTCGCACATTCATCGGACTACAAAGGTCTGAATGCACTAACACTAGAGGCTCTTTGGCTCAATAACCTTTTCCAGTAAAAGGTCTTTTAGTCATTTTGCCTTCAAGGCACGACTCGTACACAAGTAAAGAATTTTCCTCTAACTCATTTAGAAGTCCATTCTCCCCAATCTCTCAATCCTATTGAGATTGATGTGCCCTAATTGAAGGTATCAAAGTTGGACATTTTCTTTAGGAGAAAGTTTAAGTCGTTTATTTTGACTTACGACAGTTTTAAACATCTCTATGTTATGGAGGGAATTTTTGCTAACGGTCTTAGCTCATACAAATTATTTTTCAGTAATGCTGAATATATCTCAACACCATCTCTTAGAATAAACACTTTATTCATTGAAAGTTGAGGGTATATTTACATTCAAGCAAACACTTTACAAAAATGAAGTTCCTCTTTAACTTGGGAACAACATATACATCATGTAAAATGATGAATCTATTATGTAAAATTAACTAGAGGCCTCCCACTGCCACAACTTAGACGATGTGCCTGGTGCCTGCTCGCATCGTCATCTCTCCAACCTCAAGCTACTGCTAGGATCTAATCCCCTAAAAAGAAAAACAAACATGATTAGTGCCTCCAGAGTCTGTGATCCAGGTAGAATCATCATTCTCTACTAAACAAGTTTCTAAAACCAGTAAATCACATTTACCTTGTCTGCCCTTGGCCTTAGCCTTCTTCCTCTCCTTTGGCCAACGTGGGCAGTTCCACTTAAAATGCCTATCCTGGTTGCAATGGAATCATTTTCCTTTTTCAACCGACACTGGTTACCTACCCGCTGTATGGTAGGTTATGGGTTAGCCGGTGTCTTCCCCTTCCTCTTACTACCCTTCTTCTTCTTCATTTGTTATTGTTGGAAAAAAAAGGTGCAGACTTAGTTCTTTAGGTCAAACCTCGGTGGAACTTTTTAGATGATGAAGCAACATTTGCCTCACTAACTGTTTTTTCCTTACTTTTCAGCAAGGATTGGAACGTCTGTAACTCGTTGAGGAGAGTTATAAGGGAGTAATCAACCCTGTCAGAACAGTGTTGCTTACAAATTGTAGGAAGCTTTTTAGCAACATTTGCAGAATAATGCTAACCTGGCTGCCCTTATTGATGCAGACCCCATTCATCTCTGCCACATTAAAATGTACCATCATTTTGGAGTGAAAAGATTCTCTTTAGAGCGTCATACTTGAGCTATCCAGACGTTTGTCTAAACATTCCCTTCAAGGACTCTATGATCCCACGTGTAGTGACAATGGGCTCATGCTTCTTGGTGAAGACGTCGTTCAGACTGGCCAAAATGTATGATGGGGCCTTCTCGTTTTCCCATGTCCATCACTCATATGCGTCTTGAATGTTTCGAGTAGCAGTAGGAGATGGAATAGGAGGACACTCCTCCGTAAGGATGAATTAAACGTCATCGATGATTAGTATTGTGAGTACTGAGTTTTTCCAACTAGCGTAGTTATCCCCAGTTAGTTTTTCGGTGGCTAATAAAGCTAATGTAGTGGTTGCCATAATTTAAAAGTTGTTGAAAAACAAGAACAAACTTAATAAGTCTACTTGCATTACCATGTTTTAACACCAATTTTAGTTTTTAGCAAAATAGTTCTATTGTACCCTAAGTGAAAAGGCATCTATTTTGCAATGATGCCCTAGCAAGGCAGGACAAAAGTCACCATTGGAGTGACCAAGTGTCCTTCACTAGGATGAGACATTCTCAACTATTAGATAGAAACAACTCTTGTAACTGACTCTAACAGTCATCATTTTTCGGTCCAGAATTTGTTAACATTTAACAATTCTGCATAAGTGTAACCCCTCGTTCTAGGCCCTAGAGTCTCGCCCTAATGTGCCCACCGTAGGGAAAAAGCATATTAGGACAAGAGACTAAAACAACCTTATCCTTTCTAGGAGATCAGATAAAGAGTTGTGCAAAACTATCATCCTTTAGGGGGACATTCCCAGGGTGCCTCGAGGCGATGCATAAAACGTTATTGAACCTAATGAGAGAGATCGTGGGATATGTTGTCACACGTCTCTCTCCCACTTACTATGAACATTCTCTCCATTCATCTTGGTATTGACCTATCCAAACACCATCTTTTAGGAGAACACTCTCAGGGTGCCTCAAGGCTGATGACAGATCTCACGGTGTGAACTTTATGGAGAAACGAGGTTTAAGTGAAGTATCATATACCTAAAGTATCTCCACTGATTGTTCTACCTAGGGATTCATTATCTTAGATAATCTGGCTACTGATTATATCTACGTGAGAGTTGAAATTGCTCAAAAACAACTCTTTGGATAATTAAACAAGTTCGAATTAAGTCTTATTAAGCACTTTAACAGACTCTCATCAAATTTTCATGCATGCATCAAATCCATCTAATTCATCTTTCCAGATAGGTTCCTAAGTACGGGTGTTCCGTTTTTGTCAGCTTAAAAACCCCAGCCTAGACAGAACTCGCCTTAGACGAAAGGTCCCTTATAGATAGATTTGGTACATATTTAATCTTTTCTTAGTCCATTTAATCCTATTTAGCTGATTAAAATATTAAAATTACATTTCTAATCTCATTAGAATCGTGATCTTAGGTCTATCTCAATCAAATTTTAAAACACTTTTAAAACCTTATTAAACCTAAGTTTGCATGCATTCTTTCTATTGATTTTAATTCTAATTTCTATTATAACTCTTATAAAAAGAAATAACTAAAACCATCCACATTGCTAAGCTTAACTAGGTATTTATAACTTTTATAAATTAACCTATGTGTCATGTCTCACGCAATGTCCATTTATTACTATATATAACTCTTAAATAACGTTTAATGAACCAAGCATACATGCTTTCATACATCCTTATACTATAACACTTATAATATAAAGATAATGCATGGATATGCTTAATATATGCATAAATATAACTCTTATATTATATGATGCATGGGCAGGCTTTAAAGTAATTTAGTCATGCAAGCTACTATATCATAACTCTTATAATATAAAGATAATGCATGACAAATGCGTAACTTATGGTAGGTTTTAACAACTATATGGCATGCTTCATGATATGTAAATAAACATACATCACATGTACATTCATCAAGAATCAATGGATCAGGATGATTAGCCTTAAAACCGAAAAAGTAAAGCTATCTATTACAAAACCAACGAGCCTATCGGTTCAAACAGGCGAACTAGGTCTTAAACCGCCCGGGTGAAGCAACATTCTTTTGATTGTATAGCAGCTTCTTATGATCGTCTAGTGATGCTGAACGAGCATAAACGATCGTGTAGCATGGATCGTGTGCCAATGACAATGTGATAAAGCATGAAGGCCATGTGATCGTGTAGTGCACATTATGTAATGCATATCTAAACGATCAAGTAGATGACAACTATGTAGTAAAGCATGATCGTCTAAACGATCGCGGAGCAAGTGTCAAGTATCGTATACCAAGTGATCAAGTAGCCAGTGACTATGCGATGAAGCATGCTAGCTGACTCAATCGTTTAGTGCGCATGCCTACCATGCGACGAGTATTATAAACTTAACAATCGTTTACCTTAGCGTCTACACGATCGAGTAGTCAATGCAACACAACCGAATAAACTCTTTACCCAATCACTCAGCATTAGCCATGCTATCGTTTAGCAAATGTTACACGATAGCGTAGCCAAATCTAAACGATCGTTTAGCCTGGGCTACACGCAGCGACTAACCCTTGGTCTTCTTCCTCGATGAGAACGACATCTACATGCGCTGAAGCTTCTTCATGAACGACTCTTATAGACTCAAACACTTTGAATACAGACTCAATAGCAATGCCATTATGCCCATAAACACAGGGGCCCTTACAAATGACTTGAAATGTAAAGAAAGCTATAGTAAATAGAGGAAATCATCCCGAAACATCTATCGATTCACATCCATAACTACATCTAACGATTAAACGCATTGCAGACTACATAAAACTCACCAAGACTGTAAATGTAATTCAATGCATCAATGGAATTTGGACTATCAGAACAACCTGGCTCTGATACCAATTGAAGGAACTCTTTTCAAAGAGAACCAGTGAGTGGAAGCAAGATCGTTCCAAACCCCATTGTGACATAACATACACATTTACAATCAAACAGTAATAGTTATGCATAAACTTGAAATTATAGCATGTTTCCAAAGGAAAATACTAAAGATCGAGTGAACTTACCCTTGAAGAACTTTTCTTCTTGTTTCCCTCAATGTAACAGTACAAACATTCAACAGCATAAAAGTCATGCCTCAGCAATTTCCTCGAAGAACAATGAGCAACACTCGACCCTCAAACAGTACACAAACACCTCCACGAGGTTACATTGGTGTTCTCGGTGTGAGAATCCATGAGTTGTGGGCTCTGTATAGATTTAGTAAAGGGAAGGAGGAACTAACATATCGTATAGACGATCGAGTAAGTGGGAGATATCTAGAGTCTATCGTATAGACTGAGTACTCGATCGTTTAGAAAACGATTGTCTATCATAAAGGAAACTCGATGCACGATCGTTTATGCTCTCAAGCTATTGTATAGCTTTATCTTTTGTGCGTCCGATTATCGACCGCTTAATGATCGTATAATGATAAAATGAAAATGATTTTCATTTTATCCATCAGTTACCATGACTGATCACAACTTCTCAATAAGTTGGTTATTAGGAGAAAAAATTTAAACAAACTATCCCATAATTGATTTAATTAAAAATAAATAATATATTCATAACCTATAGTTTTAATATCACATCTCATGCAATATATAAACCATAGTTCTTTTTCTCCTTTATGGCATTTAATAATAATTCCTCCAGTTAATGTATCTAATACATTAAATCAATTATATCACAAATAATTTAAGCAATTTAATTATATCATATATAATCAAATTTCGTCTTGTTAATTTGAATACTTCAAACTAACCCAAAAATCGAATCTCAACATGAATCCATTGAGTTACCAAGGGGACCTTATGAACCCATAGCTTGAAGCTCCAATGGTACGTGAATAACTGACTAAACTCTTTAATCACGATATCCACCATCCGTTAACTGTCGAACACTCCACTAAAGTCCAACAACTCCACTTTTCGTGCTATAGATATATTTCTGTTTTCATTGGATATAAACAATCAACAGTACGATGACCCTTCACAAATCGCTCGTAAGTAAGGCCAATTTACCGTTTTACCCCTGTAATTACATCTAACTCCTTATGTATCACTGATTCCTCTAATGAACAATACATCATAGTCCTACTATGAGTAAAACCTTATCGGGCCAAGAGAATGTATGGCGCCACATTGTTCAAGCCCCTGAATCAGCCCTTACGGGAGTAATTTATCTACTTACCCCTGAATCGGAGAAGTAGTGAATTTTGTCTTGTGTAACTGAGTTCCTAACTCCCTAATCAGAGGAATCCCCAAAGTGGTAGGTTTGAGTCGGCGATCTGGCCATTCGCACCCATGCAAATCAAAGGACTGCCCTCATAAGCAGGAGTTCCCAACTCACTTAGGATTAAGGTCATGTTACCTATGGTCATCCTAGTGAAATGAAAGTCTCATTCATGAACAACGTTATATAACGAGACTAAACATTTCGTGGTTCGGTCTTATACAAACTCTTTTGTATAGAGCATCCTCGCTCACATGTCGAATACATGAATGGTCAGGATCATACCATTTGTAGCACTTTACAACATTTGTAACATCTACAAAGCGTGCCACACTCGTAGCATCATCAGGATAAGATTTCCCTCTTTTATCCATATACTACAAATCATTTAGGTTATCACTTAAAGCATGATCCATTTGTATGTCATCATATACATACTTAAATTACGACGATAACCAGGGATCTTAGTTTATTTGTTTGTGGTTAATGCAAATAAAATATCTCATATTTCAAAGACAGTAGTGAATAAAATATCTTATATTATTACATCATAAAATGTTTGTTCATATAGGTATTTACAAACTACAAGACCCTACGAGATTTAGGGCATCAACCTCAACATGGCTTGCCCCCACGAGTGTTATGCGAACATCCATCTACGAGCAAGATGGTTTTTTGAGTATTAATTCATGCCATGTAATTTGATATGGCAGTGAAGTTGCAACCATTTATTTCTTGCGTTGATCACAATTCCTACCTTCATTTTGGATTGCACTCATAGGTGTCCTGCGAATGTCTAACTACGAACAAGATCCGATCTCAACACTTATTTTTTAAAAAAATGAATGAAATCATGGAGATTAGAGCTCTTAAGAACTTGAATTGAATGCTTTTTGCTCAAACCTACCTCCCCCAAACTTAGAGAGCAACAAGGTCCTCATTGCTAAAAATTCAATTATGCAATGGAGTCAGAAAGATATTGCAAAAGAGGTTGGAAGTAAAGCTTGCATGCATACTAAATCCTAGAAATTTTTTCTAAGGAAAAATCCTAAAACTTAATACTAACATCAATTGAGCTAACAAATGTGTTGATACACAATATCATCATTGAGGTCAATATTAAAACGCACCAGAACAATTGAAAAAAATTGGGCAATCAAAAGTATAGGCAAGGTACAAATAGAAAGAAAATGCAAAGAAAAGTAGGCAATTACATAGTAAATTCGAACTTCAATTGACAATGTGATGCAATAGTACAAAGGAGAAAAATATAGAAAGAAACACCCCAAAATTTAATTTTCTCCAGTATCATTGTTGTTTTGCTCCTATGGTGGATCTTCGTTGGGGAATTGTAGAAGAGCCTGGAGATATAGGGGAATAGATGGTTCTACCACAGGTGAGTGACGACGTCTTGAAAGAATTAGATCATGCAATGGAATTGGTTGTGTGATGCTCGTATTTCTGAAGTGGAAATATGAATGATATGCATTGATGGATTTGCATTGTGCACTCAAGTTTCCCTAGTGGAATTCAAGTGTAAATTCCTCTAAGTTTCCTGGTAAGTCCAGAGTTGAACACAGGAACTTGTGAAAATAGATTGTGTTGGTAATTTTGATAAAAACTTTGCGGTAACCGAGTAAATAAATAAAGTGTTTGGTTTGTTCATTACGTTGATTAAAGATAAATAAAAAATGCGGTGGAGTTTGAAAAGAGTTGGTAAACGAGAAATGCGATGAA
Source organism: Benincasa hispida (assembly GCF_027475165.1). NCBI lineage: Eukaryota > Viridiplantae > Streptophyta > Magnoliopsida > Cucurbitales > Cucurbitaceae > Benincasa > Benincasa hispida. Next base: position 82,685,858 of record NC_143489.1, on the reverse strand, counting down.
TATGCGGTGAACGGGTTGAGAAGGGTTTCGGCTAACACTCCCTAGAATGTGTTCATGCTTCCGATCATGCAACATGCATACAATAGTAAACAACCTCTCGGTGCGAATATCACGGCTTCTAAGGCTAGAACGCATGCGATATATGCGATAAGTCTATAGGGTTCACACATAAACCTCTATTTCTATTTATGCGATGACAACATGACAACCACACAAATATGCGACCACATAATATCATTTCCATCTCTAGGATGCATGTGATGCAGGTTGATAAACAAAGCTTATCTCTAAGTCCCTATCTCTTGTTTATGCAGTTCAAATCTTGCTCTCTCGAGTTTAGATTCTAACCTAGCTCTCTTGAGACATTAGGTTCTTTCTTTAGACTCTCTCTCAAGTAACTCTAAAGGGTATTTTGCACAACATAAAACAAGACAATAGCAAGCAATGAACTTCCTAGGTCATGTTAGCTTAGTTCTTCTCAAACAATTCGACTAGTTTAGCTACTCATGCGTATTAAGAGAGTGAGCAGATGTAGAAATAAAAATTCCATTAAATAGATATGAAGATGAAGTACAAAATAACAATGCAAGTATAATAAAGAGCCTGGTAGCAATTTCTTACTGCCTGGCGTTTACAATGTTTCTACTCGTGCTCTAAAGATTATCTCGCTCTCGCGAGAGTCGGCCCACTCTCTGTTCTTACGCGCTAAGGTTCTCTCTCGAGGTTCACTGAGCAATCTCCGGCACAACCACTCTTCTCTTGCTCCGCCTTAAAATGGAAAGGAAAACTATGGACAGAGGCATGAACTAATCAACTGGTTAACTCGTCAACCCTTTCTCTAAAGAATGCCCTTGGTATTTATAGAGCATCCATGGTGAAAGGCGACTTCTCTCTCCTGGTTGTACAGATGGGACAGCTTTAATTCCTGATTGATGCGTTGGATAATTGTACCGATAAAGCTGAATGTACTTTCTGACCATTATCAGCTGTCAACTTAATTTGAATTTGACAGTTATCAACTTTCTGTCCCATCGCTCTTAATTATCCTTTCACTCAGATGCGCCCACCATATTGCACTGACCAAGTTTCGGTGATCCTTCTCGGGCGAATTTTTGCGAGCACGATCAACGCAAAGCCTTACGGTGAAGTTGCACTCGATTAATGAATTTCTATGATCGCAATCTTTGCATTGCGTTAATGCATATTCTGCACAAAAATACAAGAATCAATAGTTCTAATGCGCTGAACACATGTGACCGTAATATTATAGAATTTATGCTTAATGGACGTAATTTAACATATTTCATGAACGCAATCCAATATTGTTTATGAACTTAGCACTATGATAACGTGCATTTCTGCCCGTTGTCACACCCCCAAATTTAAACAATGCTTGTCCTCAAGCATAAGCTAAAGATTCCTTTAGCAAGTCAACCGCAAATTTCTTTTTCTAGACTTCTCAAGAATACTTCGTTCAAATTCTATATACCAGAATTTCTTTAAGTCTTATTCAAGTCTCTTTTTAAAATATTTCTAAGACTTAGGGACTGCAAGCTTAGCTTTCAAAAGGACTTTACTAAATTCCGGAATATCGCATGATTTATTTTTAAAAAAAACAATTTCTTCCATGGTGTCAAATTATTTTATCCTTGCACAAAAAAAAATTCTTCATTGCTATTTTTTCTGACCTTACGCTGATCTGAGTGCCTTGCCTTCATTTTGGCTTGCCCCCACGTGTGTCATTCAGACATCCAACTACGAGCAATTCACTCTTTCTCAGACTAAACTTATACCGATTTGGTAGTGGAGTTGCGGTCATTGGTTTATGCGTTGATCCTGGTGACTTACTTTCGTTTTGGCTTGCCCCCACGTGTGTCATGTGAACATCCAACTACGGGTAAGTGCCTTAAACAGCTTAACTCTTATAAACATGGGTTTCCCATTGCGTTCACAATGGAGTAGTTATTCTCAATTTTTTTTTTGTAGAAATAAATAGCAAGGTCAAAAACAAATACCCCACCCCCAAATTTAAAATGCGGCAATGTCCTCATTGCAAAAAGGTTAAAGTAAGTCATGCGATGGTCATAGAACGCGTTGTAAAGAGAGTTTGAAAGAAAACTAGCAAACCCCTAACTTCTAGAAATATTTCATGAGGTGACTATCTTAAGATTAAGTTGATTTTAATATATACGAAAGAAATAAAAGCATATTTTTCATCATTGAAATCATACTTGGCAAAGAAACAGAATGCGGTAACTCACTAAATTATCTATGTTAAATAATTGCGGTAATTAAAGAGGATGCAGTGATAAAACTTTGAAAACTAAAATGCAATGTGATAGCGCAAAATTTGAAATAAAGATAAGAAAGAGTACACCCCCAAATTTTGCGCTGTCGCCCACATTGTATTGACGCATCCATCTTTGCAGCGTTCTCTCTTCTTTGGATTGTGATGATGGAGTAAGATAAGTACTTCGTCGCGTAACATCTCCGTAATCCAGCACCTCGATCGTTGCAAGAAAAACAAAGAGAGGGTCAAATTATTTTAAACAAAATCAAACTTGTGATCGCATTTTAAACCATTTTTCCTTTTTTTTTTCTTTGTAGAAATAGAAATAAAGATCGTGATAGTAACATAAAGATAGATCAGGATTGAAAATATATAGTAAAAAATTCGAGTAATGGAGAGGAGTTGAAGAATTGATGTTTCCCAAAACTTGCATCCCTGATAGATTGCGATCATTTGATAACACAGGGACCACCTACTTCCTTCTTTATTCAAAGTTCTTTAGTTCCATGGAGTCAACTTGGCGATGCCAACCTTCTCCATGATATGCCTTTACTCGCTACCCATTGACTTTGAATATGTTGGTTCCATCGTCATTTGATAATTCAACCGTGCCATGCGGAAATACTTGTCTAATTATGAACGGTCCGGACCAACGTGACTTCAGCTTTCCCAGGAAGAGTCGAAGATATGAGTTGAAGAGCAAGACCTTTTGCCCGACTTGGAGGTTCTTACCGCATATGCGTTGGTCATGCCAGCGTTTGGTGCGCTCTTTATAAATCTTTGCATTTTCATATGCGTTATTCCTTCATTCTTCTAGCTCGACCAGTTGCATTTTTCACGCTTCCCCTGCCTTCTTCAAATAAAAATTTAGCTCCTTTACATCCCACAGTGCCTTATATTCCAGTTCCAAAGGCAAGTGACACGCCTTACCAAATACCAGCGCATAGGGGGACATACCTATGGGTGTTTTAAATGCAGTCTGGTATGCCCACAACGCATCGTCAAGCTTTGTTGCCCAGTCTTTCCGTGAAGGCTTTACTACCTTCTCAAGTATCAACTTAATTTCTTGATTGGACACTTCATCCTGACCATTCATTTGCGGATAGTATGCGGTGGCCACTTGTGCATTAGCTCCTTGATATTGTGATTGACAAAGTGGGATCCTTCATCAAGGAGTACCAAATCGAGTGAAAATATTTTGCTTCAGGAACTGGGAAACTACCACCGCATCACTTGCGGCATATGCTATTGCCTTTACCCACATGGAGACATAATCAACGGCTAATAAAATATAGTGTTTACTATTCGAAGGGGGGAATGGTCCCATGAAATCAATCCCCCATACGTCGAATAATTCCAGCTCCAAGATAGTGTTCATTAGCATTGCATTCTTTCATGAAATGTTGCCTGTGCGTTGGCACTGATCACATTTCATTGCATAGTCAGCCGCATCCTTGAATAATGTAGGCCAAAAGAATCCACTTTGCAAAACTTTGGCTGCGGTGCACTGCCTTCCAAAGTGCCCACCATATGGTGAGTCGTGGCATTGTGACAATATGCATTGTTGAGTAGCATTTGGTATGCATAACCGAATAATCTGGTCTGCACCTCTCCTATACAGATTTGGCTCATCCCAATAATAATGTCTGCATTCATTCTCGAGTTTCTTCTATTGATGATAGGTGTAATCTTTAATGAATTGTTCATAAACCAAATAATTAACGATGTCCGCATACCAAGGCAATTCTTCTATGTGGAATAGCTGCTCATCTAGGAACCTGACACTCACCTCAGTCTCATTGCGGTCAACTTCAGGATTTTCCAGTCTAGACAAGTGGTCCGCAACTTGATTCTCTGTCCCCTTCAGATCAATTATTTCGATATTAAATTCTTGGAGAACCCATCTGATCAACCTCAGCTTTGCGTCCTTCTTTGTCATTAAGTATTTGATCGTCGAGTGATTAGTGTGGATGAGTACCTTGGTTCCCAACAGATATACCCGGAATTTCTCCAATGCAAAAATCACAGCCAGGAGTTCTTTCTCTGTAGTGGTATAATTTGTTTGAGTAGGGTTTAAAGTTTTACTCGCATATGCGATGGGGTGCAAAATTGTTTTTCCCTTTTGCACTAAAGCTGCCCCCATCGCATACCCACTTGCGTCGCACATGATTTCAAATGGCAGTGTCCAGTCCGGCGCAATTAAGACGGGCACGGTAATCAGCGAATTTTTTAAAACTCTGAATACATTGAGGCAGTTGTTATCAAACTCAAATTTTCTGTCTGCCTCTAACAACGCACTCGGTCGTGCTATCATAGAAAAGTCTTTGACGAATCATCTGTAAAATCCAATGTGCCGCAAGAAGCTTCGCACAGCCTTTACGCTGGTTGGAGGTGGGAGTTTTTCAATTGCTTCAATCTTTGCCTTGTCCTCCTCCAACCCATCCCGGGAGACTTTATGCCCCAACACTATACCCTCCTTGACCATGAAATGATATTTTTCCCAGTTGAGCACCAGGTTCGTCTCTTCACATCTCTTCAGAATTTTCTCTAAGTTGGCTAGGCAGACTTCATAAGTGTTCCCATAAACGGAGAAGTCATCCATAAATATTTCCACTGAGTCATCAAGATAATCTGAAAAGATTGCCATCATGCACCTTTGGAACGTGTTTGGCGCATTGCAGAGGCCAAATGGCATGTGGCGAAAAGCGAATGTCTCATATGGGCAAGTGAATATGGTCTTGTCTTGATCTTCAGGAGCTATCATGATTTGATTGTATCTGGCATACCCATCCAAGAAACAGTAAAAATCCATCATTCCTAGTCGGTCTAGCATTTAATCGATAAATGGCAGGGGGAAATGATCTTTCTTTGTGGCTGCGTTTAACCTACGGTAATCCATACATATGCGCCATCCAGTGATGGTCCTTTGTGGTTTTAATTCGTTGTTCTCATTTGGGACTACCGTCATTCCGCCCTTCTTCGGCACACATTGCATGGGGCTGACCCACGTGCTATTTACTATGGGATAGATAATGCCCACATTAGCCATTTGATAATATCCTTTTTGACGACCTTTTTCATCGCAGGGTTGAGCCTGCGTTGATGTTCAATTGTTGCTTTGTGGTTGTCTTCAAGACGAATGTGGTGCATGCAATATGTGGGGCTAATTACTCCAATGTCAGCGAGCATCCAGCCAATTGCTCGCACATGTTTCTTGAGAATGCTCAGCAACGCATTCTCCTCATCTTTGTTGAGTGCAGAGGAAATGATCACTGGCAGCTTCTCATTCTGCCCAAAAATGCGTACTTCAGATGGGTTGGTAGGGTCTTCAATTCAAGTGTTGGTGCTCCACTAAGGAAGGTTGTGTTGTTTTTCTTTGATCTGTTTCTGTTCGCTCTTCTTCTTGCTTTGCGATCATTTCTTCTTCTTGTTTGTTTTTGTTGCGATCACATTACAGGCAGCAACGGATGCGCTGGCATCCTCTTCTTCATACTCTTCATCAGACTTTTCTTCTTCAATCAAATTCAGGTCATCATCAGAATCTTGCAGGTTTTCTTCATCCAGAAACTTCATGGTACGAATTATATTAAATTTTAGCTTCTGTCCGTTGATACTCAAAGTGATTTCTCCTTTATATACATTAATTTGAGCACGACCTGTTGATAGAAAAGGTCGCCTCAAAATGATGGGCACATCTTTGTCGGCCTCATAGTCTAAAATAATGAAGTCAGCTGGTAGGATAAATTTGTCAATTGTTATCAGCACATCCTTCACCTTACTTTCTGGATGGACCAGAGATCTGTCGGCCAATTGGGGAGTCACTGATGTAGGCACAAGTTGCCCCACATTTAATTGTCTAAAAATTGACAGTGGCATCAAATATATGCTGGCCCCCAAGTCACATAGGGCTTGCCCAATATAGATTCCTCCTATGGAGCAAGGAATGGTGAAGCTCCCAGGATCACTCATCTTCGGTGGGATTATGGATTTGGAACGTTGCGTTAATGCCACCGTGGCAAATTTTCCAGCTCCCCTCTTCTTCGTTATCATATCCTTCAGAAACTTGGTATAGGCAGACATTTCCTCAATCGCTTCACTGAAAGGAATGTTAACATGTAATTGCTTTAACATAGATAAGAAGCATTGGTACTATATCTCTTCGTTTTTTTCTTCCTTAGTCTCTGAGGGAAATGTGGTAACTGAACTTTCACAGGTCCCATTTCATTAGGCTTCAAGGTCGACACAACCTCAGGTTCTTCTGCTTCATTTTCTCTTTCTTCTTCTTGCATTACCGCAATCTCAGGTTCAGCTGCAATGGAAGTTGTTATACTATGCTCTTTCTTTTCTCCCTTCATAGTCTTCCCACTGCGCAATGTCACAACCTGACATTGCTCCTTACCTAATCTCCCCGAGTAGCGTGGAAGTTCAGTTGAACTTGGCAATACCCCTTGCGGCCTACTTTTCAGCTCACTGACAATCTGGCCCATATGTAATTCAAGATTGCAGATGGGCGTGGCTTGACTTTGAAGCACCGTCTCATTTTTCTCTATATATTACTTTAATAGGCTCTCCAAAGAAGAGGATTGCGTTGGTTGTTGTGAGCTACTCGCTTGGTTGCTCGATTGACTATTGTTGCGTTGAAAGCATCCTGGTGGCCCTTATTTTTGAGCCACAGGTTGAAAATTTTGTTGTTGATTCTTCCAAGCCAAATTGGGGTGGTTCCTCCACCCGGGGTTGTAGATGTTTGAAAAGGGATTATTTTTCACAAAGTAGACAGATTGTGGATTTTGCGGTTAATCTTCCACCGCATGCCCATCACCGCAAGTCGCACACCTTGCGGTGTTCTGACTAATTGCGTTGATTTGCCCACCTTGCGGTGTTGTGCTACTCATCGCCATTCCTTGGATCAAATTCATCATTGTGGTCATTTGGTTTTGTAATGAAGTAATAGCACCATTTTTTGCATCAAAGTCTATAAGTCTCAATCTCTGGTCACTCTCTCTTCAGTCTTCATGGTTCTTGGAGATACGATTCAGGATGTTCTTCGCCTTATCATAAGTTTTTTTGAGTAGACCACCAGCGCTTGCCGAGTTGGCAGCGGTCTGCGAAGCAGGATTCAAACCATGATAGAAAATTTCCATTTGAAGGCAGTCTGGTAACCCATTATGCAGACAATCCCGAACCAACTTTTAAACCTCGCTCATGCATCGCTGAGCGATTCATCCAGATCTTGTTCAAAGTTTGTAATAAGCTTCCTTTTTCTTGCGTTCTCGATAGAGGGAAAATACCTCTTCATAAATTTCTCCACTACCTGCTCCCAAGAAGTGATCTCTCTTTGTTCGAGCGAATATGCCCATTTCCTAGCCTGATCACAGAAAGAAAATGGGAACAACATTAGTCGAACTTCATCAGCAGAGATGTTCAGGAATACAAAATTATTGCAGATTTCAATAAAACTTCCAAGGTAAGCATGCAGGTCCTCGCCACACCTTTCTCCGAATTGACCTACAGTCTGGAACATCGGCAGCATCACTGGTTTCATTTCGAATCTGCTTCGTCGAGGGTAGGCTTTATGATTCCCGGAGAGAAATCATAGAGGTTTGGTGATGCATAGTCCCTGATGGGCCTATTGCGATCGTTTGCCAACAGAATCAGATTCGCCATGACATTATTATCATTTGGTACTCCATTTCTAGGCTGCTCTGCCATCTCTTCTTTGTCTGATTGTGGTTGTTGTTGACAGTCTCTCAATCTTTGTCTAAAAGTCCTCTCAATCTCCGAGTCGTAATTCCAGAGATTAAGAGTTCTGCAAAGAAATAAAAAAAATTACCGTTAACAAACTATTTTGCCGAAGTCCCCGACAACGGCGACAAATACTTTATGCTCGTATTTATGAAGTGGAAATATGAATGATATGCATTGATGGATTTGCATTGTGTACTCAAGTTTCTCCAGTGCAATTCAAGTGTAAATTCCTCCGACTTTTCTGGTAAGTCCAGGGTCGAACACAGGGACTTGTGAAAATAGATTGCTTTGGTAATTTTGATGAAAACTTTGCAGTAATCGGGTAAATAAATAAAGTGTTTGGTTTGTTGATTGCGTTGATTAAACATAAATAACAAATGCAACGGATTTTGAAAAGAGTTGGTAAATGGGAAATGCGATGAATATGCGGTGAATTGGTTAAGAAGGGTTTCGGCTAACACTCCTTAGAATGCGTTCATTCTTGCGATCATGCAACATGCATACAACAGTAAACCACCTCTCGGTGTGAATACCACGACTTCTAAGGCTAGAACGGGTGCGATATATGTGATTAGTCTACAGGGTTTACACATAAACCTCTATTTCTATTTATGCGATGACAACATGACAATCACACAAATATGCAACCACATAATATCATTCCCATCTCTAGGATGCATGCGATGCAAGTTGACAAATAGAGCTTATCTCTAAGTCCTTATCTCTTGTTTATGCAGTTCAAATCTTGCTCTCTCGAGTCCAGATTCTAACCTAGCTCTCTCGAGCCATTAGGTTCTTTCTTTAGACTCTCTCTCAAGTAACTCTAAAGGGTATTTTGCACAACATAAAACAAGACGATCGCAAGCAATGAACTTCCTAGGTCATGTTAGCTTTGTTCTTCTCAACTCATTTGACTATTTTAGCTACTCATTCGTATTAAGAGAGTGAACAGATGTAGAAATAGAACTTCCATTGAAGATATGAAGATGAAGTACAAAATAACAATGCAAGTATAATAAAGAGCCTGGTAGCAATTTCTTGCTGCCAGGCGTTTACACTGTTTCTACTCGTGCTCTAAAGATAATCTCGCTCTCGTGAGAGTCGGCCCACTCTTTGCTCTTATGCCCCAAGGTTCTCTCTCGAGTTGCCCTGAGTGATCTCCGTCTTCACCAATCTTCTCTTGCTCCACCTTAAAATGGAAAGGAAAACAATGGACAGCGGCATGAACTAATCAACTGGTTAACTTGTCAACCCCTTCTCTGAAGAATGCCATTGATATTTATAGAGCATCCATGGTGAAAGGCGGCTTCTCTCTCCTAGTTGTACAGATGGGACAACTTTAATTCCTGACTGATGCACCGAATAATTGTTATCGATAAAGTTGAATGTACTTTGTGACCGTTATCTGCTGTCAACTTAATTTGGATTCAACTGTCACAAGCTTGCTGTCCCATCGCTCTTAATTATGCTTTCACCCGGATGTGTCCACCATGTTGTACTGACCAAGTTGCGGCGATCCTTCTCAGGCAAATGTTTGCGAGCACGATCAACGCAAAGCCTTTCGGGAAGTTCTGCTCGACAATGAATTCCTATGATTGCAATCTTTGCATTGCTTTAACGCATATTCTGCACAAAAATACAAAAATCAATAGTTCTAATGCGCGGAACGCATGCGACCGCAATATTATAGAATTTATGCTTAATGGACACAATTTAACATAATTCATCAACGCAATCCAACATTGTTTAAGAACTTAGCATTATGATAACGTGCATTTCTGCCCATTATCATCGAGTTGCCTCGGCGTTTTTTGCCAAATGAAGTTACGCGTTACACTATGCTAGCCTTGAACAAATTCCATTAACTCGTTATGTTGCCTAACAAGTTCTTCTTGTTGTCACTTTAGATCATTCGTCTGTGTTTGGAGTGATTATTGTTGCTACAATAGCTCATTCAGACCTCTAATAATTGGTTCTCGAAGTCATCATGAAGGAATTTGTACCATTCATCGTCAGGTTCAATTCCTTCCGGTGTGATATTATCTGGTTATACCCTGTGTAACCATCCAAGAAGCAAAAGTAATCATTCCCTACTAATCGGTCTAACATTTGCAGGATGAATGGTAAGGGAAAATGACCCCTTTTAGTTGCCGGATTAAACTTCTGATAGTCTATGCATATCCTCCATCTAGTGACTATACGCATGGGTATCAATTTGTTGTTCTTATTGGGTACAACATTCATTCTGCCCTTTTTCGAGACGCATTGCACTGGCTGACCCACGTGGAGGAAAGCTAAAAAAAGAGAATGAGTGCACGGATGCAATGCCATACGTATTATGAAAGGTAGGTATAGTTGAGGGGTTGTTGTATAAAGCCTCAATAATGTCTCTTATAGAGAGTCGTCTTAATCCCTCCATACCATGTTCCGAGTTTACCCCATCAAACCACTTGATAATTTCCTTTTTGACAACTTCCTTCATTGCAGGGTTCAACCTATGTTGAGGTTCGACGGATCCTCTTGGCCATTCTTTAAGTCTTATCTTATGCATGCAATAAGATAGATTGATTCCTTTGATATCGACAAAAGTCCATCCAATTGCCTTGATATACTTCTTCAAGACTTTTAATAAGGCTCCTTCTTTCTCTTCTAAGAGTGAGGTTAACCGACATAGTCTCATCTTCTCCAAGGAATGTTTATTTAAGGTGAGTAGGCAGGGCCTTTAAATCCAACCCAGGTGATTGTTTAAGTGAAGACTTGATCTTGCCTTCCCTTTCTTCCATACTCACTCTCAAAATTTCTTTGTATTTCTCTCACCGCATAACATGATTCAGGTGATGCGGTGGTTTCGTTTTCCAATTCAATATCTTCATCAAATTCAAACTTAAGCTCGTAGGGCCATTCATCCTCCAACGCAACTGCTTCTCACGCATCGACGTTCTCAAGATAGTTCATCGCCTTCAAGATATTAAATTTCAATTGTTTGCCATTGATGTGCATCATAATTTCTTCCTTATGTACATTAATCTGAGTTCTTCTTGTAGATAGGAATGGTCATCCCAAAATGATGGGGACATCTTTATATGCTTCATAGTCTAATATATTGAAATCTGCAGGAAGAATAAAGATTTCTACCTTGACAAGCACGTCCTCAAGCTTGCCTTCCAGGTGTTCTAGAGATTGATCTGCTAATTGAAGGGTGACTGTAGCGAGTGTAAGTTCTCCGATTTCCAGATATTTTAAAATGGGTAGTGGCATGAGATTTATGCTGGCTTCTAGATCACATAAGGCGTGTCCAATGTAAACTCTACCAATTGAGCAAAGGATTATGAAACTCCCGAGGTCTTGCAATTTTGGAGGAATAATAGTGTTACAATCTTGTATCTGAGCTACTGTCTCATAATTGCCTAATTTCCTCTTTTTAGATATAATGTATTTCAAGAACTTGGCATATGTTGACATTTGTTTTATCGCCTCAATGAAAGGAACATTGATGTGCAAATGTTTCAATATTCCAAGAACGCGTTGAAACTGACATTCATCATTCCTTTTTCCTAGTTTATGTGAGAATGAAGGTAATTGTACCTCATATGATGCTTTTCACGTAGAAGCTGCGACAGACGTCTCTTGGTTCTTCTTGAGCTTCTCTTGTCTGCTCCATATAAGTGCTTTCATCATATGCATGTTTTTGTGCTTCTTCTTGAGTTTCAATAGCTTTGCTTGATTTTCCTTTCATAGTCTCTGTTGCGACACATCCATTCCTCATTGTCACCAAATGACATTGTTCTTTACCTAAATTCCCCACATTGCGATGAATTTCAACGGTACATGGGAGTGAGCCTTGTGGCCTATTTTTCAATTCTCCCAAATTTGACCCATTTAAATCTCAAGAATGTGGATTGATATCTCTTCATTTTGGAGAATTGTTTCATTATTTTGGATGTATTCTTTCAATAAATTTTATAAATAAGAGAAGGTTGATGTTTGGGATGTACTAACTATTTGTTGGTGCCCACTTTGACTTTGATGGAACCCAGGTAGTCCATCTTTTTAGGCGTTGTGCGAATTGGCTTACCATTGTTGATTACACCCCATGAAAAGTTGGGATGATTTCACCAACCGAGATTGTAGGTGTTGGAATAAGGATTATTCTTGATGAAGTAGACAGATCATGGATTGTGTGGGCATACCTCAAAAGAATGATGTTCTTCACAAATAACGCAACTTTCATTAGTCATCTGGCCAATTGCGTTCACTTGCCCGTTTCTGGTACCATATTAGGTCATGGTCATCGCCTATAGTAAATTAGTCATCGCATTTACCTGTGTTTGCAGTTAGGCGATCGCATCATTATTTTAACTTCCATTACTCGACCTTGACCTATATCTACTTTCTTGTAAGTCTTCATGAATCTTTGAAATTCTATCAAGAATGTGAATGTTCTTAGCCTCAATGTACGTTTTGTCCTATAGTCAACCTGCTGCAACAACATTTACTATTATTTGTGAGGCTAAGTTTAAACCACAATAAAACATTTCCATCTGCAAACAATTAGGGAGTCCGTTATGTGGGCAATCTCTCCCTACCCTCTTGAATCTCATCCACACATCGCTGAACGTTTCATTTTCTTCTTGCTGAAAGTTAGTAATTAACCTTTTTCTCTTTGTATTCTATATCGGTGAGAAGTACTTCTTCATAAACTTCTCTACTACTTGTTCCCAGGATTTTATTTCACCGGGTTCAAGTGAGTATGCCCATTTTCTAGCATCATCGAATAGTGAAAATGTGAATAATGTGAGTCGAATAGGGAAAATGTGAATAATGTGAGTCTCACTTCCTCTGGGTGATGTTAGGGAAAACAAATGTGTTGCAGATTTCAATAAAACTTCTCAAATGGGCATGGGGATCCTCACCACACCTTCCTCCAACCTAACCAAATATTTGAATCATTTGAAGCATTACAGGCTTCATTTCGAATCTAGTCCCGTCCAAGGCTAGTCGCATGATTCCTGGTGAGAAATCATACAAGTTAGATGAGGTATAATCTTTAATAGGTCTGTTGCGATCGTTTGCCAATTGAATGGGGTTGGCAAATGCATCATCTTCATTGTTGATCACTGCTTGTGGCAGTTCTAGATGATTTTGTTCTTTTGCCATCCTTTAAGCTCTATTTCGTCATAATCTTCGGTTTGCTCTCTTTCTTTTGCGAAATGTTCTCTTAATTTCTAGGTCGTAGACAAGCTCGAGCGTGGACCCTTTACTCATAAAACGTTTGTACCTTTCTCGCAGTCAAGGTGCAATATACCAGCAATTGAGGTCTGCAAAAATAAAAAATAGTAGTCTTAGCACACTTAGTTACCGCAATCCCCGATAACGGTACTAAACACTTGATGCAATCATAACATGCGATGATATGAATATTAATTGTGATGCTATAATGCACTGTTTTATCTAATTGAACCCAAGTACAAGTTCAACTAGAGTCCTAGTGAGTCCAGGGTCGAACTCGGAGATTGCTTCACAAGTATGCAATGAAGTCTAATGCTTTGATCTTGACGCAATTGATTACAAATCACATTGATTTTTGGTATTACTTAAACACTAAGTTATGTATGATGGGGGGCTTTATACTTTGAGTGAAACAGTATATGCGATGGCTGTGAAATGTAGATATGCGATGACAGGGTTAAGAAGAATGTTCGCTAACAATTCCTAAGTGAATATATAAATCTCCTTCCTTTTCATCTCTTCAACTCCAAATTTCTTTTTCCCCTTAAATTCCAAATCTCTTTTCCCTCTTCCAAAATAACTAAAAAAAAAACCCTTAATTAATTAGGCCTAATTAAATTAAGCTCAATATCTCGAATCTTCTCCAAAATTTCCCTCCCATATAATTTTAAATCTTCACCCGCTTAATTAAAATTGAATTATCTTATTATAATAATCTATTTTTTAACAATAAGCCAAATGTAATTTCACTTAATTCAAAATAATTAAATTGAATTGGGAATAACTTAGTAAGTCAATTAAATTTTAAAATTCCCCAAATGAATTTTAACAAGCCTTTATCTCTACCAACATCACTTAAATTCAGTTCTAGCCTCCAATTAGAAAAATAACATTCATAAAATCCAAAGTAAAATAATGAAAAGTACATAAGAATTCGAGGCGTTACATTCTTTCCTCCGTAAGAAACTTTTTTCCCCGAAGTTTTTAATCCTGAAAGAGTTCGGGATAAAGTGACCTCATCTCATCCTCTCCTTCCTGTGTTGCTTTGTCGAACTGATGATTCTGCCAAAGAACCTTTATCAAAGTTATCTCTTTATTGCGCAAGACTTTCACTTCTTTAGTCAGAATTTGAATAGCTCTTCATAACTCAAGTTCTCATTCAATTGCAAAGGCTTAAAATCCAAAATATGAGATGGATCCACCATGTACATCCTCAACATGGAAACATGAAAAACAGTGTAACTTGCAGAAAGAGACAGTAGCAGGGCCAATTGATAAGATATAGGACCGATCCATTCCAGGATCTCGAATGGCCCAATGAACCTAGTGCTCAACTTACCTTTCCTGCCAAACCTCAACACTCCCTTCATAGGTGTCACTTTCATAAATACCTTATCTTCTACCTCAAACTCCAAATCTTTACGCCTAACATCAATGTATCTCTTCTACCTACTTTGAGTTGTCAACATTTGGGCTCTAATCTTCTATATCGCCTCACTGGTGGTCTGCATCAATTTCGAGCCCAACAATTTTCATTGATCGACCTCATCCCAAAAAACAGGAGACCTGCAACTCCTCTCATACAAGGCCTCAAACGGTGCCATGCTGATGGTAGCCTGGTAACTATTCTTATAAACGAACTCCATCAAGTGCAAGTGGAAACCCAACTCACTAAAAACTCCAACGCATATTGACGTAACATATCCTTCAAGGTTTAGTTCAAATGCTCAGTCAGACCATCAATCTATGGGAGGAAAGTTGTACTGAAATCCAAATGAGTACCCAACGTCGTCTGAAGGCTCTTCCAAAAGCTGGATGTAAAAAGAGGGTCCCTATTGAACACGATGGACGTCGACACCCCGTCAATCTCACCATCTCTTTCATATACAATTGTGGCCACCTATTCACGGAATGTGTAGACTCACCTAGAATAAAATATGCTAGTTTGGTGAGTCTATTCACTGTAATCCATATCACTGTATAACCTTTCGCAATCCTTGGCAAGCCGACAATAAAATCCATGGACACATTCTCCCACTTCCACTCTGGTACACACAAGGGCTGCAACAAGCCCGCTAGCTTCTATCTCGAAGCTTTAACCTGTTGGCACACCAAACACTTGTTGACAAACTCAATAATCTCCCTTTTCATATCATTTCACCAGTAACATCGTTTGAGGTTTCAATACATCTGGTGCTGCCAGGATGTATAGAAAATGGAGAGTTATTAGCCTCTACCAATATTTCATTCTTAATGCCATTGTCTACAAGTACACATAAGCGTCCCTGGTACAGAAGACCATAATCTTGAGATACCGAGAACTCACTGTTGTTGGGAATGTATTATTGAGTTGTTCATTCAGTAAAATGTTATTGATATTGCATTCTGTTATAAAAATCCAATAAAAAAATCCATGGCTATAATGTGAATACTCTAACTTTATGTGAAGACATAAAAGTAGATCAAGTTTTAGTATATAGCGAAAATGGTCTATAAGTAAATGGATGAGATTGGGTACCTCGTCCTGGTGACACTATTGGATGCAACTCACTTTGTATATTGATACAAATTATGTGATCCTAAAATCATTCATGTGGGGACATGTGAGTGGAGGCATCATATGCAAATGATATTTGCATAAGATCGGACCATGAAATAGTCACTTTTCTTTATAATGTCCGTATACTGTTAAAATTGACTATTTCAAATTCGATGACCTAGGATAACTCGATCTTAATCTTCAGCTAATTATGAAATCCTATTTATTTGGGATTATCTTTTGATCTACAAAGGTGAGAGTACTTAGGTTGGGATAAGACCAGATAAATAGCTGGGGATGTAATCCTGCAAGATGGAATTCACTCCTACCCAATTTAGGGTTAGCAGATAGGTTGTTCCCTTAAGTACTGAATCCTAGTTTTGAACAAAGAGGCTCCACCCTCTCATGCCCGAGAGGGATATGGTTTATTAGTTGGATTATAAACCAATTGTTCAATAAATGATCAGTGGGAGCTTAAGGAGCAAGATGTATTTATAGAGCTAAAACTATAATTTTGACCTAGTTGTAAATACAAACAACCTGTGAAGGATAGAGTTATTGATTATGGTGAAAGTGGACAAAAATATATCTACAATGAGGAGAGTGTAATTATTGAGCTATAGTGGTGTGTCTCGATAGTTAATGAATATTGATTAATTTGGTCTAAATAGTTTAACTAATTAATCTCAAATCGTTGGAGCTCATGATCTGTAGGTCCATAAGGTCCCTCTACTAGCTCGTAAAATTATATCTTGTATTAGTGAATTGAGGAGATTCAAAATGTTCAAATTCGAAATTAGGGTTTTGAATTTGAAGTGTTCAAATTCAATTTAGGGTTTGATTGATTATATGTGCTATAATTAAAACATTTAAATTTATCGAAACTAAACGTAATCGAAGAGTTTAAAATATTCAAATATTTATTTAAATATTTATTTACATGAATAGGATTCATGTATTAGTTAAGTGTTTGATTAATTTAATATTTGATATTAAATTATTATTTATTTAATTAATTAAAATTTTTAATTAATTATTTAAATAAATAAAACATTTTTCAATTTCATAAAATTCAAATTCAGATATGAATTTCAAATTAAACTTAATTTTTGGTGAAAATTAGATTAAATTGAAAATAGAAATTGGAAAATAAATAGTTAATAGATTAATCCAACATTTGTGCTGAGATCCAACATTTGGAAAATAAATAGATATGCTGAGATCCAAATAGTTAGTGGATTAATCCAACATTTGGAAAATAAATAGTTAGTGGTTTAATCCATAGATCAACACCAATTCCACTATCTTGGTGATGATTGAAGTGTCAATCAGCATTACCAAGTAGTGATTGCATGCATATTCTTCATAAATATGCTGAATTTCAGCATTGAAGAGATGCAACCAGATTTTCAGAAATTCTGCACTCTCTCTCAAACCCTCTTCTCCCTTTCACCTAATTGAGTTCAATTCAATGTTTCCACCACAAAATCCAAGTTGTAGAATAGTAGAGAAGACCATTGTGGTGGTCTACTGGTATTTTGGAGAACCAATTCGTGGAGAGGAGCTAAAATTATTAAGATTGTCAAAGTTATTATTCATCTTGAAACCCTCTTTTGAAAATAGTTTTACATGCATGCTTTTAAACTCAAATTAAGTGTAATTAGAGTGCTTATTTATTATGATTTCTTCTGCTGCATGTAGTTTACTCTATCAATTGTCCCACCCTTGCTCCATTTGACGAAATCTCTCAACAAGGTACGAGTCATCCTATCAAGCATCAATAATTCTGTCTCTCAAAGTCGGTTGTACTGTTAACTGTGCCAACTATGTGATGACCTCTCCACAGCTACTACATTTCAGCCCACTCAAAATCATTGCGCAATGGTATCTGTCTTGTAATAAGGGTTGCTGAATGAGCTACCTTTCACAAACTCTAACCACCTATGATGTCTCATGTTTAACTCCTTCTGAGTGAAGAAATATTTTAAACTCTTATGGTCTATGACGATTTGTATTTTCTCCACAAACAAATAGTGTCTCCAAATTTTTAAGGCAAAAACCACCGCTACTAATTCCAAGTCATGGGTAGGATAATTCCATCCATGGTTCTTTAGTTGGCGAGAGACATAAGCAACCACCTTACCATGTTACATAATCACACATCCCAGCCCTTTCATTCGATGACTAAAGCTTGAGGTGGCGTGGCTTCCAACAACTACGGCTGGACAGAGACAACTGCTTCGTCGGCGACTGGAAGCTCCGGTGGCACTAGGGTAAAGACGCGCCCCCCCTCCCCGTTTTTCCCTTTTCGTTCTGCGTGCATGAGGCGAGGAAGAGAGAGAATAATTTCTCCCTTTTTTTTAAAAAAAAAAAAACATATGTGAATATATATATATATATATAATTTTAAATCTGTTTTCTTTTCCCTCTTCAACTCCAAATTTCTTAAATTTCTTTTTCTTCTTAAATTCAAAATTAATTCTCCCTCTTCCAAAATAACTAAAAAAAACCCTTATGTAATTAGGCCTAATTAAATTAAGCTCAATATCTCCAATGTTCTCCAAAATTTTCCTCCCATATTATTTTAAATCTTCACCCGCTTAATTAAAATCGAATTATCTTATTATAATAATTCATTTCTTAATAATAAGTCAAATGCAATTTCAATTAATTCAAAATAATTGGGAATACTTAGTAAGTCAATTAAATTTCAAAATTCACCAAATGAATTTCCACAAACCCTTATCTCTACCAACATCACTTAAATTATGTTATAGCCTCCAATTAGAAAAATAACATTCATACAATCCATAGTAAAATAATGAAAATTACATCAGAATTTGAGGCGTCACTTTGCACATGCCAAAAGCATTCATTTATTAACCCACAAAAGTCGATGAAGTTATATAAGGATCGCTTTTGATTTGTTCATCATACAAAATAAACTATATCTAAATTTTATCAACACATAGGGAAAATTATAATAGCATCATCTTGGCCTATAAGATGTCCACAACGATGATATTTAGACTTAGCGGCACGATATGATTGATGTTCTGCTTTGGAGGTTTCATATGTCAGTAATTGTATATAAATGTTATACTTTCTAGACAAAACAAATACAATTCTTCGATATCACATTTTAAGTGAGATATTTTTGTAATAAACTTTTAGAGTAGTCTTCATGATATCGTTATGCTTTCAACTCACAAAGATCAAGTCACAATATGCGAGATTTTAACATCTTAACAGTCACAATATGTTAGATCTAAAATTTTCTTTTGGTCGAGAGTTTATAAGTAAAAATTTATGAAATGAAACTTTTCCTAATTGAGAAGATAAAACATAAAAATAAAAAATCAATAGTATAAAAATTCATTGTTTTTGTTACAAAATCGACAATTAAAGAACACAAAAAGAAACATAGAGATAGAGAAGATCGACACATAGATATACGTGGTTCACTAACAGTGTGTTAGCTACGTCCACGGGTAGAGGGAGAACAATATTATTTGACAGAAAGTTTTAAAAAAATACATAAAAAACGGCGCCTCTAGGGTTAGAGAATTTATATAGCGTACTCTAAACCCTAGGGTGAAAATCGTAAATAACTACAAATAAATAAATATGCTGAATACAAAATCTGAATAGGTTTCGGGGGCGTTGCGTGACCTCAGTATTAGGTTGTTCGAAGTGCCAGCAAATAGATTCAAGGCATTTCAATAGTTTTTTATATATCGTGGAGCCTTATATATCACCAAGTTGTAGGATGTAAAATTTCTGCAAATTTGAATGATTTTAAATTGAATAATCTCACCACATATTTAATTACATTTGTTAGTGGTTAGATCTTTATCCACTACAAATTTCAAACATAGTTTATGATGTTTTATTTTTAAAAACCATATATACTTCACTTAATAAAATGTAAAATATTAGTAAATAAATTTTAATTTGTAAGCCTAATTCTCTAATATAACACATGAATTTTGCAAAACAATCATATATTTAAATAAAAAATTTGTAACATACACTATAATATATCAAAAATATGTTGTATTAGAATTTTGTGAAAGATTTACTTCAATAGTTATGAACAATTAAACTTTATTAGAGATGAACTAATCTATCCTTACACTTCAAATCGACTCATAGAAATTTATATTAAAACATCAAATGATTAAAAGATAACAAAATAAAAAAATAGCCATATAAGTAATCATGTATCAATAAGATCACGTTGGAGAAAGTGACATGTGCCAACATAGATACAAATTATATAAGCCAAGAGAGTTATTATGACTCATTCTTTAATAAATAAAATTTATCATTAAATATATATATCTAAATATCACTTACCATAATACGTTATCAAGTACTACTTGCAGAGGTTATATTTGTCAAGTATCAAAAAGTAATACTTTCTTAAAAATACAATTCTCAAAGCATACAATTTAACTGACATATTCTTGTATTAGTAGTTTGAACTAGATTATTCTTGAGGATATCTTATATATATACTTCATCCTCACGAAAAGCAATAACTTGAATTTTCAATTTAAGAAGATGATGTGTATGATTTGTATCTCATAATAACCACTACATATTGGATGTAACATTATATAGTGCACAAGTATTTCGTCATAGAGATTTATCAAGTTTGATTTGTCGGATTTGAGAACAGATAAAATTACAGATATATAAGATAATATTAATACATAGTTGCAATGTATATATTTATTAAATATTTGTTCCCTTAATTTAATACAAGCACCTTGTGAAATTACTGTCTTTTAGAATCAATTTGTAACGTAAACTTTATTATATTAAAAAATGTTATATTTGTTGGTGTGAGAGAGTGAGATCTACTTTAAGAGTTATCAATGATGGGACTTTATCTAATATAAGATTAATCTAGACATTAATACTTGTCAGAAGTTATACAGTAGAATGAGTAAGGTTAAAAAAATAAGACAAAAAAGAAAAAATAAGAGGTCTCAAAAAATGGTCCCTTTCACAAGGAATAAGAAAAGTGCATAGATAAGGTTTTTTTAATTTGTGATCGGTAAAAGTTGCACATGCCCAAATACGTTCAATTATTTACTTAAAAGCCAACAAAGTTATATATGGACCCCTTTTGAAATGTTCATCCCACAAACTAAAGCATATCTAAATTTTATCGAGACAGAGAAAAAAGTTCTACAACCTTCATCTGATCCATTAGCTGTCATCACGATGAATTTAGACATAGTATTCCAGAGAGAACCGAAGGCAAAGAAGTTGTAATCAGTTTATCGTTGTCGCCTATTCCTGTTTTGTTTGTTGTAACCACTAGAACTTCTTCCAAGAGCCTGTATAAAAGAAAACGAATGAGAGAATAACGAGAACGAGAGAGAGCAAGGCATTCATTTTGTAAAAAAGTTTCAAGAGGAAGTAATAAAAGAGACCCTCCTGATTTGCACAGTGGATGTAGGCCATTGGCTAAACCACTTAAATACTTGTATTCTTTCTTTATTTCTCTACGATCGTCTAGCTTTTACTTAAGTATCATGTACATGATTGTTTAGTTTCTCTTACATCGTTTACACGATCGTCTAGCTCCATATCACATCGTCTATACGATCGTCTAGTTCCTCAGAACTTCGTCTACACGATTGAGCTACATTCAGGTAAACGATTGAAGAGTTTTAAAGCTTAAAGGATATAGTCTTCCCTGAATCTTGATGTGAAGTTGACCGTTAATACTAAGTAGTTTGGGTCTGCAAACAAGAGAATTATAGTTATCTTAGGCCACACATAGTATAACAATATCATTGATGTCCTACTTCGGAGATTCTGTTTGTCAAATATAATTGTATATAAATGTTATATCTTCTAAAAAGAATACCATTCTTCTATGTCACATTTTCACTCAAATATTCTTACATTACAATATTCTTTATAATATCATTATGCTTTCAACTCTGAAAATCAACAATTTGAACTTCAATATGATAACACGGCATACAAGATTCAACATCGTAGAAGTCCCAACATGTTAGATCTAAAATTTTCAGTTGCTCGAGGGTTTAATGGTAGATTTTGGAAGAAAACCTTTGACGATATCGTTTTTGGTAAATCTCGAGTTTCAATTTTACAAATTTTTTTAAAGTGTGCATTTTGATTTTGGAAATTAAGCTTTGTTTTGATTTTAAACCCACATATTTTAGTACAAATAGATCTCTCCTCTTTTTTTTTTTTTTTTTTTTTAAGAAAAAAAAATTAAAATATATACTCACCTAGATTTTAGATTATCCTTGAAACTTTTGATTAGTATGAATACTCAACTAGACTTTAATTGTGGCATATCAACGAATTCACGTTTGAGAAAGTGACATATATCAACAAATATACAAATCATATAATAATTGAGCCTGGAGATTTATAATAACTCGTTCTTTAATAAGTAAAATTTATCGTTATATGCAATTACATAATATATATATATATATATATATATATATATATATATATATATATATAATTGTCAGTTGAATCATTTAGCATCTACAATGATTGATAAAGACATAATAACACGATAGCATTGAGCTATTGCTTTCACGGTTCTGTTTGTCAATAAGTATCTGAAGGTAATACCATCTTCGAAAATACAATTCTAAGAGCATACAATTTAACTAAGATATTTTTGTAATAATATTTTGAACCATGTAGATTATTCTTGATGATATTCTGTTTGTGCTTCAATCTCAAAGAAATCAATAATATTAATTTACAATTTAAGAACTTGATGTGGGCGATTTGCGCATCGTAGTGTTGGATGTAACATTTTAGAGTGTATGAGTGTTTTATAATAGAGATTTATCTAATTTGATCTGTCAGATTTGAGAACAAATAGGATTGGATATATAAGAACATAATATACAGTGTATATATTAATTCAAATATTTGTTCTCTCAATTTAATACAAGAACCTTGTTAATTAACATGTCTTTTAGAATGGATTTGTAACATAAACTTTATTATATAAATGTTATGTTTGTTTTTGAGAGAGATCAAGGATTACTTCAAGAGTTATGAATAATGATTGGACACTATCTACCATAAACTAGTCTAGTCTTAATCATAAATAAGAAGACAAAACGGGGAAAAAAAGTGGTCCTAAAAATGGTTCCTTTTAAGAGGAATAAGAAAACTAAGTAGATAATCTTGATCTTTTTAATTTGTGTAAGTTGCACATGTCAAAATATATTCAATTATTTACATAAGGAGATCAATGACATTATATAACAACCGCTTTTGATATGTTCATAATATAAAATAAACTATATCTAAATTTTATCAACACATGGAAAAAAATTATAATCTGACCTATAAGATGTCCACAACAATAAAATTTAGACATAGTGACACCATATGATTGATGTTCTGCTTTGGAGGTTTCATATGACAATAATTGTATATAAATGTTATTCTTTCTGAAAAAAAAAAAATACACTTCTTCGAGGTCACATATTAAGTGAGATATTTCTGTAATAAATTTTATATTAGAATAGTCAAGCACAAAGATCAATAATTTAAACTTCAATTTAATAACTCGAATAATAAAAATTTTCAATTACTTGAGAATTTAATAATAGAAATTATGAAATGAGAAGATACGACATAACAATATATATAAGGATAGTATAAAAATTCATTGTTATATATATATATATATATATCGTCGAGCATTATATATCACCAAGTTGTAGGATATAAAATTTCTTCAAATTTGAATGATATAAAATTGAATAATCTGATCACATATTTAATTACATTCGTTATGGTTAGATCTTTGTCCACTACAAATTTCAACGGTAGTTTATGATTTTTATTTTTAAAAATCGTACATACTTCACTTAATAAACTTTAAAATATTAGTAAATAAATCTTAATTTATAAACCTAATTCTCTAACATAACACATGTATTTTGTAAAACAATCATATATTTTAATCGACAATTTGTTACGTGCACTATAATATATTAAAAATATGTTGTATTTATTGAAATTTAGTGGAATATTTACTTCAAGAGTAATAAACAATTAAATTTAGTTGGAGATGAACTAGTCTATCCTTATACTTCAAATCGACTGACAGAAATGTATACTAGAACATCAAAGGATTAACAGATGAAAAAAAAAAAAGAAAAAAAGTGGCCCTATGAGAAGTCACGTATAAATGGGTTGACGTTAGAGAAAGTAGTTTGTGCCGATATACTATATCCACTCTTTGATTTAAATGATCTTAAATTAATTATCCGACTATTTAATTACATGATTTAGTTGGATAGATCTTTTACTTTACGTCTTGACGATACAAAACTTAAATAAAAGCAATTGTAAATATTTACTACAAAATTCAAACTCTAGCTTATCATTTGTATCTGTCAAAACAACATATACTTCACATAATAAAAAAAAATGGTCCTATGACTACTCTTTTGTCAATGGGTTCTGAAAAATACTCAAATCATGTCGATGTAATCTGTGGTTGGAGAAAGTGGCCCTCGCTAATATAGAGAGTTATAATGACTCATTCTTTATTACGTAAATTTTATCGTTAAATGTAATATATATATATATATATATATATATATCACTTGAATCATAGGTATCTACAATGATAGTTAAAGACAGGATGACACGTTATGATTGAAGTACTATTTTGGAGGTTCTGTTTATCCATAGGTATACGAAGATAATACTTTTTTGAAAATAGAATTTAATTGAGACATTCTTGCAATAACATTTTGAACCAAATTATTGTTGTTGATACCCTATATACGTGTTAATCTCACAAAAATCAATAAATTTAATTTACTATTTAAAAAGTTGATGTGCATATGATTTAATACCTCGTAATAGCTACTACATATTGGATGTTAGATTTCATAGTGCATGAGTGTATCATGATAGAAATTTATCAAAACTTGATTTGTGAGATTTGAGAACAAATAGGATTATATTAGATAAATAAGATAAGATGAATACACTAGTGTATATATTAATTTAAATATTTGTTCCCTCAAATTACTACAAATACCTTGTTAAACTAACATGTCTTTTTAATCTATTTGTAACATAAACTTTATTATATTAAAAAATGTTGCATTTGTTAGTCTGAGAAAGTAAGAACTACTTCAAAAGTTATGAATTGTTGGACTTTATTTAACATAAACTAATCTACCCTTAAAAACTTTAGAAGTTAAAAAGTTATATTGTGAACATGTAGGCTTAAAAAAGAAAACTAAAAAAAAACAAAGTGGTCCTAAAAGTGGTCTCTTTCACAATAATGCATAAGAAAAGTGGATGATATTTTTCTAATTTGAGGTTGGTAAAAGTTGCACATGCCAAAGTACATTCAATTATTTACACATAAGCAATCAGTTTCTTTAAGGACCCTTTTGATAGGTTATGCACACAAAATAAACTAAATCTATGTTTTATCAAGACATAAAAAAATGGTAAAATCATCATTTGGCTCATAGATTGTCCACGAGGATGAATTTATATATAGTGACACGATATGATTTGACGTTATTGTTTGGATGTTCCCATTTGTCGATAATTATATATAAATGTTATACTTCCTAAAACAATATACAAGTCTTCGAGGGTTAATTTGAACTAAAACATAATGATTTGTATGTATGTTATTACACTACAGTATTTCATTAAGTCAACTAAGGATCACATATAGTCGGACAGCATTTCAACCAATTTTTTAAACCTTAAAGGTCAATTTTCTAAATAAACTTGCTCAACTCCAAAATCTTTGAAACCCAAAAGGTACTTCATCAACATTTTTTATTTTATGAATAGAATAGACGTGGAAATCCTTTACTTATAAAAGTGCATGATACTTTTCAAATTAATAAATCATATATGATTTAATGATAAATAACACGGTTAGCTTTATCATTTTGTTAATTAAGTTTTAGTGCAATTATATAGCTAAAAATTTAATATCCAACACTTGCTAGGAGAGATTTATTTTTTAGCCCCCTTCTTATATCAGTTTAGTTTATTGAGCTTTGAAAATATCAATTTAGTTCTCTAGTAATTATTAGGTTTATGTCCTTATTCATAAACTTTAAAACTCTCTAATTGAATTACATGTATACTTTTTTTCCCCTAAAGCACGTGGTATGTATAGTTGAGTATTATATTGGTGAAATTGTACTTTTTAAAGTACAGGCGAAATTGAGAAATAACACAACCATTAAGACTAAATATATATTTAGCCTTAAAACTTTATTATCAAACATGATCAAAGAAGTAAAACAGAAAGGAGCAGAGTAGAGCCACACGGAGCTAATTGTGTGTTCTATACGTCATCTTTATTTCTCACCTTCTCCATCTCAAGCTTCCCCTTCGAGTTGTGCTTGGACTTGATCATATGCTATCAAGTCTTCTAAAGTGTCATCATAATATTCTTTTACGTCATCACCGTCGGGTGAAACATAGAAATCATTGAGGCCATAAAAGAAAGGTTGGTAGGTTTCCGCTTCCTCATCAACAGGATCCCCATCAGTTTTTACCTCTTCAGGTTTTTTTTTATCTCCAAACAAAGCATCACCCAAGTTCTCGGTCGCCTGCCCCGCCTTCTCGATCACCTGCCCAGCTCCACCGACGACACTGCCCACTACACCCCCAACGATCGGAGCCGATCCAGCTACATCTCCCACTGTTTCAACCACCTTCCCTGCTTCCTGAACAACACTTCCAAAAATTCCAGTCCCAGCTTTCCCTACTCCCTTTATAAAATTCATTGTTTTCTCTCGTTTAAGTGATTAATTGCTTTGTTGTTTTATGGCATTGGTGCCCAGAGGATTGATGAAAGGGAATATTTATAGGGAAATAAAAGCCTTTGGTGTCTCGGTATTTTTACATGTGAAAAGATAAGATGATGACTGTGTCAAAAATCTCAACTTCAAACATTTGTGTCCACACAGTTTTTCTAATCATTAAAAAATGACAGACAAGCACAACTTTACTTCATTTTTTGTTGAAATATAAAGGGGAATTTGAGCGTATGGTAAAATGTAAGGTTTTGTTATGTAAAATAGCAAAACCGTTCAGGAATGAGATTTATGGCAACTTATGTAACATGTACATGGCCACAAATTTCTCAATCCCTAATTTACCTTTGTTTAGTCAGTAGTAGATGTTGTTGATGAAACTATGAATACTAACTAATTGTAGAATAGAATACAGGGTTGAGTTATGTATACAGAGTAATTGTTGATATTCCTCAACAAATACTATTGGAGATGATGCCCTAAACTCTCGTTGGGTCCTGTACTTTGTAAACACAGTATTGAACAAACGCTTGTGATGTAATAGTATATGATATTTTTCTTCACTATTGTCTATGGAACATTGGATGTTTTATTTGCTTTACCACAAACCAATAAACTAAGATCCATAGTTGTCGTTGTAACATAAGCATGTATGTAAAGACATATAGATGGATCATGTCTTAAGTGATAACTAAAATGGTTTGTAGTATATGAATATAGGAGGGAAACCTTATTCTTGTAACGCTATGGATGCGGCCCGCTTTGTAGAATAGTTACAAGTGTTGTGACTTGCTACAAATGGTCTGATCCTGATCATTCATGTGGAGACATGCAAGCAAGGGCGTCCTTTATAAAGGAGTTTGTATAAGATCAAATCAAGAAGTGTTATAGTCTCGTTATATAACATCGTTCATGACAGAGACTTCACTTCACTAGGATGACCATAGGTTACATGACCTCAATCTTGAATGAGTTAGGAACTCCTGCCTTTGAGGGTGATCCTTTGGTTTGCATGGGTGCGAGTGGCCAGATCGCCGACTCAAACCTACCACTTCGGGGATTCATCTAATTTGGGAGTTGGGACTCAGCTACACAAGATGGAATTCACTCATTTCCCGAAGCAGGGGTAAGTAGATAGATTGCTCCCTTGAGGGCTGATTCTAGGGCTTGAACGATGGGGCGCCACACATCTTCTCATGGCCCGAGAATTGTCCACACATAGTAGGACTATGTTGTATTGTTCATTAGAAGGATCAGTGGTACTTAAAAAGTTAGATGTAACTATAGGCGCAAAATGGTAAATTGGCCCAGCTATATTTACAAGCATCTATTACCGTACTGTTGATTGGTTATATCCAATAGACACAAAAATATATATATGGTGAGAAGAGTGTAGTTGTCTGTCTTTAGTGGAATGCCTGACAGTTAACGGATGATGGATTTCGTGGCTAAAGAGTTTAGTCAGCTATTCACGTACTGTTGGAGCTTCGAGCCATAGGTTCATAAGGTCCCCTTGGTAGCTCAATGGATTTAAGTTAAGAATAAGTTTTTGGGTCAGTTTGAAGTGTTCAAATTAACAAGGGGGAGTTCGATTATACATCATATGATTGAACTGGTCAATTATATATGATATAGTTGACATCATGTATAAAATACATTAATTAGAGGAAAATGATATAAATAAGATTTATATCTAGTGGAGGAGAAAAGGACTATGGTTGATATATTGCATATGATGTGATATTAAACCATAAGTTATAAATATAATATGATTATATATTTTTTTTAATTAAACGATTATGGGATAATTGTTGCCAGTTTTTTCTCCGTAACCGAATGAGATAATGGGAGGTTGCATTTAGTTTTTGTAACTAAAGGATAAACTGAAAATGGTTTTCATTTTGCAAGAGATCGGATATTTGCTCAATTAATACACTGCCTATCGCCTAGCAAACCGAAAACATACACAACAACTCAAAGTTCACTAAATGATCGTGTACATGCACACATTTTCTAAACGATCGCATAGAATTACCTAAACGATTGTCTAGCTTTTTCTAAGCGATCGCACGCCCGAGCGTTTTACTAAACGATTGTCTATACGATCAACCCCTATTTATTACACGATCGTGTACCTTTACCTAAATGATCAAGCATCCGTCTATACGATAGACTTCTGATTTTCTCACTTGCTTGGTCATGGTAAATGATCGTTCATTCCTCCTTCCCTCTACCAAATCCAACAGAGCCCACACCTCTTGGATTCTCACTCCGAAAATACCGAGCTTTCCAAGTGATTGTGTCCTCCATTGTTGCCTTGGTCGTGAGGAGTCCGTTCGTGGGTAGACGGTAGTGAGATTTGGTGGACGATTGGTTTGGCTTGCACAGCGAGAGCGAAAGGTGCAATCATTTGACGAGAGAGAGATTTAAAGCGAAGAAAAGTTCTTCATTTGGTATGTATCTTGTTCTCTTTGTTGTTTAAAGTTCAAAGCATGTTATAATTTGTTGTTAAATGCATAACTTGTTTGTTTAATTGTGAATGCGGTAATTCTGTCACAATGAGTTTGGAACGATTTTGCTTCTGCTCAGAGGTACTCTTGATAAGAGTTCCTTCAAAAATGTCCCTCCTAATTTTGGTCATGTAGTTAATATAATCTTCATATTTTATTATTATTTTAGATTTTGTTTAACCACTTTTCGAATTAATCTCACCTTAATTAAATATCCAGATTTTTCTATCATATTTATATTTTAAATATCCATATATTATTAAATTTTATTTTATCCATATATTTTATTTAAATTGTTGAATGGTTTTTCATTACTTTATACGTATTCAATTTTATTCAAATTTTTGAACTGTTTTTCATAATTTTATACATACATTTTTAATAAATTAGTTGTACATTTTCATATTCTTAATAAATTAGTTTTATATACAGTTTTTGTTATTATTTTAACGATTTGGAAAAAAGAAATATCACTTCGTAAAAAATGGCCATAACTTTTGTTAGTAAGTGTTCATCGATTTAGGTTTTGTTGCGGTTTTTTAACAAGCTAATGTTTTTGCTATAGTTTTACAACGGATTAGTCTCCTCTTTGATGATCAATTAGTTGAGAATTCTCACTACCATGATTTTTAGAATTTCAAGGCACATATTCCATCAAATTCATCGTTCTAACAATTTGTGGAATATATCTAAGGTAAAAATTTTCCCTCCGCTGAGCTAAATATATTTCATTTGACAATGTATCGGATTGGTTCTACCAATTCGAATATTGTTGAAGATTAAGATATTTTGTGATATTTCTTAACAATTGTCCTCCTAATTTTGCTCATGTAGTTAACATAATCTCCATATTTTATTATTATTTAAAATTCTGTTTAACCATTTTTTGAATAAATCCCACCTTAATTAAATATCCAGACTTTTTTACCAAATTTATATTTTAAATATCCATATATTATTAAATTTAATGTTATTCATATATTTTATTTAAATATTTGAATTGTTTTTCATTACTTTATATGTATTCAATTTTATTCAAATTTTTGAATCGTTTTTCATACTTTTATACATACATTCTTAATAAATTAGTTGTACATTCTCATAATCTTAATAAATTAGTTGTACATTCTCATATTCTTAATAAATTAGTTCTATATATTGTTTTTGCTATTATTTTAACGATTTGGAAAAAAGAAATATGAGTTTGTAAAAAAATGGCCATAACTTTTGTTACTCACACAAAGTGTTCATCGATTTAGGTTTTGTTGTGGTTTCTTGAACAAGCTACTATTTTTGCTATGACTTTATAATAGATTAGACTCCTCTTTACTGGTCGATTGGATGAGAATTCTCACTACCATGATTTTTTAAATTTTTAGGCGCATATTCCATCAGATTCATGGTTCCAACAATTTTTGGAATATATCCATAGTAAACTTCTTCCTTCTGGTGAGTTAACTATATCTCGTTTAACAATGTACCGGAGTGGTTCTGCCAATTCAAATCTTATTAAAATTGTTGATGGTAAAGTTATTTTGTGGTTGATGTCTGTTTTATTTGAGTCCCTCAAATTGATATATGTGTAGTAGTTGACGATGTCTCATCAGTTGCCCCGAACACTGAAAATAAACTGAATTTGTATAATGAATTAGCAGATATTGATCATTCTTTCCAACCTTGTGAGGGAAACACTAAAATCATTGATTTTCAAGATTTTGATTCCTTTCAATCTTGTATTCCCACTAGAGTAGGTTTACTTTTTAGAAGCAAGTCCGTATTGAAGAAAGCAGTTTATTTCTTATATACGTGGATTAGACACTTTGTCAGAATGCATTGTTAAGTGTGTGATAGTTGTCTAGGTAGAGTATATATTTTTTTCAAATGGTTTTGAAACTCTCACACCTTTAGAATTCCATGTAGGGGTAGTTTTGATAATTGTTAATAATTATTTTCTAATTTTATAATCTGTTTTGCTATTTTTACAATTTGAAAAAGTTTTTGCTATTTATCCAAATGAAAACTTAAATTTTGCTATTTATCTAATCAACCCTATTAGAATATTCTAGATATTACTTGTAGGAGAAGCTTAGAGTAGATTGAAGAATTATCTAGAAAATATGAGAAAAAAAGTGTAATTGTAGAGAATATTCTAGAGAGACATTTGTAGTCATTAGATGATATTGTGTTGGCCAAATCCTAGCCATGGATTTAAGGGTGTCAACTAATATAAATAGGAGAGATGTCCTACCATTTGTATCAAGCCAAAAAAAAAAAAAAATTAGAAGTGCTCAATAACACAAGTTGCTTTTTTCTCAATTCTCTCATCCAAATTTCCTCCAGCGTCCAAAAGTTTCTTCCCATCAAAGTGGTATCAAAGCTTAAAGATCCTTCTTGAGAAGACGGCAAGCAATAACATGGTCCATTCCAAGTCACAATGCTCAACAAGAGCAATTATGATAATTGAAGTATAAAGATGAAGGTTCTCCTTGGCAGACAAAACGTGTGAGACATTGTAGAGAAAGGATACATCGAATCGGAGAATGATGGTGGTCTTTCTCAAATAAAAAGGGATAGTTTGAGAGATTCAAGAAAGAGAGACAAGGAGGCTCTCTATCTAATCTATCAAAAGTTAGATGATGAAGCTTTTGAGAAGATTTCAGAAGCAAAGACGACAAAAGAAGCATGATGTTAAAAAGGTACATTTTCAAACTCTAGGAGCCGAGTTTGAAACTTTGCATATGAAAGAAGGGGAAGCCATCTCAAACTATTTCTTTAGAGTCTCGACTATCACCAATCCACTTAAAAGAAATGATAAAAAGATTTATGATGTTAAAATCATGGAGAAAATTCCAAGATCATTATATCCAAAGTTTGAACATATTGTTTCCATAATCGAAGAAACAAAAGACTTGGAGGTCATGACCATTGAGCAATTAATGAGTTCATTACAAGCATATGAAGAAAAGAAAAAAGAAGAAGGAAAGAATCATGGATCAATTGCTCAAGTTTCAATTTGATTTGACTGGTAGAGGAATTAATCCCAATAATAGAAGCAAACAAAAATGAGAAAATGGTGGATATCAAGGATTATGAAGAGGTCATGGACAAGGACAAGGACATGGTTGGAGGCTTAATGAAGACAACATCAGTAACTCCCAAAGAGGATTAGAAACCTCAACAAGAGGTCATGGACAAGACAAATGAAGAACAAGATACGATAAATCAAACACTAAATGCTATAACTGTCAGAAGTTTGATCATTATGCATCTGAATGTAGAGCTCCCAGAAGCAATAGAGTTGAAGAGAAGGCAAACTACATTGAAGAACAAAGTCAAGTATGTGGCACTTTGTTGATGGCTTGCACGAGAAATGAATGAAGCAAAAATAATGCATGCTACCTAGACACTAGGGCAAGCAATCATATGTATGGAGAAAGAAGCATGTTCATGGAACTTGATGAATCAGTGAATGACAAGGTAGCCTTTTGAGAGTATCCAAGGTAGAAGTAAAAGGAAGAGGTAACATTCTCATTTGATTGAAGAATGACAATCACCAACTTATTTCAAATGTTTATGACATGCCAAATATGAAGAGCATTGAGTCTGGCCAACTCTTAGAGAAAGGTTATGTCATTCGATTAAAAGACAATAACCTTGCTTAAAAGAAAATGCAAATAACATGATTACTAAGGTTCCGATAACAACAAATAGAATTTTTATACTCAACATTCAAAATGACATAGCAAAATGCCTCAAGATGTTTTACAAAAATGTATATTGACTTCGGCATCTTCAATGTGGGCATCTCAATTTTGGGGGATTAGAGTCACTCTCGAAGAGCATGGTGAGAGGTTTATCTTCTATAAGCCACCCCAATCAAGTGTGTGAAGGATTTCTATTTGGTAAGCAGTTCAAGAAAAGCTTCCTAAAGAAGTTAAACTCAAGAGCTCAAAGACCTCTGGAACTCACACATATGGATGTGTGCATACCGATCAAGCCAAACTCACTTGGTAAGAGTAACAATTTCCTTCTATTCATAGATAATTTTTTTAAGAAAAACATGGGTATATTTCTTGAATCATAAATCAGAAGTGTTCGAGAACTTCAAGAAGTTCAAATTCCTTGTTGAGAAAGAATGTGGTATGGTGATCAAGGCCATGGAATTTGATCATGGAAGAGAATTCACGTCAAATGAGTTCCAAAAGTATTATGAAGGCCATAGAATTTGTTGACCCTTGACCATGACGAGATCCCCTCAATAAAGTGATGGAAAGGAAGAATAGAAAAATTTTAAACATGGTAAGAAGTATGCTTAAAAACAAGAAACTGCCAAAGGAGTTTTGGGTAGATAAGCAATAGCATGTGCAGTCTATGTATCCAACCGATCTCCAACAAGAAACGTATCTAGAAAAACACCACAAAAAGCATAGAGTAGAAGGAAACCTTGGATTTCCCATCTTATAATCTCTAGAAGCATTGCTCATGTGCATATACCAGATAAAAAGAGAAGTGAGTTAAATGACAAAAAGTGATAAATACATATTCATCGGTTATGACTCAAATAACAAAGGCTTCAAGCTTTACAATCTAGACGTGAGAAAGAAAATCCTGACCCGAGATGTAATATTCAATGAAGAAGGAGAATGAGATTCAGGACAACATGACAAAGACTACAACTTCCTGCTCTATTTCGAAGAAAATGACATGGAGCAAAGAAGTGCAATGAAAATGAGTGAGAAGCCTTTTATGCCACCAGCTTCACCAACTTCAAGTTCTCAAAAAGACGGAAGCTCAAGACAAGTGTTTAGCACTTCTAAAGCTTACAAGAAATTTATGAGGTAGCTGAATATCAATATAATTTTTATTTGTTTTGTATTTTTGCCCATTTTGAGCCCATGAACTTTCAAGAAGCAATGGACAATCCAAATTAGAAAAGCGCTATGGAAGAAGAGACTAATACAATCAAGAAGAATGACACATGGGAGCTAGTCTCATTTCCAAAAGGTCACAAGATGCTTGGTGTGAAATGGGTTTGCAAAGCCAAGAAGAATGCAAGAGGAGAAGTTGAAAGATACATGGCAAGATTAGTGGCGAAAGGTTATAGTCAAAGAGTCAGCATCGACTATGATGGGGTATTTACTCCTATTGCTTGACTTGATACTATTAGATTGATAATTTCATTAGAAACTCAAAACAATTAGAGAATCCATCAAATGGATGTGAAAGTTGGCTTCCTTAATTGAGTCGTGGAGGAAGAAGTCTACATTGAGCAACCTCAAGACTATAAAGTTGAGGGAAAAGAAGAGAAAGTTTTGAAGCTGAAAAAAGAACTCTATGTGCTAAAGCAATCTCCAAGAGCCTAGAATACTCGAGACAGGTATCTACACCAAAGAAATTTCATCAAGTGTCCATATGAGCACGCATATTACATCAAAGTCCAAAATAAGGATGTATTGATTGTGTGCTTGTATATAGATGACGATTTTCATAGGTTGTAATCCAAGTATGTTCAACGAATTTAAAGAAGAGATGACGAACAAATTTGAGATGACCGATAACAGGCTCATGTCTTACTACCTTGGCATTGAAGTAAAGCAAAAAGATAAAAGCATCCTTATCACATTGGAAGGCTATGCTAAGGAAGTGATCAAATAGTTCAAAATGGATAATTCTAATCCAGTAAACACACTCATGGAATGTGGAATCCAACTATCACGTTGCGAGGAAGAAGAAAGTGTGGATCCAACACTCTTTAAAAACTCAGTTGGAATTTTACGATATTTAACATGCATAAGACCCGACATTCTCTATGTAGTTGGAGTTATCAGTCACTTCATGGAGAAACCAACAACCACACAATTGAAGGTACCAAAGAGAGATCTTCAGTACATCAAAGGTATGATAAACTATGGTTTGTACTATTTTGTGTCTGATAATTATAAACTCTTGGTATACAATGATAGTGATTGAGATGGAGATGTGGATGACCTCAAGAGTACGACCGGTTTTGTGTTCTATATGGAAGACTCTGCCTTCACGTGGATGTCAAAGAAGTAATTGATTGTTATGCTCTCAAAATGTGAAGTAGAATATGTGGTTGCTACCTCATGTGTTTTTCATGCAATTTGACTGAGAAATCTATTACATGAGTTGGAACTATCATAAAAGGAGTCAACCAAAATTTTCTTAAACAATAGAAGTAAGCATTTTCTTTGGCCAAGAACCTAGTCTTCCACAACTAGAGCAAGCATATCGGTAAGCATTATCATTATATTAGATAATACATCAGAAGAAAGGATGTACAAGCTAGAGTATGTGAAGACTCATAATTAGGTAGCTTAAATTTTCACTAAACCTCTTAAGAAAGAAAACGTCATAAGATTGAGAGATTTTCTCAGAGTAACAAAATCAAGTTTAAGAGGGAGTGTTGAAATATAAACTTAATTTTGGGTTGAAGTATTTGGGCCTAGCCCAAATAAAAGCCAAATTTTTAGAAATATCAAGTATTAAAACATTCTAGAGATATTGCTTGTAGGAGATGCTTAGAATAGATTGAATAATTATCTAGAAAATATAGAAAAAAAAAATGTTACTGTAGAGAATATTTTAGAGAGACATTTGTAACCAATAGATCATATTGTGTTGCCAAATCTTATCCATAGATTTAAGGGTGTCAACTAATATAAATAGAAGGAATGCCCTACCATTTGTATCAAGCTAAAAAAAATTAGAAGTGTTCAATGACACAAGTTGTCTCTTTCCCAACTTTCACTTCCAAATTTCCTCCAACATCCAAAAGTTTCCTTCCAACAATTTTCACCATTGTTATATGGTCACCTTCTTAAATCACCTATTGACCCAAAAGCTTAAGGTAGTGTGTGAAGGTAATTTGTACATACCTTTAAGAGAGTACTAGTTTAATTCTTATTGTGAAATGCAAAAAACGAATGAAATGAATGTGCCAAGTTTTTATTTTTTTGGTAGTTGCAAGAATATATAAACATAAAAAACAAATTTCAAAATTGCAAATCCAGCCATGTTTTTTTTTTAAAAAAAAAAATGGTAAGTATAGCGAAAAAAATAATAAATTAATCTGACTTCTCTTTTTTATTATTCAAATTAACCTACCCTATTTTGGTGTATCGAAATATATATTAATAATATATCTGACATATTTTATATTTCATGTGTTAGTCAACTAATATACTTTATATATGGTATATTAGTTGATTGATATAAGAAATATAACATACACCAATTATACATTTCATATGCCAAATTTATCATCAAATGCAAATGCATTTGTTTTTATTAGTGGACTTTTAATTTGGATTTCTATCCATTTGTTTAATATCATTTTTTTCTAGTATATTATCATCAATTTATAATGGTTCAACTCATCTTGTTAGTAACCGTTTTGAATGAATGTTGATAGACTATTCATGCACTATTGTTACATTTTAATTTGAATTTTGAACGGGTGTTGATATATTGTTCATATACTTGAACAAATGTATTTTTAAGAAATAATTATATACCAATGTTACATAAATATTATACATGAAATGAAATTAGAATTAATATTACTACTGGTGCACTAATATTATACTTTAATTTTTGTTTTTTAGAATAAATGTTGGTGCACTATATTGATACACTAATGGTATACTTGAAATTAGTTTTTAATGAATATCGATACTCTATTGATACACTAATGTTATACTTTAAAAGAAATTTGAAGGTGTGAAAAAGAATCACAATGAAAGACCGTCCTTAAACATAATCATTTAATAAGCAAATCAATTAAATGTTATTAAACAAATGGATTACTAGACCTATCTTCCCTCATGTGTATGGGTGTGTAGCTAATCCTAACTTCAGTCTTTATAACCGTGGGAAGGTTTTATTTAACCCTCAACTTATTTTCTCATGCTTTGGCTCAAGCTCCAATCATCAAGTATGGAAAAAATTTCAAGAAAATTATATAGCAACTAAGGTGCCTAACAATAAATATAAGGGTTCTCAATCTTGTATTTATTTTACCTAAAAGTATTAGCTTTTATACATTCACTGCAGCGACCCCAAGAAGCGATCAAGTTGTTAAAAACCTAAGTAAAGGAAACAAAAAATCAAAAGTTACTAACAAATAAATCTAGAAATAGGCAAATAATAAAATCAAGAGTTCGGTAGTAACTACAAAAAGAAAGCTTTAAATTAGAGGAAAGTATACATAACAATTATACATAAAAGAAAAAAATTATTTGTAAGTCCCACTTTTTTTGTTAGAAAAAACCTCACTTCTACTACAAGAAAGAGCAGAACAATAAGAACAATAACAGACAAATTTAAAGAAAGTAATAAAAAATTTAGAACACAAGATTTTACGTGGAAAACTTCCAATTTGGAGAAAAACCACATACCAGAAAAAATCCACTATATGAGTGGGGGTATCCTATTCAAAGATTTTGCATAAAATCGGATTGCGAAATGATTAGTCTCTCTTTACACCGTTACTTGAAGAGAACATTACATTAGGATGACCATAGGTAACTTGACCTTGATCTTGAATGGGTTGTGAACTCCTGTCTATGAGGGCAATTCTTTGATCTGATAGGTGAGAGTGACTAGATTCGTTGACTCAATAAGTTTACAATTTTGGAGATTTATTCGAGTATGGAGCTGAGAACACAGTTACACAAGATGGAACTCACTTCTTCTCGTATTGAGGGAAAGTAGATGAATTGCTCCCTTAATGGGTTGATTTCGAGTCTTGAACAATGAGATACCTCACCCTCTCACTGGCCAAGAAGGGGTCTAGTTTATAGTTTGACCATAACTAATTATTCATTAGAGGATCAGAGGTATTTAAGAAGTTAGGTGTAACTATAGGGATAAAACAATAATTTGACCCAACTATAGTTATGAGCAATTCGTTAAGGGTCAACTTATTGATGATTGGTTATATATGTGAACACATAAATATAAATACATTGCGAAGAGTACAACTATTGGTCTTTAATAAAGTGACCAACAGTTAATGAATGTTGATTAATTTAATTGAAGATTTTAATTAATTAATTTCTTATTATTTGAAGTTATGTAATGTATAGATACATAAAGTTCCCTTTCTAGCTCATTAAGGGTAAAAACAAGTATCAATTAGTTTTGGATTAATTTAAATTATTCAATTAATAACAAAACTAATTGTATAAAATTCAATTAACGTAATGTATATAGATACATTATATTATAAATTTCATTTTGAATAAGATTCAAAATTGTACTTTATAGTGAGAATCTGTATTTGAATAAGATTTAAATGTTAATTATGTGAAATAAGATTCATATAAAATTATAGGTTAAAAATTAATGTGAATAAATTCATATTAAAACTATAGGTTATAAGAGAGAGCTGCATTTTAATTGATTAAAATGCATAATATATAGTTAATTAATTAATGGTTAGTTAATTAACCATATATTATAAATATTATATTAATTAATGTCATACTTCAACTTCCCATTATAGGGGAATTATTCCGCGTGAGTGAGGAGTTATTTCATAATAACTTCTATCCCTTCTCTATCGTTTTAACAAAAAGAAATTTTTGCAGAATAGAGAAGAATTAAATAGTACATTTATTTTCTATGCAAAAATCTCTCTAAGAAAGAAACTCTCTCTCGCCAAGAAATTAATTTTCCCTTCCAAAGGAATCAAGCCCACATATTGGTACTTATTCTTGAGAATAGTAAGGTTGTTGCATGGTGGTGTCTAGAAGCTTTGTTCCAATGGTCATGTCTTGAGAAAAAGTTCTCGTGTTTGTGACTGTTGGGGAGATCAAGCAATGGAGAGGAAACTGTGAAGAAGTGATTTATAAGGATAAGTAGTTCTTCTTTTCCCTCTTCTTTTTTGTAGAAAAGCATCTTTTAAGAATTTAATTGTTTATTCTATGTAAATCCGTATGTTTACTTCTTTGGATTTTGTTGTTTTAAAAATTAAATGTCACTTGCACAACATTCACATGCTTCCGCAATGAATTCAATTTTTTGTAATTGATATCAGAGCTAGATTATGCATTTTGATTTTCAAATTGAAATGAAAATCGGAGAAAATGTGGGTGAAATTGGGCACTGTGATTATTGGGTTTTGCAAATAAATGTTTCGATTTTTGACACAATAGTTTACTACTTTAATCTGATAGTTGTAAGGGCCTGTTATCTTGGGCATTTAAATTCCGCTATCGAGTCTGTAAGTCTATGTCCTTGTGTTTGGCAAGTGTTGTTGAAGAAGAAGAACAAGGACAAAACATTTTAGATGAAGAATGTGTTGGGGATGTGCCCTAAATTCTCATTGGGTCCTGTAGTTTGAAACACCTGTATTGAACAAACGCTTGTGATGTAATAATATGAGATATTTTCTTCACTGTTTTCTATGAAATATGAGATGTTTTATTTGCTTTACCACAA
The DNA here is from genome assembly GCF_027475165.1 of Benincasa hispida. Taxonomy (NCBI): domain Eukaryota; kingdom Viridiplantae; phylum Streptophyta; class Magnoliopsida; order Cucurbitales; family Cucurbitaceae; genus Benincasa; species Benincasa hispida. The sequence goes on along the minus strand of NC_143489.1, from coordinate 82,646,234 downwards.
ACCAATAAACTAAGATCCTAGGTTGTCGCTGTAACTTAAGCATGTATGTGGAGACATACAGGTGGATCATGTCTTAAGTGATAACCAAAATGGTCTGTAGTATATGGATATAGGAGTGAAACCTTATCCTGGTGACACTACGGATGCAACCCGCTTTGTAGATAGTTACAAGTGTTGTGATGTGCTACAGATGGTCTGATCTTGATCATTCATGTTCAGACATGCGAGCAGGCGCGTCCTATACAAAGGAGTTTCTATAAAACCGGGCCACAAAGTGTTTAGTCTCATTATATAACGCCATTCATGACAAAGATTTCACTTCACTAGGATGACCATAGGTAACATGACCTTAATCCTGAGTGAGTTGAGAACTCATACCTTTAAGGGCAGTCCTTTGATTTGCATGGGTGCGAGTGGCAAGATTGCCGACTCAAACCTACCACTTTGGGAATTCGTCTGATTGGGAGCTGGGAACTCAACTACACAAGATGAAATTCACTCCTTCCTCGAAGTAGGGGTAAGCAGATAGATTGCTCTCTTAAGGGTTGATTCTGGGGCTTGAACGATGTGGTGGCACACATCTTCTCATGGCCCGAGAGGTGTCCACTCACAGTTGGACTATGAAATATTGTTCATTAAAGGAATCAGTGGTACTTAAGGAGTTAGATGTAACTACAGGGGCGAAACGATAAATTGGTCCAGCTGTACTTACGAGCATCTGTGAAGGTTATCGTATTGTTGACTTGTTATATCCGATGGACACAAAAATATATATGTGGTGAGAAGTGTGCAACTGTCGATCTTTAGTGAAGTACCCAGCAATTAAGAACGGTAGATCTCATGGCTAAAGTGTTTAGTTAACTATTCACGTACAGTTGGAGTTTCAAGCTACAGGTCCATATGGTCCCCTTAGTAGCTCAATGGATTCAAGTTGAGAATCACTTTTTGGGTCAGTTTGAAGTGTTCAAATTGACAAGAGAGAGTTTGATTATATGTGATATAATTAAACTAGTTCATTCATATATGATATAATTGACATGATGTATGAGATACATTAACTGGAGGAAAAAGGATATAAATATGATTTATATCAAGTATAGAAGAAAAAACTATGGTTTAAATGTTGCATATGATGTGATATTAAAACTATAGCTTATAAATATAATATAATAAGTTACTAGACGGGGACAAGGTCACTAGACCGCCGTCAAGTACATACACAAGTATCTTCAGGGAACGAGGGACTACATGCTCGTGTATGGAACTAAGGATTTGATCCTTACTGAATATATGGACTCTAACTTTCAGATTGATAAGGATTCTTGAAAATCTACTTCAGGCTCAGTGTTCACTCTTAATGGAGAAGATGTAATGTGGCGAAGCTCTAAGCAGGGGTGCATCGTCGACTCCACGATGGAGGCCGAGTATGTAGCGGCTTGTGAAGCTGCTAAAAAGGCTGTTGGCTCAAAAAATTCTTAATTGATCTGGAAGTTGTTCTAAACATGTCTAGGCCCATCACCCTCTATCGTGATAATAGTGGTGTTGTGGCAAACTCTAGGGAGCCCAAGAGTCACAAACACGACAAATATATAGAACGAAAGTATCATCTCATCCGCGAGATAGTGATTCGAGGGGACATGATAGTCACAAAGATCGCTTTGGACCACAATGTTGTTGACCCATTTACGAAGTCTTTAGTCTTGGTGTATAACGTTGTTCATGACAGAGACTTCACTTCACTAAGATGGCCATAGGTAACATGACCTTAGTTCCGAGTGAGTTGGGAACTCCTTCCTTTGAGGGCAGTCTTTTGATTTGTATGGGTGCGAGTGGCCAGATTGCCGACTCAAACCTACCACTCTAGGGATTCGTTTGATTTGGGAGCTGAGAACTTAACTACACAAGATGGAATTCACTCCTTCCCCGAAGCAGAGGTAAGTAGATAGATTGCTCCCTTAAAGGCTGATTTCGGGGCTTGAACGATGTAGGGCCACACACCTTCTCATGGCCAGAAAGGTGTCCACTCATAGTAGGACTATGAGATATTGTTCATTAGATGGATCGTTGGTACTTAAGAAGTTAGATGTAACTATAAGTGCAAAATGGTAAATTGACCCTGTTGTACTTATGAGCATCTGTGAAGGATTATCGTATTGTTGACTTGTTATATCCGATGGATGCAGAAATATATCTATGGTGAGAATAGTGCAACTGTCGGTCTTTAATGGAGTGCCCAGCAGTTAAGGATGGTGGATCTCATGGCTAAAAAGTTTCGTCAACTATTCATATACTGTTGAAGCTTCAAGCTACAAGTTCATAAGGTCTCATTGGTAGCTCAATGGATTCAAGTTGAGAATCAGTTTTTGGATCAGTTTGAAGTGTTCAAATTGACAAGCTGGAGTTTGATTATATATGATATGATTAAACTGGTTCAGTTATATATGATATAATTGACATGGTATATGAGATACATTAATTGGAGGAAAATTATATAAATATGATTTATATCAAGTATAGGAGAAAAATACTATGGTTTAAATGTTTCATAAGATGTGATATTAAAACTATAGCTTATAAATATAATATGATAAGTTAGTTATTATATTTATTTATATTAAAAATAATTATGAGATAATTGTTGGTGGTTTTCTCCATAACCGTGTGTGAAAGTGGGATGTTGCATTCGGTTTTCATAACTTGAAGGATAAAATGAAAATGTTTTTATTTCGGAAGAGAATCATTGTATCGCTTGATAAATTGTACACTGCCTATTGTTAGCTAACGAGAGCCTACATGACAACTCAAAGTGTTTTCCTAAATGATCAAGTACACGTGCATCTATCTAAACGATCGTGTTGTTTTACTAAATGATCGCACACCTGAGCGAGATTTACTAAATGATCGTCTAAACGATCAGACCTGCATTACCTAAACAATCGTGCATCGTTACTAAACAATCAAGCACACGTCTATACGATAGACACAAAGCTCTCCCACTTACTTGGTCATTGAATACGATCGCTCTTTCCTCCTTCCTTCTACCAAATCCCATAGAGCCCACACCTTCTAGATTCTCACCCTGAGAATACGAAGGTCATTGAATGGTGGTGTCCTAGTTGCTGCCTATTTGTATAGAAGTTTGTTCGCGTGCTAATCGACAATGAGAGTTTTGGGAAGACGACTGGGTTGTTGTTCTAAGTGAGAGCGAGAGGTGCTGATTCGAGACTCCACGAGAGCGAGAGAAATTTAGAAGAAAAGTTCTTTAAATTTGAGTCTCTCATTTCTTTGTCTTTATGTTTTTTAAAGCATGTCATAATTTATGTTCAAATGCATAACTTGTATGTTTGTTTGTGAATTCTTGTATTTCTGTCACAATGAATTTTGAACGATCTTAATTCCGTTCATAGGTACTCTTTGATAAGAGTTCCTTCAGAATGAAGCAAAGCAATACATTCGTGGTAGAGCGTAATGCACAACATAGCTATGCTATGCTTTATGATGTAGCACAAAAAGTCCAGCGTAGCTAATCTCAACAACAACGTTGTGACACTGAGGCCTAGCATAGCAACGCTGCGAGGAAGCTTAGTAATATGCTATGGCAGCAAAAGCCAACGTAGCTATGTTCCCAGAGTGTCGCTACTCCAATGCTGAGGCGTATGCATGTAGGCGATTGTCAGATTGTGGGTTCGAGTCTGGACAAGAGCAGTTTAATTCAATTCCTTCATTTGTATTTTATGTAATTATATTATGAACTAATTAAATTGATATAAATTGATTATATCGACTTAATTAATTTTTAGGGGTGCCAAAATTCGACCTATTTTGTTGTTTATTTAATTTATGAATTTGATGTATAGTAAAATATTATATGTTGCATAATATATGTCATATAGTTTTAAAAGCTCACCTTAGGATAAACATGATTCATATATATTTAATATAAATGTTATATTATATAGTTGTAAGATTTTATAAGCATGCACATGCATATCTATGCATCATACTTTAATATAAATATTATATTGTATGATGGGTATGTTTTATTTTCATTAGTGATTAATATAATTGTTATATTATATGATGAAAGTGGAAATGCATTGAGAATGACATTACTTAGTAAATATAATTATTATATTTAATTAATGTCATTAGATGCATGTTATAGGTTTTAATATTTCATTCTTTTATAACTATTATAAGTTTAGTGAAATATAATAAAATCTATAATCAAGAGTTCAATGCAAACATAGGTCTTAGTTAATTTTAAATGATTTAAAATTAATTCAACTATACTTATGTAAATATTTATAGTATAATTAGAAATATGTTAATCTATAATCTTTGTATTAATAGGAAATGCAATAAAAGATTAAATTTATAAAATAGTTGTCTATAAAGGACATTTATCTAAAGAAGATTTTGTCTAGAATTGGGGTACTTAAGCTAATAGAAACTGAACATCCTTACCTGGGAATCAACCTAGAAAGTGACTTTGCAAGTATTTTATAAGCATGCAATACATAATACAATTTATTAAAGTATTTAATAAATAGTTATCATATATTGTTAATCTATCCCATGTAAGAGTTATATTTAGTAAATTTAACAATGAGCTTAAATAAATTATAAACTGGATTTACTTAAATAATAAATCGTAGATTTAAAACACTTAATGGAAGAAAAAATATATACATGATATGTCAATTTCTTTCCACATTTGCCTAAAAGTTCACACAAATTATCAAAGGCTCAAGCCTTTTGGTAAGTTTTATTGGGCAACGACTTACTTTAAAGCATTTTTATAATTTGATTATAATGTTGTAGGTTATGTCTAGCCATGCAAATATCTCTGTCTGTAGTTTCGGATTAAATTAATCATCATAAAGAGTTCTGGATAATATCGGTAAGTAGTTCCAATAAACTTTTATACAAGGATTCAATTCCATAAGCTAATCTTTTAGGAAAGACTTGAACAAAAATGGAAATTAGATGATAGTTGTTGCATGAGTAACTAACTATTTTGCTAGAGACCATTTGGTTTAAGATTTTATATATGCTCATGAAATAAGGATGTATGTGAATCATGAGCCTTGAAATAAGATTGATGAGAATGATGACTATATTTTGTTGTGCATGGAATGTTATCAGAATTTTATGGGAATAATTTTTTTTGGTATTTAATTTCTAAAATTAATCATGAAAACTCTCTAAAATTTTAATAGATTTATTGGTAAACAATAAATTCAATTCAAAGTTTTGAGAAAATTAATTATTTAACAATCAAATAATAATATTAATTACAAGTATTTGTAAAATGAAAAATTTACAATTAAAGCTACTTGATTACATAATTTGATGGGATCAATTTGATGAATCTATATAATTATGATATATTAATTAAAGAAACAACCAATAAATTCTAATTAATCAATGATAAACTAATTATAATTATAAAAAAATAAATTCATATATTAATTATAATGATCATTTATTAACTATAAATATAATTGATTAATTAATTGATAATTTTATTGCTTCAGTTCTTAACAGTTTATTGAAAAATAAGAATAACTATATATGTGTATATATAAACTAGTTTATTGAACTAAAATAAAAAATTAAATATATATTAAATGGTTTTAATATATATATTTAAATTAATTAATTTATTAAATGTAGTAGTTAAATTCATACACCATAATTTTAAATTTAATATAATTTTATAAAATATAAATTTAATTTTCATATAATAAATAATTTAAATTAATCAGTTTTAATAATATATAAAAATAAAAGAATAAATAAATGTATTAAAAGAGGAGAAATAGTAGGAATGAAGAAAACCCACTTTTTTGTATGGGTATCATTCGTGGATATAAATGATGTATGGAAAACTCATATTCTTATGCCTAAGGCTTCAAAATTTGTACTAAACAATGGGATAGGTATCCCTTATCTATTCCCACTCCTATTTCCATCTCAATTCCCTCGATCCAAATGCCTCCTAGAAAATTATGGGTTACTACTCATACTCATTTTGGGAGAGTACTCAAGTAAAAGGTATAAAGGAAATTAAAAAACCAATAAGTTTGACTATAAGAAAATTTTAATTTTCGAGAAGAAACACAAAGGAGTAATATGGAAGAATTTAGAAACAGGATTTTTTTAATCACTTGGTTGACTAAAGTTTAAAAACCAACTAAAACTTTTATTAACCCATCAAATTTTGAGAATCTGAGGTGTTGGGTTGATTAGTGTTATATCTTAATTGGGTAATTGAATAGTTATTAAAACGACATAATGATATTATTTGTGTGAAAGATATATTTATCAAGTGTGAGTTTACAAGAAACTGTATGGGGGTATAAATACTTTATTAACACCCTAAGAATAGAGTCTAACTAAATTAACCAAAACCTAAAGACTCTCCAAAGGAAACTTAGTATATAGAAGATCTAGTATTCACATGACTTGGTATACATTCACACCCTCCCTCAAACTCAAGGTGGTAAGGTAGGAATCAACTTGAGATTAAGTAGTTGGAGAAAACAACCAAGAGGCAAAGCTTTGGTGAGAATGTCAACGGGTTGCTCAGCGATGGAAATAGAGTGTAACATCAGAGTTTCACTCAGGAGATGATGACGAACAAAGTAATAATCATTCTCAATATGTTTGGTGCGTTCATGAAAAACATCATTGTGAGCAATCTGAATGGCACTACGATTGTTGCAGTGAAGAATAGTGGCAAACGACTAGGGGACTCCCATATCAGCAAGAAGCCAACGAAGCCACAACTGTTTTGATGTAGCATCATCCATAGCACGATATTCAGACTCCAAACTAGAACGGGAAACAACCCTCTGTTTCTTACTGCGCCAAGAAATGAGAGAATCACCAAGGTAGAAACAATAACCGGAAGTAGAACGCCGGTCAGTAGGATCACTAGCCCAATCAGCATCAGAATAGCCTGATAAAACCAGAGAAGCCTGGGAAGAAAACTGAAGTCCATGCCCCAAAGTACCTTTCACATAAGGAAGGATACGAAGAACATCAGTAAAATGAATGGTTCGAGGGGCAGTCATGAACTGGCTAACAATGTGAACAACATATGCAATGTAAGGACGAGTGACTGTCAGATAAATAAGATTGCAGATAAGCTGATGATAGAGACTGGAATCCTCAAATGGAATTCCATCAAACGGAGTCAAGCGAACATTGGGATCGAGTGGTGTTGGAGCTGTAGTAGAGCCAGTAATACCGAAGCACACCAAAAGATTTGAGGCATACTTTACTTGAGATAACGAATAACTAGCAGAGCTCAATGATACTTCAAGGCCAAGAAAGTATTTCAATGAACCCAAGTCGTTCATCTCAAAGTGTTCGCCAAGATAACGTTGTAGATCATAGATAACTTGAGGATTATCTCAGTAATAATTATATCATCAACATACAAGAGAAAAAGAAAGATACCATGAGTTGTTTGTCGCATAAATAATGTCGTGTCATAAGAACTGGACGTATATCCAAGTTGAATGATAGTGGAACTAAAAGTTGCAAACCAAGCTCAAGGGGCTTGTTTCAAACCATAGAATGCTCGTCGGAGGAGACATACTTTCTGGGATGGACAAGAGACACCTGGGTGCGGTTGCATATATACTTCCTTAGATAAGACTCATTAAGGAATGCATTCTTGACATCCATTCGAAAAAGTGGCCACTATTTAGTTGCAATAACTGCTAAGAGACACTGAACAGATGTCATCCATGCCACAGGTGCAAAGGTTTCTTCGAAATCGATCCCATACTCTTGAGAATATACTTTTGCTACCAACCGAGCTTTATAACGCTCAACAGAACTATCAGAGTGAGTCTTGATATTGTAGACCCACTTGCAACCAATGGGTTTCTTTCTGAGGGGAGGGGGTAAGTCAACATAGTCCCATGTGTGCATTTTATCGAGAGCCTAAAGTTCTTCTTTCATAGCTTGTTGCCATAGAGGATTAGTATTTGTCTCATGAAAAAAGGTAGGTTCAACCAAGGAACTGATAGTAGAAAAACATTGAAAATCTAAAAGGTGAGTAGGAAGTGCCCTTACCCTAGTGGAGCGTCAAACAGAAAAGGTAGGGTCATGAATAAGTCCAAATGCCACAGGTGGGACAGATGGCTGATCAAGGTCAACAGAGACAACACCGACTATTCAAGCTCAGAATCATCAGAAGATGCAGAAGAAGGGAAAAGATTAAACGATCCATTAGAATCATAAGGAAGATGATTCAAGAGAGAATCATAAAAGGTTGAAAGATTAGAGAATACAGTGTGCTCCCAAAAAGTGACATGGCAGGAGATGGGCAATCTGTTAGAGAGAGGGTCCCAACAATGGAAACCTTTGTGCTCAGTTCAATAGCCAAGAAAGAAAAAGAGACGGGCATGTGGTTCTAATTTGGTATGTTCATGAGGGTGATGAAGTATAAAACATGCACAACCAATGACCTTAAGGTTAGAGTAATCAAGAGAAATACCATATAAGCATTCAAACGGAGAATCATTTTGAAGAAAAGATGAAGAAAGATGATTGATTGGGTAGATAGAGGTAAGAGCGGCTTCACCCCAAAACTTTGTAGAACAGGAGGCAGGAGTTGGGGCAGGACAGAGTCTAGGATGGGATGATGTTTCCACTTCGTTCACCCATTCTATTAAGAGGTATTAGGAAAAGAGCACTGAACAAGAGTGCCTTGCTGAGTGAGAAAAGAAAGGAGCCTAAAGTCCTTATATTCCAAGGCGTTATCTGTACGCAAAACTTTGATTGGGCGAGAAAACTTAATGTGAACCATGTTAGCAAAATCAATATATATTTGAGATGGGGAAGAGTGGTGTTTAAGGAAATATATCCAGGTAAACCGAGAGTAATCATCAATGAATAAAACAAAATAGTGATACCCATTGACAGTTGAAATAGGAGCAGTCCCCAAATATCAGAGTGAATTAAGGCAAAAGTATTATCACTTATAGAACTAGACTGAGAAAAAGACAATGCGGGTTATTTTGCAAGTTTGCAATTCAAACAGTCAAAAGATACAAATTTGGAGATATTATTCAAATTATGACTAGAGATTAAATACCAAAGTTTTTTGAAAGAAGCATGACCGAGACGGAGGTGCCATTACTAGATAGTAGAGTCGGTGACTAAGGCAGAAAGAGAACAAACAAGAAGCCGAAGAGACATGAGCTTAAACAATCTTCCCACTTTGCGGCCTGTACCAATCGTCTATCCCGACCGCAGATCCGAAACCTGACACCCAGTGGAAGAAAAGGACACAGTTAAACCAAGATCACACAATTGCCCGACGGAGACAAGATTAAAGGATAGCTTTGGAACACAATAAGTATTGGAAAGCGATAATAGAAAGGTGTCAACGGAGCCAACATGGGATATGGTCATGCAATTACCACCAGCAGCAAAAAATGGGAGGAAGAGATTTGGCAAGAGTAGGTGCAGACATAAGAGAAAAATTAGACGTCATATGGTTGCAACAAGCGAAATCAAAAAGCCATCTATTAATTGGGGAGACTGCAAGCGTGGAGGAATTGGATGAAATCACCTATTTAAGAAAGTCTTGTAAGTCACTCATTTGAAAAGTAGATGAGGAATGTTCAAAGGCAGGAGAAGAGGTAGCAACAATAGCAGATGTAGAGCCAGGAGATTAGGTGTAAAAGATCGAGACTTAGAGGTATGTTCTGGTAGTCATAGTGGTCTTGTAGGATGACCTCTTTTGTGATAGTATCTACACTTGACCTTTGGTAAGTCAGCAAACTTATGCCCAGTGAGCTTATAGTTTTTACAAAAGAAGGTTCCAGAAGTACCAGGCATATGAATGTTGGCTAGTACAACCTTCGATTGCTGGGAAGAAGTGATGCCAAGACGTTTTTCTTCAAACACAATTTCCTGAATTGCTACATCTAGAGATGGTAGGGGGCTACGATGGAGCAAAGTAGCACGGTGAAGAAACTATGATACTAAAGGACCTTTGAGCGGAAGCAGATCGTTCCAAACTTCATTGTGAAAGAACTCAAACATTTACAATCATACTGAAACAGATTATGCATTAAAAACTAAATTATAACATACTTTATTTAAATCAAATAGAAAGGATCGAGTGACAATACTTTTGAAGTACTATTTCCTTTGATCAGTCACCAACGCATCCAAACAGCACGAACGCAACAATCAATTGGAAGATCCTCGATCACCAGCCAGTAAAACTCAATCCTCGATCCTCAAATAGAACTTGACACAACCACAAGATTATCTTGGTATTCTCGATGTGAGAATTCAGGAGTTGTGGGCTCTTTATGAATTTGGATAGAGGGAAGGAGGAAATAAACGATCGAGTATACAATGAACAATCGTATAGACGAAGAAGGTGTATCATATAGACTTGATATTCAATCGTTTAGTAAAGTGTACTATCGTATAGTAAACTCAACGCTCGATCGTTTAGTCTTTGTAAAACTATCGTGTAGTAAAACTTCTTTTACTCGATGGAGAAATATGCGAGACGTTTCAACTGAATGATTTGAAAAACTATTTTTTCTTTCATCTCATAGTTACCATAAAACTGTGCATAACCACCCACTAAGGTCGGTTATTTAGAAAAAGAAATATTAATTATCATATAATTAATAAATTATAAATAAATGTAATAACTAACTTATCATATTATATTTATAACCTATAGTTTTCATATTGCATCATATGCAACATATAAATCATAGTTCTTTTTCTATTTTTATGGCATTTAATATAAATCATATTTATATTAATTCCTCCAATCTAATAATGTATATACATCATATCGATTATATCATATATAATTGAATTAATTTAAATATATCATATATAATTAAATTCCCTCTTGTTAATTTGAACATTTCAAACTAACCCAAAAACTGATTTTCAACTTGAATCCATTGAGCTATCAAGGGAACCTTATAGACATATAGCTTGAATGTAGCATCCCACACCTTTTTATTTATTTATTATTATTATTTTTTATGTAAAACTTTTCCCTTTTCAGTAATTGTCCTTAGTTGAAAGTATTGTTTGGAATTCTGAATTTAAAGTATAAATGCGAGGATTTAAGTGTTGTCGTGGAATTTATTCAAAAAAATTTCAATTGAAAAAGTTATGGCAGGAATTAATTATTTTTGGAAAAAGGAAAGGAATTAAATAGTATAAAGAGGGTTAAGAAAAAGATCTAATTAAAGTTATACTATTTTCCTTCTATTATTATTATTATTATTATTATTTTATTTTTTTAATAAAAAGCCCCCCCCCCCCCTTCCCCCTCACCCACGCGAGCCCTCCGTTTTCTTCTTCCTTGTCGCACACCCAGCCGCCACACACGAGTCGACCGCTGCACCCGTGCCTCTCTTCGCTGCACGAGTCGACCACCGCATCTGCACCCTCTCTTCGCTGCACGAGTCGACCACCGCACCTGCACCCTCTCTTCACCGCACGAGCCGACCGTCGCGCCTCCCTTCGCCGCACGAGCTGGACTGCCACCGCTCCCATTTTGGACCACTGCCCTGTATTATTTTTGTCCAGGTCGGAGCCCAGCCACCGGATCTGCGCGTCTACCGCCCTGCTGCAGCCCTCCATTCGCCATCTGCCACCGCTGTCACCTTTGGGTTCGCCGGATCTGGCAGTTTTAGGTAATCCTTTTGTGAAGTTGGGTGGAAGTTTGGGCCCTATTATGTTTGGAATGAAGGTTAACTTATTCCAATTATTTTTAGCCATAGTTTTGAATCGAGAAAACTATTGCAGTGGTTCGAGATCGTTCGACAAGAGTTTTGGTAAGGATTATAGTTCTTATTGTTGGTTTGTGGGCACGCTCTGATTTATAAACTAAGTTTGACTTAACCCTTGTATCTTTAAGGTTCCAAGTTTCCGTCCTTTGGGGGAGTTAAAATCTGTTGGGAGGAGATTTTGGAGTGGTTGTTAACCAAGTTCCTTGGGTAAGCTATTGGGTATTATGGTTTTGAATCTGAGTTGTCGCAATTATTTGTGGACTGAAACTTAATGGTTGTATTCATATGGTAGGGTCGTTTCTTCAAGCCGTAGCCACTGTTTGGTTGTTTGAGTTTATCTGTGGATTTTCAATTAAGATAAGTAATCTTATCACTGGAACTGCCTACGGGCCAGGCTCTAGTTGTATGCTAGCATGATAAGTGTATGTTATGGTAATTGTTAGCATGTTGATTGATAGTATGACTTGAATCAAAGTATATTCTGGCACAAATTCTTATTTGTTTACATACATACCTAAGTGCTTGATCGTTAGTATGTGATAGTATGTGTTTTCATATGTCGATGTCTGATCTGCTGGCATTGAGGCATACTTGTATGTTATGGCTTTATGATATAAGTTATACATGGATGATATATAATATGTTGTTAAGAATTATGGGTATGTGATGCAGCCATGGTATTAAGGATTTTTATGTATGCTTTAGAACCGTACAATGTTGAATCTTAGCACGTTAAGACTGTGTGAATATCCTCATTGATTAGTTATACATGGTTCACAAGTTTTGTGTTTCCTTCAGGATTCACCAGTTTATGTTTCCTTCGGGATTCACCAGCTTTGTGTTTCCTTCAGGATTCACCAGTTTGTGTTTCCTTCGAGATTCACCAGTTTGTGTTTCCTTCGGGATTCACCAGTTTGTGTTTCCTTCGGGATTCACCAGTTTTGTGTTTCCTTCGGGATTCACCAGTTTTGTGTCTTCTTCGGGATTCACCAGTTTTGTGTCTCCTTCGGGATTCACCAGTTTTGTGGGCATACTTAACTACAATGGGATAGGACTCAGTTTCTTATATGTTACATGTATTTATGTGCCATAGGCGGGTATCTAGAGGACATGGATGCCTAGCCTGACCCCAGTGGTGGGGTTACTTACTGAGTATTTCATACTCATTCTTTCTTATGTTGATGTTTCAGGTAAGGGTAGAGATGCACTGGCGATGGCGCAGCGGAATTCATGATCGAGCCACTGGGACTAGTTTTTACGCTTCCGCATCATGAGATTTAGAGTTCTTTTCATGTTTCCCTTAATGTTTAGTTTTAATGTTTTAAACTTATTATTAAAAAAATTATTTTTTCATATGTACTTATTAACCTTTATAGGTACCCTATTATTGTTTTTAACAATTTCATTTAATAAATGTCTTTTGAACTTCTCTTGTTTTTAATTAGCATTTATTTCAAATGACTGAGCGCCGTTTTAAATTCTTTGCATGCATTTATTTTAGTAACTGCCTTACCTAGGGTCGGGTCGTTATAGTTGGTATCAGAGCCATGTTTTGGGTTCTGTAGACTGGCTTACTATGTAAGTCTAGATAGTCCCTGTGGCCAGTAACAAATTCCTCGTCATCGCCAGGTACGTTCTACTAACAAAAATTTTCATGTGTATATGAGGATAGTGATGTACTGTTTTAAACACATAATGTCTAAGAGAAACCCAGAAATAGTTAGCTAACGTATGAATTTATGACAGGACATGGCACCTAAACGTAGAACAAGGAAAACAGTTAGAAAAGAAATACCAGCAGAGAGAGAGAGGAGTAATCAAACTGCTCCGACGATGCCAATTCTGCTTACGACCCAAGTGGATGAAAAGCAAATGGAATCCCGAATTAGTGAAGCTGTTGCAACCGCTCTGATGGGGAAGCTGCAGGAACTGATCAGTAGCACGATGGCAGAACAGCCTGCCCTGACTCAGGCTCAGGAGGAACCAATGCCACCCGAGCTGTTACGACAAACCCGTCCGCAGGACAAGGACACGCAGAGCCTGTCTCTCGAGGCCAAGCATTTAAGGGATTTTCGAAAGTATGACCCTCGCCCCTTTGATGGATCGTTGGGAGACCTCACCAAGGCAGAATTGTGGTTGTCATCCATTGAGACAATTTTCCATTTTATGAAGTGCCCGGAAGAGCACAAACTGCAATGCGCAATCTTCATGCTGACTGGTAACGCGACAATATGGTGGCGTTCGGCAGAAAAGATGATCGATATTGGAGGTGACCTTGCAACCTAGGAACAGTTCAAGGAACGTTTTTATAAGAAGTACTTTTTGGCCAACACCCGATACAATAAGCAGGCAGAATTCTTGAACCTGAGGCAGGGCGTTATGTCAGTGGAGGAATACGAGCAAGAATTTGATAAGCTGTCTCAGTTTGCTCCTGAGCTAGTGGCCACCGAGGCAGCGAGGACCGAGAGATTCATCCAGGGCCTAAGGAGCAGGTTGTGAGGGATGGTGCATGCCTTGGATCTTAAGACTTATGCTGCAGCACTGCGAGCCGCTGTAAGAATTGATGCCGACTCCCAGGGGGTAGAGGAATACAGGAGGTCACTCAGGATTGGGACCTCCACAGGGCAGAAAATGAAGGCTGAGCACAGGACTCTCGAACATTAGCAGAGGGGTCAGAACACCGTACATGCTCCACGTTAGTGGGGACAACAGAGTACCCAGGCTGGGAATGGCAGGGAGGATAGACCGATATGCACCACTTGCGGTAAGCAACACTGGGGACGTTGTTTAGCTGGCTCTGGGAATTGTTTCCGATGTAGCTAGAAGGGACATATGGCAGATAGATGCCCAAGGAAGAATGTGCCTGAGCACAGAAGCCAGCCCGTAGGATCGTTCTAGGGAGGCCCGAATCGCCAACAACAGCAGGGAAAGGTATTTTCTACCACTCGGCATGAGGCCGAAAAGTCAAGCACCGTGGTGATAGGTACACTTCCCATTTTGGGACACCATGCTTTTGTTTTATTTGACTCTGGTTCTTCGCACTCGTTTATATCTGCTATATTTGTGAGACACGCCATGTTAGACTCAGAACCGTTTCCATTTGCATTGTCTATTTTCACTCCCTCGGGAGAGATCATGTTAGCTATATAAAAAATAAAGGCATGTCAGGTAGAGGTAGCCAACCGCGCATTAGATGTAACCCTGATAATTTTAGATATGTGCGATTTTGATGTTATATTAGGCATGGATTGGTTAGCTGCTAACCATGCCAGCATAGATTGCTCTCGTAAGGAGGTTATCTTTAGGCCTCCTACAAGAGCCAGTTTTAAGTTTAAAGGGGTTGGGACCGTAGTCCTACCGAAGGTGATATCCGCATTGAAGGCCAATAGGCTATTCGACCAAGGAGCCTGGAGCTTTATGGCCAGTGTGGTAGACACCAGGAAGAACGAAGTTACCTTGACTTCAAAGCTAGTAGTGAAGGATTTTCCAGATGTGTTTCCAGAAGACCTTCCCAGATTGCCCCACAACGGGAGATAGATTTTGCCATTGAATGCCAGGCACAACCCCTATTTCGAAGGCCTCGTAAAGGATGGCCCCGGCTGAGTTGAAGGAACTAAAGGTCCAATTATAGGAGTTATTGGACAAGGGTTTCATTCGCCCTAGTGTGTCACCATGGGGTGCACCCGTTTTGTTTGTGAAAAAGAAGGATGGATCGTTACGTCTGTGCATTGATTACAGAGAGTTGAACAAGGTGACCATCATGAACAAATATTCCCTTCCTAGGATCGATGATTTTTTTGACCAGTTACAGGGAGCTACGGTATTCTCTAAGATTGACCTTCAGTCATGGTACCACCAGCTGAGGATAAAGAACAATGACATACCCAAGACAACCTTTTGTTCGAGGTATGGACATTATGAGTTCATAGTGACGTCATTCGGCCTAACGAATGCACCAGCAGTGTTCATGGATCTGATGAATAGGGTGTTCAAGGAATTCCTCAACACCTTCGTGATTTTTTTTATTGATGATATTTTGATTTATTCCAAGACAGAGGTCGAGCATGGGGAGCATTTGTGGAGAGTTTTAGAGACATTGAGGGCCAATAAGCTATATGCTGAGTTTTCTAAATGTGAATTTTGGTTGAAGCAGGTGTCCTTTCTAGGGCATGTGGTATCCAAGGAAGGTGTCTCAGTGGATCCTGCAAAGGTGGAGGCAGTTACAGGTTGGGCTCATCCAACCACGGTCAGTGAGGTGCGCAGCTTTCTGGGGTTAGCAGGCTACTAAAGACAGTTCGTGCAGAATTTCTCTTGCATAGCCGCCTTATTAACTCAGTTGACCCAGAAGGGGGCAGCATTTGGTTGGAATGAGGCTTGTGAAAGCAGTTTCCAGAACCTCTAGCAGAGGCTGGTTTCCGCCCCAGTTCTCATAGTACCGAACAGATCAGGTGGTTTCGTCATTTTCAGTGATGCATCCAAGAAGGGGTTGGGATGCGTATTGATGCATCAGGGTAGAGTAGTTGCTTACGCTTCACGTCAGCTGAAGAAACATGAACAGAATTATCCCACGCATGACTTAGAGTTAGCAACGGTGGTTTTTGCTCTCAAGATCTGGAGACATTACTTGTATGGGGAAAAGATACAGATCTTCATCGACCACAAGAGCTCGAAGTACTTTTTCACTCAGAAGGAGCTAAACATGAGGCAAAGAAGAAGGTGGTTGGAACTAGTAAAGGATTATGACTGTGAAATTTTGTACCACCCAGGTAAAGCAAACGTAGTGGTAGATGCTTTAAGCAGAAAAATGGCCCATTTCGCAGCTCTCATTACCGGACAGACTCACCTATGCAGGGAACTAAAGAAGGTAGAGATTTCAGTAGTCGTGGGGAAGGTCGCGATACAGTTAGCACAGTTGTCGGTGCAACCAAGCCTAAGGCAGAAGATTATTGATGCGTAGCGAGACGACCCTTATTTGGAGGAGAGAGTTCGTAGAGTGGAGTCAGGCCAAGATAGCGAGTTCTCTGTATCAGCAGAAGGTGGCCTCCTTTATCAAGGACATCTGTGCGTGCCGGCGGTTAGTGACATTAAGAAGGAGTTGTTGTTAGAGGCTTATAGTTCCCTATTCTCAGTCCACCCCGGCAGCACCAAGATGTACCAGGATCTGAAACGTTACTACTGGTGGAATGATATGAAAAGAGAGGTTGCGGAGTTCGTCAGTAAGTGTTTGGTGTGCAAGCAGGTTAAAGCCCTAAGGTAGAGGCCAGCAGGCTTGTTACAAGCATTAAATGTACCAGAATGGAAGTGGGAGCATGTGTCTATGGACTTCATCGTGGGGTTGCCTCGAACAGTTAAAGGTTTCACTGTGATATGGGTCGTTGTAGACAGACTTACGAAGCTAGCACATTTCATCCCTGGAAAGTCCACCTTTTCAGTGAATAAGTGGGCACAGATATGCATGAAGGAAGTGGTAAGATTGCATGGAGTACCCGTGTCCATTGTGTCGGACAGAGACCCTCGTTTCACATCTAACTTCTAGAAAAGTCTCTAGGCGGCATTGGGGACCCGGTTAAACTTCAGTACAGCGTTCCACCCTCAGGTTGATGGGCAGACATAGAGATTGAATCAGATACTGGAAGACATGTTGCATGCCTGTGCCATAGAGTTTTCCAGAAGCTGGGATGCTCACTTGCACTAAATGGAGTTTGCGTACAATAACATCTACCAGTCCACTATTGGGATGTCACCCTTTGAGGCCCTATATGGGAAGAGTTTCAGGTCCCCTGTGTGTTGGGATGAGGTAGGAGAAAGAAGATTGTTAGGACCTGAATTGGTGCAGACCACAAATAAAGCCATACAGAAGATCAGGGCTCGTATGCAGACAGCCCAGAGCAGACAAAAGAGCTATGTCGATATAAGACGTAAGGACCTGGAATTTGAGACTGGGGTGAAAAGTGTTCTTAAAGATGGCACCCATGAAGGGTATTCTGAGGTTTGGCAGGAAAAGAAAGTTGAGTCCGAGATTCATTGGACCTTTCCAAGTCCTGGAACGAGTTAGCCCTGTAGCTTACCGTTTGGCTTTGCCCCCAGCATTGTCTTCAGTTCATAATGTCTTCCATGTTTCGATGCTAAGGAAGTATGTGGCAGACCCATCCCATGTAGTTGACTACGAGCCCTTACAGTTGAATGATAACTTGAGCTATGAGGAGAAGCCCATAGAGATTCTTGCTAGAAAAGTAAAGACATTGCATCGTCGAGAGCTTTTGTGAAAGTTCTGTGGCAGAACCACCAGTTCAGGGAAGCCACCTGGGAGTGAGAGGTTGAGATGAAGGCCCAGTACCCGGAGCTTTTTCAAAGATGAACATTCGAGGACGAAAGTTCTTTGAGGGGGGAAGCATGTAGCATCCCACACCTTTTTATTTATTTATTTTTTTTTTTATTTTTTTTATGTAAAACTTTTCCCTTTTTAGTAATTGTCCTTAGTTGAGAGACATGTTTGGACTTCTGAATTTAAAGTATAAATGCGAGGATTTAAGTGTTGTCGTGGAATATATTCAAAAAATTTTCAATTGAAAAAGTTATGGCAGGAATTAATTATTTTTGGAAAAAGGAAAGGAATTAAATAGTATAAAGAGGGTTAAGGAAAAGATCTATTTAAAGTTATACTATTTTCCTTCTATTATTATTATTATTATTATTTTATTTTTTTAATAAAAGGGCCCCCCACCTTCCCCCTCACCCACGCGAGCCCTCCGTTTTCTTCTTCCTTGCCGTACACCCAGCCGCCACACATGAGTCGACCATCGCACCTGTGCCTCTCTTCGCCACATGAGTCGACCGCTGCACCTGCACCCTCTCTTCGCCGCACGAACCAATCGTCGTGCCTCTCTTCACCGCATGAGCCAGACTGCTGCCACTCCCGTTTTGGACCACCGCCTTGTGCCGTTTTTGCCTAGGTCGGAGCCTAGCCACCAGATTTGCACGTCCGCTTCCCCGCTGCCGCCCTCTATTCGCCGTCCGCCACCGTTGTCACCTTTGGGTTCGCCGGATCTGGCAGTTTTAGGTAAGCCTTTTGTGAAGTTTGGTGGAAGTTTTGGCCCTATTAAGTTTGGAATGAAGGTTAACTTATTCGAATTATTTTTGGCCTTAGTTTTGAATCGAGGAAACTATTGGAGTGGCTATCCAGCGGGTTCGAGATCGTTCAACAAGAGTTTTGGTAAGGATTATAGTCCTTATTGTTGGTTTATGGGCACGCTCTGATTTCTAAACTAAGTTTGACTTAACCCTTGTATCTTTAAGGTTCCAAGTTGTCGTCCTTTGAGGAGTTAAAATCTGTTGGAAGGAGATTTTGGAGTGGTTGTTAACCAAGTTCCTTGGGTAAGCTATTGGGTATTGTGGTTTTGAATCTGAGTTGTCGCAATTATTTGTGGACTGAAACTTAATGGTTGTATTCATATGGTAGGGTTGTTTCTTCAAGCCGCAGCCACTGTTTGGTTGTTTTAGTTTATCTGTGGATTTTCGATTAAGATAAGTAATCTTATCACTGGAACCGCCCACAGGCTAGGCTCTAGTTGTTTGCTAGCATGATAAGTGTATGTTATAGTAACTGTTAGCATGTTGATTGACAGTATGACTTGAATCAAAGTATATTCTGGCACAAATTCTTATTTGCTTACATACATAAAGTATATTTTGGCACAAATTCTTATTTGTTTACATACATACCTAAGTGCTTGATCGTTAGTATGTGATAGTATGTGTTTTCATATGTCGATGTCTGATCTGCTGACGTTGAGGCATACTTGTATGTTGTGGCTTTATGATATAAGTTATACATGGATGATGTATAATATGTTGTTAAGAATTATGGGTATGTGATGCAGCCACGGTATTAAGGATTTTTATGTATGCTTTAGAACCGTACAATGTTGAATCTTAGCACATTAAGACTGTGTGAATATCCTCATTGATTAGTTATACACGGATTCACAAGTTTTGTGTTTCCTTCGGGATTCACCAGTTTGTGTTTCCTTCGGGATTCACCAGTTTTGTGTTTCCTTCGGGATTCACCAGTTTGTGTTTCCTTCGAGATTCACCAGTTTGTATTTCCTTCGGGATTCACCAGTTCGTGTTTCCTTCGGGATTCACCAGTTTTGTGTTTCCTTCAGGATTCACCAGTTTGTGTTTCCTTCGGGATTCACCAGTTTTGTGTCTCTTTCAGGATTCACCAGTTTTGTGGGCATACTTAACTACAATGGGATAGGACTCAGTCTCTTATATGTTACATGTATTTATGTGCCATAGGCGGGTATCTAGAGGACATGGATGCCTAGCCTAACCCCAGTGGTGGGGTTACTTACTGAGTATTTCATACTCATTCTTTCTTTTGTTGATGTTTCAGGTAAGGGTAGAGATGCACTGGCGATGGCACAACAGAATTCATTTCATGATCGAGCCACTGGGACTAGTTTTTACGCTTCCGCATCATGAGATTTAGAGTTCTTTTCATGTTTCGCTTAATGTTTAGTTTTAATGTTTTAAACTTATTATTAAAAAAAATTGTTTTTTCATATGTACTTATTAACCTTTATGGGTACCCTATTATTGTTTTTAACAATTGCATTTAATAAATGTCTTTTGAACTTCTCTTGTTTTTAATTAGCATTTATTTCAAATGACTGAGCGCCGTTTTAAATTCTTTGCATGCATTTATTTTAGTAACGGTCTTACCTAAGTCCTAGGGGGTCGGGTCGTTATATTGAAGCTCCAACGGTATGTGAATAACTGACTAAACTCTTTAATCACGATATCCACCATCTGTTAACTGTCAGGCACTCAACTAAAGACCGACAACTGTTCTCTTCGCACTACAAATATATTTTTGTGTTCATATAACAAATCAATAGTGTGATGACCCTTCACAAACTGCTTGTAAGTACAACTTGGCCAAATTACCGTTTTGTCCCTGTAGTTATATCTAACTCCTTTAGTACCACTAATTCCTCTAATGAACAATATGTCATAGTCCCACTATGAGTGAGTCCTCTCTTCCCAAAAGAGGGTGTGGCCACTATGATCAAGACCCGAAATCAGCCCTTAAGGGAGTAATTTATCTATCCCCTGCATTAGGAAAGAAGTGAATTCTGTCCTGTGAAGTTGAGTTTCTAGCTCCCCAATCAGACGAATCCTCAAAATGGTAGGCTTGTTGAGTTGGCAATCTAGCCACTCTCACCCATACAAATCAAAGGTTGCCTTCATGAGCAGGAGTTCACAACTCACTCAGGATTCAGGTCATGTCACCTATGTTTATCCTAGTGAAATGTAAGTCTCTATTATCAATGGTGTTATATAAAGAGACTAATCATTTTATGGTCCAGTCTTATACAAACTCTTTTTATAGGATACCCCCGCTTGCATGTCTCCACATGAATTATCAAGATCAAATCATTTGTAGCACTTTACAACACTTGTAACACCTACAAAGCGGGTTGTATCTGTAGTGTCACCAAGATAAGGTACCTAACCTTTATCCATCTACTACAGACCATTTAAGTTATTATTTAAACAAGATCCATCTGTATGTCTCTACATACTTGTTTAAATTTACATTAAATAACCTCGGATCTTAGTTTATTGGATTGAGTTATCACTACAACAATTCTAGGCGTTAATTTCGGTTTAAAATCGACATTAAAGATAGTGTTATTAAACCCCTTTAGTGTCGGTTGTCTTTAATGTCAATTTTATACAGACATCGAACAGGGTATACAATTTCGGTTTTAAACCGATATTAAAGACAACCGACATTAAAGAGCTTTAATAACACTATCTTTAATGTCGGTTATCAACCGATATTAAAGCCCTTTATTGTTGTTTTAATGCTTAGAATTATTGTCTATTTTTTCAATTATTATCCATTTTTGTAAATACCATGTCCCTTTTTTTTTCAATTATTGTCCGTGTATTCAATATAATTATTGTCAAATCCATTTTTAATGTTGGTCAAAAAGTTAAAAACGATAGATCCCTAAAACCAAGGTAATCAACGCCTGTCCATGCACAAAATAAATTCTTAATTGATTTCAAAAATCCATAATAATAAGTCACAAAAGAGGAATTAGATGATAATTTAACTCTAAAAGCAAGGTAATTAACAAATTACCAAAACTAATAAGGATTTCATAGCAAAATAAAAATTTTGTCAGATCTAAACAACTTAATGAGCGAGAACTTACTTTTAAACTATAAAATACAAACTAAAACTTGTAAATATCCCCCCCCCCCCCCCCAATAAAAAAAAAAAACAAAACAAAAGTTCACACACACTTGTTGCCATTATATAGTGTTTTCCAAATAGTCTTTCAATTGCTCCTTCGTTATGTTCTCTCCACCATCCACCACAGATTTGATCCAAATTGAAAGCATGACTTCTTGCAGGCAGAGAAAAATAGGCAAACATATAATATGAATTCAATTACCCCACACGAAGAGTTTATGAATTTCAAGCTAGGGAGCTATGGAAAGACAACATGGGAATTTATGATTTCAAGTCTTCATGGGAATTTGCAAAGAAGGTCAACACTAAATCTAATCCAAAGTTTAGAATAAATTGACTTTTAATATAAGCATCTTATAAATATTACCTTGTACTTGTTATTAATGTTGTTATGAAGTCCCTTTTGTGTTAAATGCGCCTTCTTCACTTGTCAACCTTCTTAAAACATGTCCAATGCAATCTTCCTATCTTCCTTCCAAATCTTTAAGAATCAAAATTTAGCCTTATACATCAAACTTGAACCTAACAAAATGAAAAACTTCACTCAAAGTCATTTCATTATTGCTCAAATGAGTTAGCTCCCAAATTCTAATTCGACTAGTTTCCAAAAGAACCTTACTCTGAAATAGTTTCGTGTCCATTCGCAAAGGCTAAGAAGAGACTATTTTGAAAAAAAAGAATCGCCTTGTCAAGAGAGAAGAAAAAAAAATTAAGAAAACAAGTATCCTATCTTCTATATGGTTCAATCACCACAATATTGCTCCATTCTCTTGTATATCCTGTTCCAAGTGAAAAAAAGTGTAACAACAATTAGTAACCTATCTACTATCAATATAATTTTGATCATAAACAGAATTGATCCTCATAGATTTAGCTAGTTTATCTAGTTGCAGTTTAACACTCAAAGCATAAGAATATTATATTTTTTACAAAGGGACTTGAGTAAAGAACAAAGTACCTTCTTGAGTTGATTTTAGTAACTCATTTCTTTCCCAACCCCAGAAGAATAGCAATTGTAAGCATAAAAAGTACCTTCTTGAACTGAGACATATGCATCTCATGTATCGCAGCACACTGACTCTCTCGTGATTGTGTTCCATGCTTGATTATGACATCACGTTCTTCCTCAAGTATATTGAAAAGTATTAAAACAATAACTATTTAAAGTGAAACTGACATTTTATCTTACTTTTATATCTCAACAAAATTGTAAACATCCTATATATTAAAGATCTAAAAGAGAGAGATAAAAAAAGAGAGAAATCAATGAGTTAGAAGAATTTATTTGTAAAATTTTTCCCTTTCTACTTCTCAAGAAATCTCAGCTCTTCTTGTGGACGTAGGCACCTCTTGCCAAACCATGTTAAAATATTGTTGTCTACTTCTCATCCCTTACCTTGCATGCGTAAATCTGCATTATAAGTTTTTTGATCTAAAAAAAAAATCGCCATTATTACTAAGCATTAAGAGCTCTCAATCTTTCTCTTCCTTCTTTGTTCAAAATAATTTCATTTTTCCCCAGCATTCAAACACAAGATAGAATCACCAACAAACAATTCAATTATGATTTCAACATCTTCTTTTCATTTAATAGGAAACTATGCACAATATTAATAATACTTTAAAATGTAAAGAGGGTGATAAAGCATCAATCTGAAATAGGCCAAGGGAACTACTGAAAAGATGGACGCCTAAAAAATAGTTTTAAAAAATTGAGTGGTGTTTGTATTTATGGTTTCTATGGAGCTACATTATTTCCTTCCATTAAACGAAAAAAGTATCCCATGTAAAAATTTTATGGAAAGAGAACTCCCAATAGATGATTGTAACTGTAGTCTTGAAAAAAAAACACTAGTAAAGAATTGTAACAAAAAAAAAAATGTTGTGAGGTATGCTAGATTAGGCATATGAGCATGAGTCAAAATAATATTCATAACATGAAACGAGCAACAGAAGCAATTGGGATCACCTGTTTGAAGTCATGACGTGTTAAAACCCTATTTGTGAAATCAATAAAAATGAAAACATAAAGAGAATGAACCAAATAAACAACCTTTAAGTCTGAGCCATGCGTGCATCATCAAAGGTTGGAGATTCGAACCTTCATTTGAATTATACTCAGGTTGACAAATTGCAATGTTGAAAAAGTGGTACAACTTATACCTTCTAAAAACTATATTAAAAAATGACTCATGAATCATACCAAATTCATCCAACACAACACCAAAAAAGTTAAACACATAAACGTCCAAATCCCACCAAACTTAAAAACACACCAACTGTCACAAAAACATTCTACTCCAGCCACAAAAATCACCATATAATTAACCAAATTCTTCAAAGAAAAAAAAAAAAGAGGTCTAAACTTAGTTGAGGGTATTAATTTCTCCCCTAGGTTGAGACTCATTTCACCAAATACAGAGCAAGAAAAGGAAAATTGAAACTATATTTAATAGTCCATACAAGCATACAATAACACAACATCAAAATTCTCGCTACACACAACGATAAGGCACAACCCAACTCAATATTTTCACTCCAAATAGGCCACAAAAACCAATCAAAGACACCCAAAAAAGATCCAAATAGAACCCATTTCAGTAAATTCCCCAGAAACCTCCAATTAACAAAGGTTGAAAACATCAAAGACCCCCCAACTCAAAACGAAAGAAGAGAAAGAAAAAAAGGGTAAAATTGTAACAGAGGCATTGAATGGAAGAATGAACTGTAGAAAATGTAAGGGAAAAGGGAACCCTAGAAAATGAATTGTAGAAATTCACCTTTAGGAAGAGGAAAGAGAAAAGTGGATCCACCTAATTTCCTTTTTCTCGAACTGAACAAAGGAGGAGGAGGAGGAGGAGGAGGAGGAGACAGACTGGATGGGTTTGCGTTTTGGAAGGGTTTCACATGGGTTGTGGGTGAGTGGAAGTCTGGGAATGCAAGGAAAAAGAAAATGGGGGAGGGGGGTGTTTTTTGTTTTTTTTTTTTTAAAGCGGATCTTTAATGTCGATTTTAAACCGACATTAAAGGTAGATATACCTACAATGTTGGTTTAAAAACGACATTGAAGATCCATTTTTTTTTAAAAAACAAAATCGACATCATACATTTGGTTTCACTTTTTCCAATCGACATTAAAGCCCAAAATTCGTGTAGTGTATGCTTATAAAATAACACTTATTTTATTAGTAATAATATGTTTATACAGAGATTACAAGCTATGAGATTATAAGGAGATTTAGGACACCATTCTCAACAATCTCCCAATTATCTTAAAACCTAGGGAGACTAATGTACAATACAAAGACAGTACAAAATACAATAAACTAGGACATACACTATACCCTAGTAATATCTCCCACTTGCCCTAGACAATGTACTGCATATCCCGTAGACCCAGACTTTCTAGATAACCCTTAAACACTTTAGCCGTGAGACCCTTTTTAAACGGATCAGCAACGTTATGCTCCGACGCGATCTTCGTGACAATCACATCACCGCGATGCACAATCTCCTGGATCAAATGATATTTCTGTTCTATGTGCTTGCCACTTCGGTGACTCCGAGGTTCCTTAGAATTTGCCACAATACCGTTGTTATCAAAATAAAATGTGATTGGTAAAGAATAAAGCCTAACTAAATTAACCAAAACCTAAAGACTCTCCAAAGGAGACCTAGTATGCAGGAGACTAAGTATTCACATGACTTAGTATACATTCACAATTTGAAACCTAAATTTCCACATCAAGAATATGTGAGTGGTTTAATTTACTGATAAATATTTTATTATTCAACTAGTGTGAATTATGACTTTGTAAGCATTGTATAATTATGTATGAATTCGGAGAAGCTATGGGACATGATTTTTCTAGATTGTTATGAATTTTTCAAAAAGTTTATGACTTAAAAACATAAATTATTGTTTATGAAACGTTTGAGATATAGTACGAGCATTTGAGACTTTAGCATATGTTTTATGTTCAATGTAAACATTCGAAGATCGTGAAATGTTTCAATAGAAAATGTGGCTTTTATAAAGAATTGAAGAAAATGTGTTTCTTGTAAGGATTTTAAGATTTGACAAACGTTATTTTTTTAAAAAAAAAAAAAAAAATACATGATTTTAGACTGGTCTCCATTAAGGGACGAATCTTCAGCGGAAGCGATTAAATGTCTATTACTTTGATTTTGTCTTGAATTCACAACACAGAAAAGTATATAAAACATTCACAATATTGTAACTTCATAGGTTAAGCATGGAAATACAGGGAAAGAAGAAATATCACCTTTGAAAAACACTTCTTCTATTCTTCTCCGGGTCTTCATTATTTTTTGCAATTGATCTCCTATATACAACAACGCCTTCAAAATATCTTTCTTATTATTCTTTGGCAAGAAATTAGTTGTGAAAACCTCCTTTTGAAAGACGGGGAATCGAGATAGTATGAAGATTAATTTCACAGAGAAACCTTTTATCTGTTTTTTTTTTTTTTTTTTTTTTTTTTTCTGGAGATAGATGAGAGGGCTTAGGTTAACATCATAAACTTCTCTACAAGAAATTACTTTTATCACAAAGAGACTCCCTATGAAAAAAAACGTGAAGTGGATAACCACTAACTTTTCCATTTTCCCCAGTATTTAATTCAACTAAATTTAACTAATTAAATTAAATTAATTGACGTAATTAATTAAATATCTCATATTTAATTAAAGACATATTTCATTTAATTAGTTAATTAAGGTATTTAATTAAATATCTCATATTTAATTAAATGCATATTTGAATCATATGCAAATGTATATCTCTCATAATTTATAGTCTCAATATGAATCTCATTCATTTCAAAATTTAACCTATAATTTTAGTATGAATTTCATTCATATTATTTATTATTTGAATTTTATTCAAATACAATAAATCTCCTTTTGTTATATGATTTAATTTTGAATGTTATTCAAAATTAACTATCTATTATAATGTATTTATATGCATTGTATTAATTGTATCTTATACAAAGAATGTATATTCCCTTAATAAATTTCAACATTTCAAATTCTTTCAAAACTATTGGTCCTTGTTTACCTATTGTGAGTTAGTACGAGATCTAATGAACCTACAGATTATATGCTCCAATGATATGAAGTTAATTAAACTTTTTAATTAAATTAATGAACATTCATTAATTATGAGTCGCTCCACTAAAGTCTCATAGTTGCATTCTTAACACTGTAGAACATGTTGTGTCCATAGATTTAACTACTGCTAGTATGTCGATCATTCACGAGTTGTTTGTAATTACAGGTAGATCAAATTACCATTTTACCCCTATATTTACCTCTTACTCCTTAATTACGATTTATTCTTCTACTCAACAATATTTTTATGGCTCCACCATAAACCAAGTCCCTCTTAGACCAATGAGTTGGTGGTACCATTTGTTCAAGACTCAGAATCAAGACTTACGACAACTACTCATCTAATGTACAATACATGAAAAACAAGTACAATATACAATAAAGTAGGGCATACTCTATACCCCAATATCATCTCCCAGTTGCCCTAGACAAGATGTTGTGTATCCCATAGACCCAGACTTTCTAGATGACCCTCGAACACTTTAGTCGTGAGAGCCTTTGTAAATGGATTAGCAACGTTTTGCTCTGACATGATCTTCGTGACAATCGTATCACCGCGATGCACAATCTCCTTGATCAAATGATACTTCCGTTCTATATCCTTGTCTTTATGATGACTCCAGGGTTCCTTTCAATTTGCCACAGCCCCGCTGTTATCACAATAGAGAGTGATTGAGAAAGACATATTTGAAACAACTTCCAAATCTGTAAGGAACTTCTTAAGCCAAAAAGTCTCTTTAGCAGCTTCACAAGTGGCTATATATTTGGCTTCCATAGTGGAAGAGACTTGAGGTCTACGATCGAGTAGACGATCGAGCAAGTGGGAGATAAGATGTTGTTTATCGTATCGACAATGTGCTCGATCGTTTAGTAAATGACAGCCTATCGTATAGACTTAGCTACTCAATCGTTTAGCTACGATGAGCTGATTAACTATCATATAGTCAAAGGTATGTGCTCGTTGCTAAACGATCAAGTGGCTAAGTCTATATGATAGGTTGTCGATTACTAAACGATCAAGCACATTGTCTATACGATAGAAAACATCTTATCTCCCACTTGCTCAATCGTCTACTCAATCGTAGACCTCCAGTCTCTTCCTCAAGCCAATATTATACAGAATTCACTACTCCTGGATTCTTCACACTGAGAATACGAAGGTAAGCATTGTGGTGGTGTCCTTATTCAGTTCGTGAATTGAGTTGGACTCGATTGGTTTCGTGGAGGCTGTGTTCGTTGTGTTCATGCTGTGTTCTGGTCGTTGCATTCGAGTGCGTTGTACTTGGATGCTTGTAGATTGATCGAGGGATTCTTGAATAATGGTTCTTCAAAGGCATGCATCCTCTATCCCTTGTATCATCGTTTAGCATGCTGTAATTTCTAGTTGTGCATGACCTGTTAGTTTCCATTTTAGACTGTAATTGATTGTGTTTATTCGAATGAAATTTGGAACGATCCCTTCCGCTGCTCATGGAAATCCTCGTGTTTGATTTCCTTCAATTAGTATCAGTGCCAGGTTGTTCTGATATTCCAAATTTCAATTCTGTTTTGAACTTCTTTTACAGTCTTGGTGGGTTTTAAGGTTTCTACATTGTATTTAAGTGTTAAATGCGTTTGTGGATGTGTTGATGAATGTTTACAGGATGGTTGCCTCGGTTTCAAGCTTTCTTTACGATTACAAAGTGTTAATTTGTAAGGGCCCCTGCGGTTTTGGGCATAATTAACAAGCAATCGAGTTTGTATTCAAAGTGTTTGATGTTTCTTGAGTCGTTCATAATGAAGTTTCAAAGCATGGAGATGCGGTTCTCATCGAAGAAGAAGACCAAAGATTGGTCGTATCATGTAGCCTAAGATAAACAATCGTTGAGATTTAGTAAATACTACACGATTGCGCAGAGACTTAGCCACTCGATCGTTTAACTACGGTCAGCTGATTAACTATCGTATAGTCAAAGGTAAGCGATAGTTTAGTGTTTGCACAACTATTGTTTAGTGAAGCTCTTTCACTTGATAGCTTATCACCGTAAGTTCTTTTCGAATGAAGTAACTACAAAATTTAGGAAAACAATTTTTCTTTTTATCTCACGGTTACCATAAAATTACCAATAACCTCCCACTTAATTGGTTATTAGAGAAAAAGAATTTAATTATCAAATAATTACTATATTATAAATAAATATGATAACCTTAATTATCAAATAATTACTATATTATAAATAAATATGATAACCAACTTACCATATTATATTTATAACCTATAGTTTTAATATTTCATCTCATGAAACATACAAACCACAGTTCTTTTTCTATTTTATGGTACTTAATGTAAATCATATTTACATTAATTCCTCCACTTGATGTATCTCATACATCACACCAATTATATCACATATAATTGAATTTTCTCTTGTTAATTTGAACACTTCAAACTAACCCCAAGAACTGATTCTCAACTCGAATCCATTAAGCTACCAAGGGTACCTTATGAACCTATAGCTTGAAGCTCCAATGGTATATTAATAGCTAATTAAACTCTTTGGCCATGAGATCCACCATCCTTAACTGTCGGGTACTCCACTAAAGATCGATAGTTGTACTCTTCCTACTACAGATATATTTTTATGTCCATATCAACCAATCAATAGTGTGATAACCCTTCACAGATCGCTCGTAAGTATAGGTGGGCCAATTTACCATTTTGCCCCTGTAGTTACATCTAACTCCTTAAATACCATTGATTCCTCTAATGAACAATAAGTCATAGTCCTACTATGAATGGGTTCTCTCTTCCAAAGAGAGGATGTGACCACTATATTCAAGACCCAGAATCAGCCTTTAAAGGAGCAATCTATCTACTTACCTCTGCTTTGGGAAATGAGTGAATTCCATCTTGTGTAATTGAGTTCCCAGCTCCCCAATCAGACAAATCCCCAAAAAGGTAGGTTTGTTGAGTTGGCAATTTGACCACTCTCACCCATACTAATCAAAGGACCGCCCTCATAGGCAAGAATTTCCAAAACACTCAGGATTAAGGTCATGTTACCTATGGTTGCTTAAGTGAGGTGTAAGTCTCAGTTATCAACGGCGTTATATAAAAAGATGAATTATCTCGTGGTCCGATCTTATACAAACTCTTTGTATAGGACACCTCCGCTCGTATGTCTCCACATGAATGGTTAGGATCAGACCATCTATAGTAGTTCACAACACTTGTAAACCTCTACAAAGAGGACCATATCCGTAGTGTCACAAGGATAAGGTATCCCTCCTTTATCCTTATATTATAGACCATTTAGGTTATTACTAAAGGCATGATCCACTCGTATATCTCATATACATGCTTAAGTTTACATTCAATAACCACGGATCTTTGTTTATTGGATATGAGTAAATGTAAATAAAATAACTAGCAATGATAGTTAATCAGCTGATCATAGCTAAACGATCGAGTGACTAAGTCT
Source organism: Benincasa hispida (assembly GCF_027475165.1). Classification (NCBI taxonomy): domain Eukaryota; kingdom Viridiplantae; phylum Streptophyta; class Magnoliopsida; order Cucurbitales; family Cucurbitaceae; genus Benincasa; species Benincasa hispida. Next base: position 82,615,557 of record NC_143489.1, on the reverse strand, counting down.
ATATGATAGGCTACCGTTTACTAAATGATCGAGCACATCGTCTATACGATAGACAACATCTTATCTCTCACTTGCTCGATCGTAGATCTCCAGTCTCTTCTTCAAGCCAAGATCATACAGAGCCCACAACTCTTGGGTTCTCACACTGAGAATACTATGGTAACCATTGTGGTGGTGTCCTCACTCAGTTTGTGAATCGTGTTGGACTCGATTGGTTTCATGGAGGTTGTGTTCATGCTGTGTTCCGGTCGTTACGTTCGAGTGTGTTGTTCTTGGACGCTTGTAGATTGATCGAGGGATTCGTGAAGAATGGTTCTTTAAATGTATGCATCCTCTATCCCTTGAATCATCTTTTAGCATATTGTAATTTCTAGTTGTGCATGACCTGTTAGTTTCTGTTTTAGACTGTAATTGATATGTTCATTCGAATGAAATTTGGAACGATCCCTTTCGCTGCTCATGGAAATCTTTGTGTTTGATTTCTTTCAGTTATGTTCCCAACTCCTCAATCAATCTTGTCCTAAAAATGGTAGGCTTATTGGGTTGGCGAGTCCGACCACCCTTACTCTTACAAATCAAAGGGAAAACCCTCACAGACATAAGTTCATAACTCACTCAAAATTGAGATCGAGTTACATATGATTATCCTATGAAATATTAATCTCTTCAGTTAATAGCGTTACAAGAGAGATCAATGATGTTACAGTCTGGTCTTATACAAACTCATTGTATAGGATACCCCCACTTGTATGTCTCAATACGAACGATTTGGATCACATCATTTATAACTCTTACAAAGTGGGTCGTATCCATAGTATTACAAATGATAGCACACCTAACCGTGTCCATATACTATAAACCCTTTAGGTTATTACTTGAACATTATCTACTTGTATGTCAACTACATACTATTCAAGTCTCATAAAATAACTTTGGATTTTTACTGTAATGATTTCTCATTATTGCAAATTTAAAATAATCAACCAAATTACTAATTAATTAGTAAGCTTTAGGGCATAAATTCCAACTCTAAATCATACGAGAAAGCAAGATTTTGATTTATAAGTATTATGAAATCGATAATTAAAGAACACAAAAAGGAACGTAGAGATAGAGAAGATCAACACACAGATATACGTGGTTCACCAACAGTGTGTTAGCTATGTCTACCAGTAGAGGGAGAACAATATTATTAGAGAGAATATTTTCAGAAATTACATCAAAACAGTGCCTCTAGGGTTAGAGAGTTTATATAGCGCCCTATTCTAAACCCTATGGGTCATAATCATAAATAACTGCAAATAAATAAATATGCTCAATACGAATTCCGAATAGGTTTCGAGGGCGTTGCCCTCAAACCCCCACCAGGGCGCACCGCCTCTGGACCCCGGTTCGCTCACTCGTCAGTGAGACCCCCGTACTTGGGTTGTTCGAAGCGCCAGCAAACAAATTCAAGACATTTCAACAAAAAGTTTTAAATATAAGTACCCAATGATGATTGTTTGTATACTATGTAAATGTGTTTCTATAACGTACTAGTGTGCCCAAGGCATAAGAGACACAAGGAAACGTTAGACCATTAAATACCAAATTCGAATTTCAAATTTTGTTCCAAATCCTAGATTTGAGGCATTGCATTACTAGTGTACCCAAGTAATAGGGGATGTAGGAAATGCTAGGTCCATTATTTGTCAAATCCACTAGGGATGCATTTTTTTCCTTTATTGGGACGGTAACCTCGTGCCTCAAATGGGGTGGGGAAGGAAGAAGAGAGAATGAGGAGAGAAAAATAAGATCTATTACCTGATGGTCTCCTTCTCCAACACCAGTTATATCCTAGGATTACCATATTTATATATAATTTGACATTACATATATCAAAATAAGCGTTTTTCAAATTTGAGGACTGCATAAAGATATTATAGTATTTTAAGTGTAACAACCTGGCTTTTTTAAAAAGAAAGGCTACAGGTGTAACTCATGAAAGCTAAAATCAAAATTTATTTAAAACAATAAAACTAAATATATACGACAAAGGAATCAAACCAACTTTAAAAGGATAAATAAGATTTTATTTTTCGGGATCTCATCAAAAATATAAAATAAATATGATTGTAAATTCAAAAACAAAAAGAAATTAACAAAAGAGTTGTCAAAACATGTTCAAAGTGGAAACTCAATACGACACAGTCCTATAGCACAATTAGCATCAGCTCATCATCGGCCTCACACACCTTTGCCATTACCTGAAAAATATTGAAAGGTGAGTATTAAAAATACTCAGTAAATAATCCTTTTGATCGGATCGGATATGCACATCTACACACAGAAACAAGCAACTATGCAATACAGGACTTTCCCTTTAACTCTAGCCTTTGCATGGTCAATGTGGGTATAACTCATCTATCGCGTCACTAAATTTCTATAGAGCGAGTGTAGGTTTTCTGGAACACCCAGAACCTCCCCCCTCACAAGTCCCCAATTAGATAAATGAGTAATTTTCATAAGCAGATTTTTATGACTCGTTGCCATGATGCAAGTTCCAAACAAAATATGTGTGATATGGACAGACAAACGTACATGGAATACATACCAAAAAAAAAAAGTTAGAAACGGCCCCATCCAACACCAACACATGTATGAACAGCGACAATAATTATAGAGCATCACGACACATCAACATTAAGCATCACAAAATCGTGCATGGTTTTCATTCAGTAAACATACCCATCCAACAAGTCATGAGGCTGTCATTAGAACAACCACTTACCTCGAAGTAGAGTTCAGTAGCTAATCCAAAATTATCCACAAACCAAAAACCTTGCTTCGCCTAAACATCTCATGTCCAATATAATAGAGAAGTCAAGGTTGATACACCAAAAATAAGCCATAAAAGCTTGCTCAATAAAGAAGGATAAAACTTTACCAATAAAGAGAAAGAAATAACCTTTGAGCCAAAAGTGAAAATGGTACAAATAAGAAAGAAACACTTTTCTGTTATTAAATTTTATGTGCATCAAAACTAGTGCCTTCACATTCTCTTTTATACACTACAGGTAGTGATTGAGAATCAAAAGAATAAGGCAAATCTCTACAGAAAAGGAAAAGAATATTTACAGTAAATTGTTCCTGAAAATGTGAAGTGCAACCAAAATCCAATCGAACGGGTTAATCTAAATCAACCAAAACGTCACTTAACGCACGTCATCGCATTGACCAAAGAATCCAATCGAAGGGGTTAATCTAAATCAATTTGAGACCAAAATCGAACTATTGGTGAAGAAATCATGACTCAAATACCTCAGCTGGTTTAGTTTATAATTAACTTTATCTTGTAACGGTCTGCTAGTATGTGTTATAAATACCACTGTTCAGAAAACAAAGAAGAGTTTTTTTTTCATACTTTTTATTTGATCTGTAAACAAAACAAGCTATAAGCAATCTTCAATTGAGAAAGAAAGTGGATCTTCCCGTGGCAAATCTTCAACTTTATCCTGTGTGTTTCTTCTTCTTCTTTTTATCTTATTCTTTTGATCGGCATCAATCTTTCTGCAAATCATTAAAGCACAATCTTGCTATCAAATCACATCGATTTCAGAGTACCGAATTGACTTGTGTATCGATTTTATTCTATCGTGTAGCATCGAGTCAGAAGTTTTCTTTTTCGAGTTGCATCAAGAAAAGATTAAGACTCATCGAGTAGAGTCGAGTATCGATCAACATTTATCGTGTTCCATCGAGCAAAGAACAGAAACTTATCGAGGATAGAAGGAAATTTTCATCGAGTATCGAGTATCTAGCATCGCGGATTCAATAGAGCCTTTCTCAATCATTTCTTCACCATCTCTGTGTTGATATTGATTAATTGGGTCTAGAAAAAAATGAATAACTCAACAATTTCTGGTATTAGAGCATTTTTAGATCATCAAGGTCAGCATTCTTGAAGCATCAAGATACTCAAGAAAACGTTCTTGATATTCTTCCACGTCAGTGATGGCTGTTGCTAGATTTGAGATTGAAAGATTCGATGGAAAGGGTGATTTTGGTCTGTGGAAGGCCAAAATCAAGGCTATTCTTGGACAACATAAAGCCCTTTAAGACCCATCGACTCTGCCACATACGTTAATAGCTCAAGAAAGGGAAGATATGGAACTTTAGTTCTTAACCTCAGTGATAGCATCTTGAGACAAGTGATCGATCAAGACAGGTGATCGATCAAGACACGACTTACAAGATGTAGGTTAAGCTGGAAGGTCTCAATGCAACAAGGATCTCCCCAACAAGATGCTCTTAAGGGAAAAGTTCTTCACTTTTAAGATGGATTCTCCTAAACCACTATCAGACAATCTGGATGAGTTTAGAGCCTTGTAGAAAAGATTGGCGATGAGAATGAAACCTTTGTTTTGACCCGAAGCCTATAAGGAGGTAAAGAATGCCTTGAAATATGGTAGAGTCAGTTAGCATTGATGCCATTATTTCAGCATTGAGAACTAAGGAGTTGGAGCTTTATCCAGTATAAAAAGGAACAACCTAGTGCAGAAGGGCTATTTGTCAAGGGCAAAAACAAGCATAATCAGTCTAAAGGGATTAAAAATCAGTCTGGTGAATGGCATAAACCAAAAACTAAACTGAGATGTAATTACTACAAGAAGAAAGGACACTTAATGAGGGATTGCTATAGCTTAAAACGGAAAAATCATGAAAAAGAGAAGGATCAGAAAGGAAAACAACCATAAGCCTCAGTGGTTGAAGGGTTCTACTTCTATTCTAATGCCTTAGCCCCTACTTGAAACAAAACCAACCAAATAAATCCTCTTGGAAAACATGACTGGGTACTTGACTTTGGCTGTACCTATCATATGACACCCTTTAGACCTTGGTTTAATACCTACGAGGATGTGGATGAAGAATCTATATACATGAGGAACAATGAAGCCTGCAAAATCAAAGGGGTTGGTTTATTATCCTTAAAGCTAGAGGATGGATTAATCAAGCTTCTCAGAAATGTGAGACATGTACCTTTACTCAAGAGAAATTTGATATCTTTGGGTATGCTTGACTTCATTGGGTGTGATGCAAAGGAAAAGATGGAATCCTATAAGTGATTAAGGATTCTAAGGTAGTGTTGGTTGGTGAAAAGGCCAATGATCTCTATATAGTAAGAGAAGTAGAGATGATGACTAATGCCTACACTATTTCAACAGCAAACATGACAGAGGCAGACTTGGGGCACAAAAGACTATCCTTTATCAGTGAAAAAGGGATGCAAGAACTGTCTAAATAGGGTATTCTGCTCAAAGGGATCAATGAGCATCTTTCCTCTTGTGAACACTATATTCTAGGGAAAGCTACCAGACAAAGCTTTTTAAACTCTTAGCATACCACCAAAGGAATATTAGATTATATTCATTCTGGCCTATGGGGACCATTTCCTACACCAAGCCTTAGTGGCTCAAGATATTTTCTAACCTTTATAGATGAATTTTCTAGGAAGAGCTGGATATACTTTCTTAAAACTAAGGGTCAGTCTTTGGGAAGTTTAAAGATTGGAAAGCTATGATAGAAACACAAACATCTAAAAGGTTAAAATACTTTATAACTAACAATGGGCTTGAGTTTTGCAATGAAGACTTTGACAAATACTGTAATGAGAATGGTATAATTGGCATAGAGCTGTGAGGTATACACCTCAACAGAATGGGGTTACTGAGAGGTTAAACAGAACTATAATGGAAATGGTATGATGTTTACTTTCTGATGCTATCTTAAGTGAAAACTATCGGACAAAAGTTGCAGCCTACACGGTGTATACTTTGAATAGGTGTCCTCACACATCTCTAGAGTTGTTTACCCCTGAGGAGAAGTGGACTAATCATCCTTCTATTCTAGACAACCTTAAGGTTTTTGGGTGTGTAGGGTTTGTTCACCAAAATAAGGGAAAGTTGAAAGCTAGAGCTGTTATGTGCATGTTTGTAGGCTTCACAAAAGGTGTCAAAGGATATAAAATGTGGCATCCAGTAGAGAGGAAGTTCATAATTAGCAGAGATATCCCATTTAGAGAAGAGGGGATGTTTATGCAAAAGGAGAAAAGACTTAAGGATGAAGCTGAGTCATCCACCACAAGAATTGAGGTGGAATTACCTACAAAGCAACCAATAGAACCTAACCTACCTAGTGACAGAGGAGAAGTTAAGGAAGATGCAGGGGAACAAGAGGAGATTGTTAATGAGTAGTTTGACTTGAGTCAGTATGTCTTAACTAGGGATAGACAAAGAAGAACCATTACCCCTCCAACTAGATATACTGAAATGAACTATATGAATTTAATTCTAAATGTTTTTGTTGCTTCTACTAACAAAAAACCAACAACCTTTGAAGAAGCAACAAGTTGTGCTGATGCAAGAGATTGGATAGAAGCTATAATAAGGAAATGTATTCACTAAATGTGATTGATACTCTGTCTTTAGTTCCTCTGCCTAAGGGTTATAAAGCAGTTGCCTCTAAATGGGTTTTCAAACATAAGGAAGGTGTATTCTGTTATCAGAAACCTAGGTATAAGACATTGGTTGCAGAGGGGTTTACAAATAGATAAGGAATAAACTACATAGAGATTTTCTCTCCAGTTGTCAAACAAACTTCCATAAGACTTATCTTATCCTTAGTTGCTCAAAATAACCTAGAATTGTATCATCTAGATATGAAAACCGCCTTCCTTCATGGATATCTAGAAGAGACAATCTACATGATGCAACCTAAGGGATTTGAAGTTAAAGGAAAAGAGAATCTCTATTGCTTACTCAAAAAGTCAATCTATGGGTTAAAACAATCACCTAGGTGTTGGTATAGAAGGTTCAATGACCATATTTCTAGCATTGGATTCACGAGAAGTTCATTTAACATATGTGTTTATGTAAATATAAGTTCCTACAAGGATAAGGTTTGCTTACTCATATATGTGGATGATATGCTACTGCTAGGTAGGTCCAAGGAAGATTTAACCTGAGTTAAAAACCTCTTAAAAAGGGAGTTTGACATTGAATGACTTGGGAGAAGCAAGCAAAGTTCTAGGGATTCAAATCCTAAGGAACAGATAGGAGTCTGTCTTAAGCATCAACCAGTTTAACTATTGTGAGAAGATCCTAAAAAGATTCAATCTAAGTGATGTTAAACTTGTAAGCTTGCCTATTGCTCAACACTTCAAGTTATCCTCAGCCAACTCTACTAAAGATTCTAACTAAGAAAAAAAAATGTCAGTTATACCCTATAGTCAGGCAGCCGAAAGCCTAATGTATTTAATGATTTCTACCAGACCTGATCTCTCATATTCAGCTAGCCTTGTTAGTAGATATATGTCTAACCCAGGTAATAGACATTAGGAAGCTACTAAATAGATCCTAAGATACTTAGTTTGGTCTAATAACTCAAGACTAGTCTATCAAAAATCAGCTGAACCAAACTTAGAACTATATGGATATGTGGATGCTGACTATGCTGGTGATTTGGACAAAAGGAGGTCCTTAACAGGCTATCTATTCCTTTATGGACTAAATCTGATCGACTGGAAATCAACATTACAACCTATAGTGGCTTTATCTACAACAGAAGCTGAGTATATGGCTTTAACTGAAGCAATTAAAGAGGCATTATGGCTTAGGGTATTGCTGAAAGATTTTGGAATAAGTCAAATAGTGGTAAAACTCTACTATGACAACCAAAGTTCTATCCATTTATCCCGAAATCCATAATACCACACTAAAACTAAACACATTGATATAAAGTATCATTTCATCAGAGACAAAGTAGAGACAGAGGAAATAAAAATCTTAAAGGTTCACACATCAGAGAATGCAACATACATGTTGACAAAGCCAGTTTCAAAACTTAAATTGGTCCAATGTCTAGATTAGGTTGGTTTCGAACTTCTAGACACAGGGTAAACAGAATGGTCAGAATCAGGAAGATTAGAAGATTACAGGCATTAGAGTTAAGATGGAGAATTTGAACAAACCATGACTAAAAATACCTCAGCTAGTTTAGTTTATAACTAACTTTATCTTCTAACGATCTGTTGGTATGTATTATAAATACCACTGATCAAAAAACAAAGAAGAGTTTTTTTTCATACTTTCTATTTGTTCTGTAAACAAAACTAGCTGTAAGCAATCTTCAAGTGAGAAAGAAAGTGGATCTTCCTGTGGACGTAGGCTTATTGGCCGAACAACGTAATCTTGTGTGTTTCTTCTTCTTCTCTTTATCTTCTTCTTTTGATCGACATCAATCTTTCTGCAAATCATGAAAACACAATCTTGCTATCATATCATATCGATTTCAGAGTACCGAATTGAATCGTGTATCGATTTTTTTCTATTGAGTAGCATCGAGCCAGAAGTTTTCTTCTTCGAGTTGCTTCGAGTAAGGATTAAGACTCATCGAGTAGAGTCGAGTATTGATTAGCACTCATTGTGTTCCATCGAGCAAAGATGGAAACTCATCGAGGATAGAAGAAAATTTTCATCGAGTATCAAGCAGAAACTTATCGAGTATCGAGTATTTAGCATCAAGGATGCAACAGAGCCTTTCTCAGTCATTTCTTCACCATCTCAGTGTTGATCTTGATTAATTGGGCCTAGAAAAGATTGAATAACCCAACAATTAGGTACAGATTTAGGAACAAACAAACTCATTTAGATGTAAGAAGATGGTTCCTTATAAATAAAACCTCAAGAAAATCTTTGAATCTCAAGAACGTGGGTTTATGTTACACCTGTCCAAATTCCTCTACCTGAATTTAGGATGAGTCGTGACGATAGTAGACCATAAACATGCAATAGAGTCTACTGTCAAATTTTCCTTGAATTTAAAACCTAACTTAAACTAAAACATATTATTTACACATTTCATCAATCACACTCTTATCAAACTTGCTTGGCTACATGTCTTAATACACTAGTGAGTCAGGTGGCATCTTTTGATCAACTAATTCCTGTGAAACTCAAGAACAACTTGGTAGGAAAATAATTTGGAAGAGTTGAATTAAAAAGCCTAGCGAGTGTTTAAAGTATATAAGAAAATAATTTCAAGAAATTATAATCACAATAATGGAAATTCAAGTTTTATAAACCAATTTAAACATAACAATTCAAAATTGAGATAGTTATCACATGGGAAAAAATTCATAAACATTCTCTTGTAATATAAACATAAACTTGTAAAATCCTCCACTAAACATGTACCCCATCTTAATCATATTGCCATAGATCAATACACACAACCAACTTTTCCATGTCATATGTGCACATAAGTCTATATTTACACTATTGAAACACAGTCTGGTAGTGTATCTGGAAACCTAACCATAACATTTACACCTTAGAAACACATTCTCAAGATGTATCTGGAAACATAAGCATATCATTTATACCTTCGAAATACATTCTCAAGGTATATCAGGAAACATAACCATATCATTTACACCACGAAAATACATTTCATGAGGTGTATCACATAATCATGTGCATATAAGATCTAGTTCATTTAAAATCACTATCTCATAAATCTCATAATTCATAATCTTAATTTTATCATATATAAAAACATGTTTTCTCATCATGCCAAAACCATTTAAATAAAACATATTTTAACATTCTTAAACACATAACGTCAACTAAAAATATCAAATTACTGGAAATTCGTAATGCTTTTCTTGAAATCATATATCTATTCTTGTAAACTTTTACATACTCATAAAATTTTATAATACTTTACTATTAATAAAACATTAGAAACTAAACAACTCACAAATCAAATATATAATTTATACTGAAAACACTCGAAAATATCCACTCACCAAACTTTGTCTTATAGAATTCTGGTCGCACGCGTCCCAATCTTTGATTGCCCTACAACATTAATTTAGTTATCATATAGGTAATTACTTATTTGAACCACCTAATTAAGCAAAAAAATTAACGAAAAATTGTATTGGGTGGCAAATGAAATTTAAGATTTAGCAAACATAGCTCAAATTGTGCAGATATGGCAAAATACCCAATCCCCTGTTTTCTTTTTTCTTTTCTCTTAACTTTTATCCATTCATCCACTTTACAGAAATTAGAGATCAGGTTTATTATGAGAAACAGGGCATGGAGATCTTCACCGTTGTGTGCTGTACGCCTAAAAAAATCATGAAGAAGATTTGTTCTAAAGGCGATGGATCCACTAAAAGCATCGAAATCAAGGAACCCGAGAAAAAGGAAAAAAGGAAAAGAAAGAAGAAAAAAGAAGAGAACTGGAGAGAAAAAGGAAGGGGAAAAGCCAAAAGTGGTGGCGCAACCGATTCAAGGCTATCTGCCGTCGCCGTACTCTGTTCACTGTAGTTCAAGTCACCAGGATCAGCCTTGTTACCAATACCATGGCTACGGGATACTAGCGGCGCCACCCTACTATGTCGGGAGGCCGAATTTACGATAGCTATGGCAGTGGCGGTGGGTACGGCGGTGGAAGGGGATATTATGCTGGGCATCCTCCTTGTTTTTTTTTTTAAATTTTGTTTATTTAAAACGTTTTGAATGTTTGTTAAACGAAAAGTATCTAGTATATCAAATAAGATGTCGAAGTGCATCGACGGATATCAAGTATATGGAGAGATATCAAATATATCAGTATACGTTAGTGTATCAAATAATATAAAGTGTATCAATAGATATCAAGTGTATCAAGTGTGTATCAAATATATCAAGTGTATTGTGTATTAAATTTATCAACTGTGTATCAAGTGTATCAAATATTAATCAACAGACATGTTAAATTTTCAACAAGTACTATCATTAGTATATCGAGTATCAATTAATAAACATATTAAATCTTTAGTCCATCTACATACTATTAAATGTTAATGAGCAAGAGTATTAAATATTTCAAGTGTATCAACGATATATCAAATATAAGACATGAATGTATCAGTCATTAGTCAACATATACTTCAAGTAAAACATTGGATGTATCAACAATATATCTAACATTAGTCAACATTTTAAGTGTATCGATAATATATCTAACAACAATCAATATTCAGTCGGTAACTTATTTTCAAGTAAACCATGTGTGTTCCATTTTATAAGTTTAATATTTCACATGTACCAACAATATATCAAATATAAGATAGGAGTATATCAGAAATCAACCAGTAAATACTTGAAGTGAGACATGAGTGTATCAACAGTATATCAAGCATCAATCAACATTCTAACTACATCAACTGTATATCTAACAACAATCACGAATTTTAAATGTGTAGGGCATTTTAGACCTTCGATTGTTTCAATTGGAATGACATTATGAATTTTTAAATTTATGCAAACTAATAATTGTAGGACTACGAGCTTAATTTTTATATTGCGTTTCCCATTATAGTTGTAATTCATTTCTACTATAGCATTGGTATATCAATAGTACGTCAATACACATTAAAATAAATTTTCAACTATATTTTTAGAGTGTATTAGTAATATATCATTAAGACGGTCGCTTAACTAGCTAGTATCATAGTCGCCAGTACATCAACTATTAACATAGTAAAACTCCCTAAGTACAACAAATATTCATCATTGTAAAATAGAATAAAAAGAAAAACATAAAAATTAGCCTTATTTTTGCTATGCTTGCAAAAAGTCTTGTTGAACCAACTTCAACAACTCTTGTTGAGGTATTGGGCTCTTCAACAATTCTTGTTGAGGGTTCAATACTTTCACTCGAAAGTTCATTTAACACTATCTTACTATGGGGCTTATGCTCCCTTATATGGCTCTCTTCTAAAAAAGTATTATTTGTCGACACAAACACTTTATTATCTTTAGGATTGTAGAAGTAATCACCTCTCGTTCTATTAGGGTAACCTACAAATAGGCACAATTTTGAACGAGGTTCCAATTTCTTAGGATTTGTCTCAAGCACATGCACTGCGCAACCCCATATCCTGAAATGGTGTAAACTACCTTTATGACCATTCTATAACTCCAAAGGTGTTCCAATAATACTTTTGCACAGAACGCAGTTCAAAATGTAGCCTGCAGTCTTCACTGTATAACCCCAAAACGAGTCGGGTAAGAAAGCATAACTCATCATAGACCGAACCTTATCCAACAGAGTTTGATTTCTCCTTTCTGATACACCATTTTGCTAAGTTATACCAGGTGTTGAGAGTTAAGATAAAATTCCATGTTCTATCAAATAGTCTTGGAATTTCATATTCATATACTTTCCACCTCAATCAGATCGAAATATTTTAATTGTCTTATTTAATGCATTTTTCAACTTCAGCCTTGTACTCCTTCAACTTTTCAAGGGCTTCAAAATTATGATGCATTAAATAAATATACCCATATCTGGAATAATCATCAGTAAAAGTAATGAAATATTTAAACCCTTCTATTGCTTTAACATTCAACGGACCACATAGGTTTGAATGTGCAAGCTCTAAGGACTCTTTGGCTTTATGACCTTTTCCAGTAAAAGATCTTTTAGTCATTTTGCCTTCAAGGAATGACACATATACAGGTAAAGAACATTCTTCTAACTTACTTAGAAGTCTATTCTTAATCAGTCTCACAATTCTATTGAGATTTATGTGTCCTAATCTTAGGTGTCAAACACGAGCATTCTCTTTAGAAGAAATTTTATGTCTTTTATTATGAGTTATCGAAGTTTTAAACAGTTTAGTATTTAGGGGAGCTTTAGTTGCTAAGGGTCTTAGCACATATAGATTATCCTCTAGTTTAATACTATATTTTTCAATAAACACTTTATTTGCAGAAAAAGATAAAGTATGATTTTGTTCGAGAAGCCACTTTACAGAAATTAAGTTCCTTTTTAAGTCAGTAACAACATAAACATTCTCTAACAAAATAAATGTTTTCTGTAAAGTAATTCGGAGTCCTCCCACTGCCCTCATAGAGACAATGTGCCCAGTTGCATCGTCATCTCATCAGGTGTCAACTGCCATCATGAATTAATTCCCTCAAATAAACAATAAATGTGGTTAGTGGCGTCTGAATCTATTATCTAGGTCGAATCATTATTCTCCACTAAACAAGTCTCTAAATCAAGTAAATTGAATTTACCTTGCTTAGCCTTCTTCTTTTCCACCAAGTACTTGGGACAATTCCTTCTCCAGTATCACTCCTGATTGCAATGGAAATATATTCACTTTGTAGTCTTGGCCTTCTTGCCCTTTGGGCACCAGCTTGTGCGTTAGCCTTCCCCTTTCCACCTTTCTTTTTCTTCCATTTTTTGGTACCAGAAGAGGAAGACACAGACTTAGTTTCTTTGCACTTTAGAAAGAAATTTTTCATTTTTTAAATTGAAATTGAGTTGTTAATCTTAATTCAATATATACAAATAATTAAATAAGTTTTTTACATATTTACATTGTGCTTCTTTTTAAAACAAAATTTTAAACAAATGACCCGATTAACCCGAACCAACCCAACCCAAATATTTCATGATTGGGTTGGGTTGAGTTCATTTTTTAATAAGGTTTATTTGGGTTGAAGAAATTTATAACCCGAACAATTGGGTTGGATCTAAAAAGTCTTTCAACCCAACCAATCCAACCCATGAATATCCCTATTTGTGGCATGGATTTAAGAAGCCTACATCTTTTTCCCATGGGTTTGAATAGTGTTTACTATTCAAACCCATGAGTTACCCCCTCCTTTATTCTTTCCATAATTTAATCTAGGAAGTACGTCAGCTAACCTTCGGATACCACCTTAGGCAACCACCGCGGCCAACTTCAGGCACCACCCTCCGATGATCGCTACCAGCCAACTCTAGTAGCACCTCCGAAAAACACCTTGGCTAAATCCAACTGTCACCGGCCAACTCTAGCCGTCACCTCTTGTGACCGCCACCGGCCATCTCTGGCCGCCACCTCGGTGACCATCGTCGACCAACCTCCAGTCGCCACTAGCTAACTCCGACCACCATCGACCAACTTCTGGCAACTCCCTTCCCCTCACACTGGCAAAATATTGACCACCAACTTCGTTGGCGAACCTCCGATTGCCACCTCTAGGGACTGCCACCAACAAACCTTGAAAAGCATTAATAAAAATACTCTTAGTATATAACAAACTAGACAAATTTGTGTATAGAATCACTTTTAAGAAAGAATTGCAATACATGTAAGTTTCTTTTAGTGAGTTTTTATCAAAAGTGTTTAATTAAAAATGAATTTTTAAAAGACATTTTTTTCTAAGTCATTCCAAACATGACAATAGACTGCAATTTTATAGTTATATTTATTTAGGTTATATGTGTAGAACTATATGTGGAAAGCTCTAATTTAATTTAATAATATTTTGACTTTTTTTTGTTGGTTAATTTAGCTAGCTCGAAGACTTAGAATCATTTTTTAAGCATGAAGATTTAAAATATTTAAAACAACTTAACGATCAAATAAAAACTAAAACTCAAAATTTATGATCTTTTATTCCTCAAATGTAATTTGATAAGAAAAAAATTAAAGTTTTTCAATAATTGAATTTAATATTAAAATACTAGTTTATTTCAATTTTAAGTTAGCGCATTATGGTAAAAAAATGATCATTTTTAAATTGGTTAAAGTGGCAAAAGTCTATGATATTTTATTTCAAAATCTAGTAAGATTAAAATATCAAATTATTAAAACAATAGATTAAATAAAATTATAGTTTTAGTCAATTTTTTTTTAAAAAAGTATTCTTCTAAATTTTTTAGTTTATTTTAAACTTAACCATATTAAAATAATTAAGATAACAATTTTAAACTAATCTAAAATCTAACCAGTGATTAAATACAAGAAAATATTTCACAAACTAAATATTTTAAGAAAATATTTCACAAACTAAATATTTATAAATTTGCACTTCATTTCTAAGCTACTTAAGTCTGCACTCTAAACACAAGCTTCTTAAACCTAGACTTCTGAAACCTGTACTCCAAACACCGTTTTCATAAACCCAGGCTACCTAAACCTGTCAGCCTAATCCCTTAGGCTTACCATTCCAAGGTTTATGATTCAAAACTGTACACCAAACGTCATAATAGTTCAATTTTAAGGGACTGTTTGGTTCATGGGAATAAAAGGTGGAAATGGGAAATGATATTTTATCACCATGTCTATTACAAGTTTTCAACTTTGGGAATGAAAATATCTTATTCCAAGGTATTTCATATTCTCACCCATAAAGGGTTTACATAACCACCCAAATAGGTGAGTTTTCTCCATTTTTAATGGTTCCCCTCTCTCTTACTTTTTTATCTTTTCATTTTACTAGTTTTATTTCTTTCTTGATATTGTTTAATTTATTTTATTTTTATAAATATGTTTAAATTAAATTTATAATTAACATATATGATTAATTTTATTAATAATAATGCTAATAATAATTTATTCTGTTATTATGAATTAATATGATATATTGACATCATAAATTATTTATTAAAATTATTAATTAATTAACTAATAATAAAATAAGTTTTTTTTCCAATTAAACAATCTTGTACACTTGTACTTCTAGTTTTAATCCATAATTATAATTATTTTCTTAAAATTAAAATTTTGTTTGATGATTTAAAATCAATTAGTTTATATCAACTTCTTTTGTATATACATAAAACTTACCATTGACATTAGACAATTAGCTAGCTAACTCTTCAATTAACAAAACTACATAAAAGAAAGAAAGAAAATAGATATTTAAATTGATTACCAATACTTTTTAATAAAAAATTGATAATATAAATGTGCAATATAAAAAATTTAATTGATAATAAATATATTAAACTGGATGATAAGTGGATAAATTTAATTAAATTTTAATGGTTTAAAATTAAATAATAACTTAATGTAATAAAATAAATTAATAAAGAAAAATAAATTATTAAAATTAATTTTGATTAATTTTATATTTTATAATTACATAAAATATAACACATTGTCAAACATCCTATTTTTATTCCCATACATAATCAAAACATAGTCATTCTCAGACATCCTATTTCTAGATATACTTTATTCATAAGCATCTATAAAATCTTGAACCAAACGGCTCTTAATAACATTGATTAATTACAAAATTATGACTTTTTGAATTTAAGCGCTGGATCAGATTAATTGAGCAAATGCTAGCGTTCCACGATATGAGGGAAAATTCGAAAGGTACTAATTATGATCTAATTTAAATTGTGTGTGAATTTATGTTTCTTCTCCAAGAAAGTTTGCAGTAGTATGTCTAATTTAATTGTTAGGGTTGTTTTATATTTTTGACACCAGTACTTTTAGGTTTCTGCGGTCTCTCCAAACTCCATGGAAGAAGTTTTAAGCTCTCTCATCGGCTTCAAACAGTCTGCCACCAAAGAGGTACTACTGTGCAATCTCATGGGTGCAATTTTGTTGAATATATGGCTTGAGCGAAATGACAGAACCTTTTATAATAGGGGTAAACCTGCGATCCATTTCCAGGAGGACATTCTGAACTTAGCAGCCTTGTGGTATTCAAAAAGTACATTATTTTGTAATTATGATATCGCTCGTATCTCTCTAAATTGGAAGGCCTTCTTTTAGCGTTTCTTGGTTTTGTATGGTACATTGAGCTACCCTCCAGCTCCCTCTGTAATTTCTTTGTTGATCAATGATATCTTTCGAACTTGAGGCATGACGAGGATGCTATTAGTACATCTATTGACCCCTCTTGCCTTATCTGTTGAAAATTAAATATGTTTTAATTAGATAAGTTATAAATGAATTAATTTATGAGAGTTAGAAAAAAATAAAAGATGAGAGTTAGTTAAGTATGATAACATAAGAGTTAATTTAGTGGAGTTTCACATTAATTAAATGTAGAATTTTAATTGTTCCATGTATATTTAATTAGGGTGTGAGTTATGTATTTAAAATTACACACGAAAATCCTATAAATAGGATTGACATTGACATTGTTGATGCATCTAAGTGTATAGAGAAGAACACACAAAGAGATTTCAATCAAAAGTGTGAACCAAGTTTGAAGAGTCTTTCAATTAAAAGTATTTTTGTTTCCTCTCAGATAATCGTTTGTTCGTTATTTATTTGTGAGTGTCCATCACATGCTTCCAACAATATGGTATCAGAGCTTAAGTTTGGAAAACAATAATTGTTTTTGCAAATGGCAAATAACAATTTGGTTCCCTTCCAAGTGCCTCGACTTATGAAAGAAAATTATAGCAATTGGTATATTCGTATGAAAGCTCTACTTGGTTCACAAGGTATATAGGATATTGTCAATAATGGTTATGAAGAACCAGAAAGCGATGCGACTTAAAATCAAGCTCAACGAGAAGCTTTGCAAAATACAAGAAAGAAAGACCAAAAGGCTTTCACTATCATTCATCAAGCCATCGATGATCCAAATTTTGAGAAGATCTCTGGAGCAACTACTACACATCAGGCGTGGCAAATTTTGGAGAATACATACAAAGGAGTAGATCGAGTAAAAAAGGTTTGCCTCCCAAAATTGAAAGGTCATTATGAATCACTACATATGAAGGAATCTTAATCGGTTTCAGATTATACTTCAAGATTGCTAGCAATAGTAAATGAAATGAAAAGATATGGTAAGACGATAGATGATTAAGCAAGTGATAGAAAAGATACTTCGCTCATTAGATGAAAAATTTGATTTCATCGTTGTAGCTATTGAAGGATCAAGGGATTTGACTACAATGTCCATTGATCAACTTATGGGTTTCTTACAAGCCCATGAAGAGAAGCTTCTCAAGAAGAATAGACAAATAACTGAGCAACTTTTTCAGTCAAAGTTGCAGTTGAGAGATAAAAAAGATAGTCAAGAAAAAGGCAATCCAGGTCAAGGACATGATAACAATTGTGTACATGGTGATTTCAGAGGTTGAGGTCGAGGAAATTATGGTCAAAGAAAATTTGATGAAAGTAATTCAAACTCTAATTCACCAAGAGGTCGTGGAAGACAAAATTATTCAAGGTCAAATAGAGAAAGATCAAATAATGAAAAAAGGTATGATAAAAGACAAGCTTAATGTTATAACTGTTGGGTTTTATGTCCTAAAAACTCGCAGTTTGTAAAATAATAAACATTTTCTATTATCAATATACTTGTTATTGATCTCATAAATTGTAAATCCAATAAACTAAGACCCATGACTATTGTATGAGTATTTGAACTTTATGTGGAGATATAAGAGTGGATCAGGTTCGAGTAAATAGTCAAAATGATCTATTGTACATGAATGAGGTTGGATACCTTATTCTGGTAACACCATTGGATGCAACCTACTCTGTAGTTGTTACAAAGAGCTGTAAGGTGCTACATACGATGTGATCCTAATTCGTACATGTTATGACATGAGAAGTGGGGGCGTCCTATGCAATGAATTTGCATAATATCAAGACCAAGAAATAAGTCACTCTTACTTTATAACGTTGTTTACTGTTTAAGACTGACTATTTCACCTAGATGACCTAGGTAACTCGATCTTAATCCTGAACTAGCTATGAACTTCTCTTTCTTTGGGATTATCCTTTGATCTGCAAACGATGAGAGTAGTCCAATAGCACTGCTCAATAAGCTTACCATTTTAGGAATAAGATTGGATAGATAGTTGGGAACATAGGGTGCAAGAAGGAGTTCACGCCTACCCGATTTAGGGATAAGAGAAAGCTTGTTCTCTCAAGTACTTAATTTAGGTCTTAAACAAAAGGGCCCCACCTTCTCACTGGACTGAGAAAGTTTGGTTTAGTGATTGGTTCACAAACCAATTGTTCATTAGAGGATCAGTAGGGACTTGAGGAATAAGACGTAATCTTGAGGGTAAAACAAATATTTGACCTAGCCGTTATTATGAACAACCTGTGAAGGATCAACTTGTTGATTATGGTTAAATCATGTGGATATAATATATCTAAAGTCAGGGGAGTGCAACTATGAGCTTTAGTGAAGTGACCCATTAGCTAATGGGGATTAATTTGGTCTAATGAGTTTAGCTAATTAATTTCAGATCGTTGGAGCCCATGATTTGTAGGTCCGTAAGGTCCCCCTACTAGCTCATAACGGACTAGCTCTAGAATAGTGTGATAAGTTAATTTGAATCGTTCAAATTAAAATTAAGGGAATTAGTAATTATGAGATATAATTACATGTTTAATTTTAGAATTAAATGTAATAGGAGAATTTATATATTTAAATATGATTTAAATATATAAAGATGGATATGTGTTAAAATTAATTTAATATTTGATATTAAATTAATTAAGTTTTATTTAATAATTAATTTATGAAATTAATTAAAAATTTCATTTTAAAATCAAAATAGATTTAATAAAATCAAATTTTGATTGAGATCAAATTGAAAAAGGAAAATAAAACAAAACACTTAAATGGAAAATGAAGTTTTTTCCATTATCCATCTTTTGAAGTAGCTCACACAAGAAATAATATCTTTGCCTTGTATTCTCCAAGCATGAGCTGTAACTCATGCAACTCTTTTCTTTGCATGTTGATCTGTAATATAATAAAAAGATTGGAGTGAAAATCAGGCATGCAATCTATAGAGATTTTGAGAGAAAAATTGGTTTGAAGAATGAGTTCTTCAACTGATTTTCTTTAGTGAGCTTTTCTCCTTCTATCCTTGATTCAAGCTTGTTTTGAGTCCCACAACTCAATCTAGAGTACCAAGAGAATAATGAGGAAGATCTTGAGGTGGTCTACAATAATATTTGGAGAAGAGAGCAACTGGTGAAGGAGTTTTGAAGAAGTTCTACATGAGGTATGTCTTCAAACTCACACTGCAACCGACATTAAAGGGATTTAATGTCAACCGACGTTAAAGACAGTGTTATTAAAGCCCTTTAATGAAATTTGCAACCGACATTAAAACCCTTTAATGTCGGTTGCAACTGAAGTCCAAGAATCAAATGAAGCTCTTTAAACCGACATTGAAGCCCAAAATCTTTCTGTTTTATCAATTATTGTCCTTTTTTTTTTTAAATTCCGTTGCCAAATCCATTTTTTCAGTCAAAAAGTATAACATGGTACATTATCATCGAACGTTGTGGCTATGACATATTATTCATGTATGGATTGTAAATCTATTATATTTAAGCCATAAATTATGCTATAAAATTATAGTTTAAGAGGCCGTATAATAATTTAGGCCTTAAAAACACAAACTACAAGTAATACAAACATTATGATTTTACAAACATTATGAGTTTACTATCCCTCTCCACTTGGTAAGTATGGATCCCTTCATAATTCTTCTTGAACAGACCCCCAGCTTCTGTAATGTCTGGTTATAGGCATCTTTTTCTGACCACTGTTGTTCAAAGTATTACAAACAAAAAAGGTTTAAGACAAAGGATTGAAAGTGAAAATGTGATCAAAATTCATATTCAACTAATCGTATTTATTGGGAATGTGCATAAATGGTACATTCAAAGGCAAAATTCTTGTAGTGAAGGTGTTGGATCTAGAGTTCCCCAAGAAAAAGCATAAAGAGGTTGCGATACCAAATCTTTACTCCTAGATATGAGATACGAAGAAGAAAAGCTTGGTTACTTAGATATGAGATACGAAGACGAAGGAAAATTTTCGACAGCATAACGATGCTACCACAACAAAACCAAAAATTTACCTTGAACCTGTTCAAATAAACACACTCCTAAAAATATTTCACAACCACTTGTTCTCAACAGAACTATCAGACTAATTCCCAAAAAAATGAATATTTAAGAACACATACATCAATAAGCAAATTTAGCTCACAATGTACTTCGAATCACAAAAGCTGTCACAAAAACTACCATAGTGCATGAATAACCCACAAACTACCATAATGCAACCCAAAAACTCAAGTATGGTAACCCAAAAACTCAAGCACCTTGAATCAAATCTAAATTACAAATAAATAATACCCATGAGTCATAAACGGGTATTACATGCTAATCCAATATGGTCCAAAGAGAAATAAGCACACTATAACTTCTCAAACAGGAATTTCTATATCATTAGAGTCACTTGAAAACACTTAGATATTGTGCTTAAAACTGCAAGCATTCAAAAATGCAATTACCAGGAACAATTTTTACGTGAATCCCTTGCTGTTGCAAGATATCCATCTCTTCTCCACCCCTTCCAAACAACTAAAAAACACATAAACGACACCATTAAAATTATATGGTAAAGGAAGAGATTGAGAGAACACAAATGTGAGGCAACTTCAATCAATATAAACTAAAGCTAAATTCGTAAGGAAGCAAGAGTTTTCTTGAAACAGACACAATTCTCTTAAATCCTTATAATGCCGAAGCATTCTCCCTCTCAACAAATTTACAGCGATCTGTGCAAATCCACCAATTCATTAATGGGAGCATCTCCACCTGAAATGCATTATAAGAAATCCTTATGGCTGCATAAATATTTGGCGATAAATTCAACCAAGTTGATTATTCCAGAAGTGTACTAACCAAGCTTATCGATCACAAAATTAACTTCATCAACAGTAAAGTTCATCATTAATAAGGATGCTTTATTGGTATCGTTAATATCATAATAATCATTAGCCTCCTACAAGCGATATAATCAACTGAGCAATAAAAAGAAAATACTTCAAAAACTTCAAGATATTTGCATTCTTCTATATTGATGAACAAACACAAATGCACACACAAACAAGAGAAGAATAAGATATTTGCATTCTTCTATATTGATAAACTATGAGCGAAAAAGGTAAATTCAATGTAGCCATGATCCTGCTGGTCAAATTTAATCCATTCAATTCCACGTGGGAGCAGGAATTACATATATCACATTTTCAACAATTTCGACTCAAGAAAACTGTATATGCTCCACATTAAAGATAAAAAGCATCAATATGTAGGTTACCTCCTTTGGTATAACAGTTGAAGAGATTTCATTGGGTGCATCCTTGTCATCAAATAAGCTATCTAGAGAATCTGATGATTCAGATTTTGATGTCTGCAGTGGCCGTACAGCCTATTTCACAAAATTAAATTACACGAATGTTTAAAGCAAATAATTCAAATATAGTTATTTTCTAATTGAGCCAAAAGTAAAGAATAATGAAATTTTCAGATGTAAATTGTTTGGCCATGACTAAATACTGCTGCAATTTTAAGTCATTGAAAATTGATTCATAAGTTCATTCCCTAACAAATCTATTTGTCCGATGAATACAACCAAAGGAATAATGAAAATTCCCAGATATGTTAATGAGAAGAAAAGCTTAATGAAACTAAACATTGTTTTCAATACTTTCGTTTTCCAATTAATCCAAGATCAGATTTATATATATTGAGGTCAATATAAAAGTTCACAACACCAAAACAAACAAAAGTTTACCTGCTTATGACAGATTGTAGAAAAATGTGGATGATTACTGCCCTTTTCTCCACTTCGTAAGCCATCAAGAGAATCTGATGACTTGGGAATTGATTTTTATTTTGCCTAGTCAATTAAAGCAACTCATTCACTTTTCCAATGAAGCTTTAATGCTAACAAATAAAACCAGTAACCACAAAGGGTTAAGAAATATAAGAAGTTGATAATAACAACAACAATTGATCACAATGATGTTAACTAAAACTGGTTTCTCAAGGCTAGCAATTTCAATAAGACTGTAATAGGATGGCGAACGAACGACGACGTCCCTAACTTTGGAATGAACGACGATGAACGATGAACAACAGATCCGGTGGAGACCTGCATGACGACGAAACAAACAACGAAATGTACAGATCTGGTGGAGACCAGCGGAGAACGGCAGATCTGGTGGAGACCGGAGGAGAACGGCAGATCTAGTGGAGACCGACAGATTTGGTGGAGACTAATGGAGAATGGCAGATCTGATGGAGACCTGCATCATGACGAAAGAATGACAAAATGTGCAGATCTGGTGGAGATCGGCAGAGAACAGCAGATCTGGTGGAGACCGGCGGAGAACGGAAGATCTAGTGGAGACTGGAGGAAAACGACAGATCTAGTGGAGATCGACGAAATGAGAGAGGAGTGAGAAAGAATAGGGTCTCAAGAGGGAAGTGTGAGATTGAGAGGAAAAAGAAAATAGAGGGAGAGTGAGGAGGGAAATGAAAAAAAGGGGGGGGGGGGGGGGGGAGGGGGAGAAATATAGAAGTTAGAGGAAAAAGTGAAGTGGGTCTTTAATGTCAGTTTAAAATCGACATTAAAGGTACCCTTACAATGTCGGTTTAAAACCGACATTAAAGATTCGCTTTTTTTTAAAAAAAATAAAACCGTCATTATACATCCGATTTCACTTTTTCCAACCAACATTAAAGCCCAAAATTCTTATAGTGTCACTTTTTTCTGCAAAAGCATGCTTTATATTTTGTCAAAATTAGTGAATTTGAGTGTTTAGATGATCTTTGTGCTTCTGCTACTGTTGATACAATCCTACAATAACTGTCATAAATTTGGCCATTATTCCTAGGAATGTAGGACTAAAGTAGAAGAAAATGCAAATTATGCTTAGAAAGATGAAGAAAGCGGTGAGTTATCTTTGCTTCTAGCATGGAAAGGTGAAGAAACATGTGAAAATAATACATGGTATCTTGATAGTGATACAAGCAATCACATGTATGGGTGTAAGTCAATGTTCGTGGAACTTGATGAATCTGTTGGTGGTAATATCATATTTGGTGATGCCACAAAAATTTCTATTAAAGGAAAAGGTAAGATTATGATCAACTTGAAGAATGGAAGTATGAATTTATCTCTAATGTTTATTGTGTGCTTGATATGAAGAACAATATTTTGAGTTTGGGATAACTATTTGAGAAAGGCTATAATATTTTGATGAAGAATTATATCTTTCGATAAGGGATAATCGTGATTAGATGATTGCTAAAGTACAAATGACAAAGAACATAATGTTTTTATTGAACATTCAAACTGATGTTGCCAAATGTTTTTGAACTTATGTTTGAAAGATCCATCTTGGATTTGACACTTGAGATGTGAGCATTTAAACTTTGATGGCTTGAGACTATTAGCAAGGAAGAACATGGTGAAAGGACTTTTATATGTCAAACATCCAGATCAATTATGTGAAGGTTGTCTTTATAGAAAGAAAGGAAGGGCTTTCCGCAAGAATCTTCTTTAAGAGCAAGGAGACCGCTAGAGTTAGTTCACACTGATCTTTGTGGACCAATTCAACCAAGTTCTTTTGGTAAGAATAACTATTTCTTAGTATTTATTGATGATTTCAGTCGAAAAACTTGGGTTTATTTTGTCAAGGAGAAATCAAAAGTATTTGGCATGTTCAAGGGATTTAAAGATCTTGTCAAAAAAGAAAATGGTTATTACCTAAAAGCCTAGAAATCAAATAGGGGAGGAGAATTCACTTCAAATAAATTTAAAGATTTCTGCGTAGAAAATAGAATTCGTCGGCTTATGACAGTTCCATAGACTCCTCAACAAGAATGGGGCGCCTCAACAAGCATGGATAGGAAGAACACCATCCATTGCTCATTTGAGAGTATTTAGAAGTATCAATCTTGCATATATACCTGATCAAAAGCATAGGAAGCTTGATGATAAAAGTGATAAGCATATTTTTGTTAGCAATAATGTAAGTTCAAAAGGCTACAAGCTTTGTAATCCTACTACAGAGAATACGGTGGTAAGTAGAGATGTTGTGTTTGATGAGGAAACAACATGGAATTGGAATGATGAACCAAAAGACTATAAGTTTTTACTTTTTCCTAATGATGGTGATGAGTCTAGTGACATTGATTCTCCACCAACACTATCAATGCCGCCAATCACTCCACAACAAAGCACAACTTCACCATCTACAAGTTCAAGTGAAGGACCTCGTGGAGTTAAAAGTTTACAAGAAATATATGATGAGATTGAAGAGTTAAGTCAATGTTTTAATAATCTTACTCTTTTTTGTCTATTTGGTGATAGTGAACCTTTAATTTTGAAGAAGCTTTGCAAGATGAAAAGTGGAAGACTGCCATGGATGAAGAGATGGCCATAAAAAAGAATAATACATGGGAACTTTCTATTCTTCTAAGTAGAAAGAAAGCAATCGGTGTCAAATGGGTATTCAAGACAAAAATAAATGAAAAGGGAGAAGTTGAGTGGCATAAGGCAAGATTAGTTGCAAAGGACTACTCTCAAAGAAAAGACATGGACTACGATGAAGTACTTGCTCCTGTTGCTTGCTTGAAAACCATAAGATTGTTAATTGCAATTGCTGCTCAAAGTAAATTGAAGATCTTTCAAATGGATGTTAAATCAACATTCTTGAATATATATTTGGAAGAAGTATACTCAGAACAACCTCTTGGCTATGTTGTGAAAGGTCAAAATGATAAAGTCTTGAAATTAAAGAAGGCGTTGTATGGATTGAAACAAGCGCCTAGAACGTGGAATAGTAGAATCGATAGATATTTCCTTGACAATGGGTATTTGTGATGTCCTTATGAATATTCTCTATATATTAAGACTAATGATCGTGGAGATATTTTGTTGGTTTGTCTGTATGTGGATGACTAAATTTTTACAAGAAATTGTGCAAGTATGTTTAAAGATCTTAAGAAGGAAATGAACCAAGAATTTGAAATGAAAGATATTGGACCGATGTTATATTATCTTGGCATTGAGTGAAGCATTCAGAGGAAGATATTTTTATCTCTCAAGAATGATATGCAAGAGAAATTCTAGAGAAGTTCAAGATAATCAATTCTAATCTTGTCACAACTCTAATTGAAGTTAGGATAAAACTGTCCAAATATGAAGAAGATGTTGATCCTTCATATTTCAAATGCTTAATTAGAAGTTTGAGATGTTTGACTTGCACATGACCAGATATTCTTTTTCAGCATTAGATTGTGAGTCAGTTTATGGAATTTCCTACAATTATTCATTTGAAAATGGCAAAGAGAATTCTTTGTTAACTCAAAGGTATGCTTGATTATGGATTATTTTATTCTTCATCTAAAGAGTTCAAGCTTGAAGGTTATTATGATAGTGATTAGGTTGGAAATGCTAATGACCGAAAAAGTACAAGTGGATATATGTTCTTTGTTGGTAATACTGCATTTACTTGGATTTCTATGAAGCAACATATTGTGACATTATCTACTTGCAAAGCAGAATATGCTGCTACAGTCTCATGTATTTGTCATACAATTTAGTTAAATAATTTGCTGAAGACAGTTGAAATTTTGCAAGATGATGCAACTGTGATCCATTTAGATAATAAGTCAACAATTTTTCTTGAAAATAAGAGTAAGTTGAAAGTTATTTACGGTTTAATTTTTATTAATAACCTCTTTTAGTTGTGTTTTGGTAGGAACGAGGAGTTTGAATTTGTGTTTGCCCACGATCTCTTCAACTTTCTCTATCTTCATAGGGTGTCTCTAGAAATTGTACACAAAATGGTAAAAACTCAAAGAGGAACTCATATTGCAGAACCTAAAATGGTCCGATACAAGGAAAAAACGAAGAGGAAGAAGGTTATTGAACCTTTCGATGAAATTATTCAAGGAAGTGTTGTGGAAACTAAGGCAAATGAGAACCCTAATCCTGAGATGTTAGGTCAAAATATTATTGTACCTTCTCCTGGTGCAAAGCGAAAGCAAACAACTCATATGGCAAAAATTAAAGGAAATAAGAAGAAGAGGGAGACCTCCCTTAGATCGACAATGGCGAACCTTGTGAGTTATGGTGTTGAAATTGAGCCATCCTAATTTTCGTCTGATCTTTAGAACCCTACAAGTAATGAATCTCTCCTTGTTGACACTAGAAATGAGAATGTTACTATGGCTGGGGATACATACATGTTGTGACTATATAACAAACATTAATTGATGAAAATAAAGTAAAAGAGTCTAGTATTTCTGACACTATTGAGCCATCAAAAGATAAATTAACTGAAAGTTGTCCAACTATATTGGGTGTTGAATCCAATATTGATGAAACAGTTCAAAATGCTGATACTATTGAGTTTAAGGCTCTAAATATGTTGTAAAAAAAATTTTACACCTAGGGTGTTAATTGAATCTATGTATGTAAAAAGGAAATATGATCATAGGAATTCAAAAACTCTTAATGACAAAAGTAACTCAATTAAAGTAAGTCCTGAGACCGAAACTGAAGATAATGTGTCTGATAAGACTAAGGAAAGTGAAAATACTTTTGAGGATGAAGAAGAAAATAAGAGCTCTTCCAATTTTGCTCATGAATCATCTAATGACAATGTGTCGATTAGTCAATTGAAGCAAAAAGACAAGCAAAAGTGTGTTAGTGAGGGTTTTGGTACCTCGAAGCCAATTGTTCAGAATGCAAATGTTTCTGACTCTGAATGCATTGCTGAAGAAGAAAATGTCTCAGAAGAAGATCTGCAGGATGTGCAAGAAGAGGATATTAAGAAAACTGAGACCAAGAAGAGAGTGAAAAAGAAATATGTTCCAGTCATGACCTTAGACGGTATATCATTCCACTTTGAGGATAGTACTAAGATGTTGAAGTTTGTGATAAATAGGATGATTGCTATTGAAAGATATCTTTTTGTACAAGGAAAATTTTGCATAGAAATTGTGGATTTACTTGTGAAGGCTGATATCGTTTGCTCTGTGTTGAACCTTGGGCCTTACTAGCCATAATTGGTTAATGAATTCTACGTAAACCTCTCTCACTAGTTTAATAGTGAAAGCAACCCGGATTGTAGAAGGGTTTATGTGAGAGGACATGCTTAATATTTTCAGCCTCTCTCATTAAAAAGTTTATGGTGGAAAGATAGGAATTTTTCGCACCGAAAGCAATTGGACGCATTAATCTCTAAATTTCGTTTTACATAACACATAAAATTTAGAGTGGCGGAAACCATGGAAAAACGTAAACCTAAGCATGCTTTCTACAATGCAAATTAGAGAGGAAGAGATTAAGAAATCACTCCCCCTTGAAGACCAATTCTTCACATTCCTCTCCAATTCAATTCGCCTTCTCCTGATCTCACGAACTCGGCATCCAAGAACTCAACGAAAAGGAATGGACACCACCAAGGGGTCTTCCCCATTATTCTCAGGGATGAGAATCGTGCAAAGGTGTAAACAACACAAATAGGAAAAAAAGAACGAGAGAGAGAGAGTGAGAGGGAGAAAAGTTTCTCTCTTCTCATTTGTTACATGAGAGAATTTGAGATTAAGGGGTAAGGGAGTTACCCTTTATTAAATTTGAAATAATTAAATTCAAATTCTAAATTTGAATTTAATATATAGATTAACCACTTTAATATATATTTGAACAATATTTTATATCACATATAATGTACAACCTATGCTTAATATTATATCACATATAACATAAACTATATTTTATTGTTCTTTCAAATAACCTTAGGTATTAATATGAATCAAACTAGTTTTAATTTTAACCTATAGTTTTTATATGAATCACATTCATATAAATAGTAATTGAATCATATTCAAATTATAACACCTTTCAACAAAATATATAAATTTAATTTGAATCATATTCATATTAATTTTAACATATAGCTCCTATATGAATCATATTCATATAATTAATATTTGAATCATATTCAAACATTTATTTCTCTCATAAAACTATATAAATTTAATATGAATTTACATTAAATTATAACATATAGCTTTTATATTAATCATATTCATATAACTAATAGTTGAATCATATTCAAATATGTATTTCTCTCATAAAATTATATTTAAGTTTAATATGAATCATATTCGCATTAAATTTTAACATATAGTTTTTATATGAATAATATTCATATAATTAATATTTGAATCATATTCAAATATTTATTTCTCTCATAAAAATGTATTAACATACATTATATTATATAATGTATTAATATACATTATTTAACTATATCTTATACAATTAATTCTCTTTAATTAATTTGAAAAAATCAAATCACACCGAAATTAGTTTGATTCCCATCAGTTCTCATTGAGCTAACGAGGGTACCTTATAGATCTATAGATTGAAGCTCCAATGATACGAGATTAATTGATTAAACTCTTTTAATCAAATTAATCAATATTCATTAATAACCGATCACTCCACTAAAGACCGACAGCAGAACTCTTCGCACTATAAATATATTTCTGTGTCCATTGGATATAACCAATCAACAGTGTGTTTGACTCTTGACAAATCGCTCGTAAGTATAGCTGGGTCAAATTATCGTTTTACTCGTGTAGTTTAAAATATGGGTTGAACATCCCCAAATCCTGAAGTAGCGTAAACTACCTTAACGGCCTCTCCACAGCTCAAAAGGCATTTTAGAAAGACTCTTTGAGGGAACGTTGTTCAAAATGTAACATGCAGTCTCCACTGTAAATCCCCAAAACGAGCCTGGAAGATGAGAAAACTCATCATAGATAGAATCATGTCCGACAAGGTTCTGTTTCTCCTTTCCGATACACCATTCAACTGAGGTGTACCTGGGGCCGAGAGTTGAGACATGATTCCATGTTCTATCATATGGTTCTAGAATTCGAGGTTCATATATTCTTCACTACGATCAGATCGTAGTGTTTTTATCTTCTTGCCTAACAAGTATTCAACTTCAGTCTTATACTCCTTGAATTTGTCAAAGGCATCAAACTTACGTTACATTATGTATGGATCCCCATATCTTGAATAATCATCTATGAAAGAGATAAAATATTCATACCCACCTCGAACTCTAACACTTATCGGACAACAGAGGTCTGAATGTATAAGCTTCAAGGTTTCCTCGGCTCTATAACCTTTTCCAGTAAAAGGTCGTTTGGTCATCTTACCTTCAAGGCATGATTCACATACCGGTAAGGAGTTTTCTTCTAAACCTTTTAGAAGTCCATATTTCACCAACTTTTCAATCCTATTGAGGTTGATGTGACCTAACCTTAGATGCCAAAGATTGATGTTTTCCTTAGGAGAAACCTTTGGTCTTTTTGCAGATGTCGCTGTTCTGAACATTTTAGTATTAAGCAAGGCTTTTATGACTAACGACCTTAGTACATATAAGTTATTTCCATTGAACCAAAACCAATCTCCATACGATTCTTGAAAATAAACACTTTACTCTCAGAAAAGGAGACGGTATAACCTTGTTCAATGAGACAAGAAACCGAGATCAAGTTCCTCTTGATAGGAGGGACTACAAAAATATTATCTAGTAACAGATAACATTTCTTGTTGAAAAATAACTTCAGCCTACCTACAGCAACAGCTAAAACAATCTCACCAGTACCAACTCGAAGAGTCAACTCTCTATCTTCCAACGTTTTTCAGGAACTAAATCTTTGGTAGGAAGAAAAAATGTGAGTAGTAGCACCTGAATCAAGTATCAGGCAAAATCATCATTCTCTACCAAACACGTCCCCAAGAAAAATAAATCACATTTACTGTTTTTAGATTACTTCCTCGTCTTAAGAGTAGTGGGATCAGTATCAGAATATAAATAAGCTTCAAGTTCTATTTTAGAGAACAATTCTCATCGATGAACTTCACTAGAGTCAGCAACACTTGCTTTTTTCTTTAGTCCCTTGACATTCAATAAAGATTGGAGGTTATCTTGGGAACTGACACTACTTGTTTCTTTGTCATCTATCCCTTTGTGCTAAAAAAGTGAGAACTTACGTTCAAACAATTCTTGCAATGAGTCCATGATCTCACGTGCAATAACCATGTTCTCAACCAGTTTGGCCAATGTATTAGGTATGCTAGTCAAAATGTGAAGTTGAGCCAACGAGTTAGCCTTCATCCACACCTTATATGCATTATGAACATTCCACAGTGCATCAAGGGTTGAGACTTGAGGACACTCCTCAACCATGACAAACTTGAGATCGTTTACCACGAAATATGTTTTAAGTGACTCTTTCCAATGTAAGATATCGGTCAAATTAAAAGAGGCAACTAACGAAAAATCATACATGTTGCTGAAAAACAAACACATTGATCTACATTAGATTTTAGCAAATACTCCTGAAAAACAACATCCAATATGGTTTAGCAAAACTTAAATGAACCTCGTGTGACATCTAGTTTCATAATGACACTTCAGTAGTTTAGGACAAAAATCCACCGAAGGGTAGTCAATTTATCCCTACTCTGAATTAAGGCACTCTCAACCAGTCATTAATACCAGAACAACTCTTGTTCCTATAACGACTAGCCATCATTGATTTTGTCAAGAAATCATTAACTTGCTTAACAATTTCCCGTAAGTGTGACCCTTCATTTTAGAACCCAGAGTTCCACCTCAAGTAGCCATTTCGAAGGGAAAAAATCCGATTGGGGCAAAAACTAATGCAACCCTATCCATTTCTGAAGTTCACCCTGATATTGACCAACTACACAAAACCCATACAAAGGGGAACGTTCCCAGGGCGCCACGAGGCCGTGTAAGAAGATTTCACGGTGCAAACCAATAAAGAAGACCGCAGGACATGTTGACACACATCCTTCACCCACTTAGTATAAACACTCTCTCTGTCCACCTTGATATTGACTCACACAAACACTGTCTGAAGGGGGATGCTTCCAGGGCACCACGAGGCTAAGCATGAATCTCATAATGTGAATATATAGGGAGAAACGTGAGTTGAATTGACATATCATATATATCTTTTCCTTCCACTGATTATTGAATTGACATATCATATATATCTTTTTCTTCCACTGATTATTTTATAACCTAAGGTTTAGTTTACTTACAAAAAACATGGCTAACAATTTTAACTAAGTGACTTTTTAGGTTTGCCCAAAAGTAACTCTTACTTTGAAAAGTTGAACAACTTTTGATCATCATTCATTAAACTCTTTACGAAGTTTTTGATCAACTATCGCATGCTTGTAGCAAATCTGTCTAATTCACCTTTCCAGGTAGGTTCCCAGGTAGGGGTGTTTCGTTTCCGTCATCTTAAATACCCTAGCCTAGACAGAACATACCTTAGACAAAAGGTCCCTTATAGATAGATTTAATACAAATTTAATCTTTTATTGGAAATCAACTTAATCCCAACCGATTCAAAAGATTAAACTTAGGTATCTAATCTCATTAGAACCTTGAACTTAGGTCTATCTCAATCCAATTTTTAAACCCTTTTAAAACATGAGTTCACCTAAGTCCGCATGCAACTCTTTCTTATTGATTTTTAGTTCTAATTTCTATTATAACAATTATAATAGGAAACAACTAAAACTAACACAATGCAAAGCTACACATACAAGGCATTCATAACTCCTATAAATAAGATTAAGTTTCATACTCCATGCATTGTTAATTCATTACTACTGGTATATAACACTTATATAACAAATCAATGAACCAAGTATACATGCTTCCATACACCCTTATACTAGAATTCTTATAATATAAAGATAATGCATGAATATGCTTAATGCATGCATCAATATAACTCTTATATTTCATGATGCATGAGCATGCTTTCTTGTAATTTCATCATGCCAATAACTATATTATGACACTTATAATATATGATGCATGAATAAAGTGCATAACCTAAAGTGAGTTTTAAATCTGTATGTCATACATTATGGCATATAAACAAACATACATCTCATGTACATTATGTAAAAGTTAATGAACCGGGATAATTAGCCTCAAATTCTCAAAAAAAAAAAGAAAAAAAAAGCTAACTATTGCAAAGCACAATGAGTCCACTGGTTCAAACAGGCGAACCGGGTCTTCAACCGTTTAGGCGAAGAATATGTCTCTTTGATCGTGTAATAACTCATTGTGATCACCTACACGATATAGTAAACTCTTTACTCAATTATTTAGAAACATTGTAAGAGCATAAACGATCGTTTAGCAATGATCGTGTACCTTTGACTATGTGATGAAGCATGAAGGCCATACGATCGTTCAACACATGTCTTAAACGATCAGAAAGATGACAACGATACGGTGAAGCATAATTGTCTAAACGATCGCTGAGCTAGTGTAAGGTATCGTATACCGCATGATCGTGTAGTTAGTGACTATGCGATGAAGCATGTTGACCTGCACAATCGTTTAATGTGTGCGCCTTTTAATAAACGATGAGCATCAAATACTCTATGCGATCGTTTACCCCTAGCGTCCACGCGATCGAGCAACCAATGCTACGCGATAGTGTAAACTCTTTACCCCAGCTAAACGATCATTTAGTAAATACAACACGGTTGAGCAGGACATTTATACACGATTGTTTAGCTAAATCTCAACGATCGTTAAGCTAATGCTATACGATACGACCAACCTTTGGTCTTCTTCCTCGAAGAGAACTGCATCTCCATTCTTCGAAACTTCATCATGAACAACTCAAACAACTTCAAACACGTTGAATACAAACTCGATTGCTTGTTAATTATGCCCAAAAATGCAGAGGCCGTTACAAATTAACACTTTGTAAATTAAAGAAAGTTTAAATAGAGGTAACCATCCCGTAAACATTCATCAACACATCCACAAATGCATTTAACTCTTAAACGCAATGCAGAAAACGTAAAACCCACCATGACAGTAAAAGAAGTTCATTGCAGTAATGGAATTTTGGAATATCAGAACAACCTGGCTTTGATACCAATTGAAGGAAATCAATCCACAAGATTTTCATGAGTAGCGGAAGGGAACGTTCCAAATTCTATTCAGGTTGAACACAAACAAGTAATTCTCTTTAATTAATTTGAATAATTCAAATCACACCAAAATTAATTTGATTTCCATCAGTTCTCATTGAGCTAACAAAGATATCTTATGGACCTATAGATTGAAGCTCCATTGATACGAGATTAATTGATTAAATACTGTTAATCAAATTAATCAATATTAATTAACAATCGATCACTCCACTAAAGACCGACAATAGAACTCTTCGCACTATAGATACATTTTTATGTCCATTAGATATAACAAATCAATAGTGTTTGACTCTTCACAAATCGCTCGTAAGTATAGCTGGGTCAAATTACCGTTTTACCCGTGTATTTATATCTAACTCCTTAAGTACTACTGATCCCTCTGATAGTCCAACTATGAGCAAACTTCTCTCAGGCAAGGAGAAGGTGAGGCATCTCATTATTTAAGCCTCAGAATCAGTCCTTAAGGGAACAATTTATCTTCTTAACTTAATTATAAAGAAGGAGTGAATTCCTTCTTGTGTAACTGTGTTCCCAACTTCCCAATCAGATGAATCCCCAAAATGGTAGACTTATTTAGTCGGTGAATTTGGCCACTTTCACCCATACAAGTCAAAATATTGCCCTTATAGGTAGAAGTTCACAACTCACTCAAGATTAAGCTCAAGTCACCTATGGTCATCTTTGTGAAATGTAAGTCTCTTTTAGCAACGGCGCTATAAAGAGAGACAACATTTCATGGTCCGCTCTTTATACAAACTTTTCTGTATAAAATACCTCCGCTCATATATCTCCACAAGAATGATCAGGAACAAATCATTTAAAGTACTTTACAATAATTGTAACAATTATAAAGCAGGTCAGTTCAGTAGTGTTACTAGGATAAGATACCTAAACTTATCCATATACTACAGACCATTTAGGTTATCACTTAAACATGATCCTCATGTATGTCTCCACATACATGTTTGAGTTACATCTGATAACCTTGGACCTTAGGTTAATAGATTATTACTGAAGAAAATCAAACCAGAGGATTTCCATGAGTAGCGGAAGGGATCGTTCCAAATTCCATTCAATTGAACACAAACAATTACAATCTAAAACGGAAACTAACAGGTCATGCATAAATAGAAATTACAACATGCTACAACAAGATTCAAGGGATAGAGTATGTGTTCCTTTGAAGAACCATTCTTTAGTCTTCTATGCATCCAACAACAGCACACGAATGCAACAAGCAGACTGCGACTGTTCGTTGCTATCGTGATTTGCTCTAGGAGTGTATTGTACAAAAGAAATTGGAGAAATAAGTTCTAAGTATAAGTGATGCATTTATGCTTTGATGCACTTAAGTAATTGTAACGCATTAGGGCGTTAGATATATGCACAAAACGCACACAACTCCTAATGATGTTCAAGTTTTTCTAAACCAGACCCAAGTATAAATCTAATTTAGGTTCCTGGTAAGTCCAGGGTCGATCTCAGGGATTCAATTAACCAAACGCAGACCTTGCGTTGTATCTACTATAGGAGTTTTCCTAAATAAATGTGAGAATTATATTATTTACATTAAATTGTTGTGCCTGTGCAAGAAGATACAAAAGAGGAGTGGTGAATGATGGATCATGCGAAAATGGAGTTTAAGGTAAGTGGACGCGTCGGTCTAAGATGAGTGTACACAACTAGGATGTGATGTGAATGACCTGGGATGAATTGCTGATCTTTTGTTTATGCATCAGACTTCATTCAACATTTCTCAACGTGAATAACATACACAGTCTATCTCTAGGATGCATGCGTCTAACCCAAAATGCAATAGACACCGGTAAGTTAATGCAACTTAGTTATTCTTTCAAACAATCTAAATTAAAGATGCTTTTACCAAGTTGTCAAGTTTGCTTGAGCGTTAGAATGAAGTTTTGCATAAAGTATTAATGCATTCAACATAAAGAAGAAATAAACAATAGTAAGTATGATGTATCAAATATATGAATTTTATAAAGAAACAAGGAGTCTTTACAAAAACAATTTTCAATCAAATGAAATGAAAGCGATAAATAAGAAGGAAACTGAGTCAAGCTAAAGAATACAATCTCTTGTAGTTCTTTGGCTCA
Source organism: Benincasa hispida (assembly GCF_027475165.1). Classification (NCBI taxonomy): domain Eukaryota; kingdom Viridiplantae; phylum Streptophyta; class Magnoliopsida; order Cucurbitales; family Cucurbitaceae; genus Benincasa; species Benincasa hispida. The sequence goes on along the minus strand of NC_143489.1, from coordinate 82,579,715 downwards.
GTCTCGTTGTATACAATCACTTGTATAGGAAATGGACGGAGTGTCTTCCTCAAGAGTGGCTTCCTCCGCTCCTTGACCGGCGGTGGTGGTAGTTCTCAACCGTTTTGATCGTCTGAACACCGCAACACAACTTCTACAGAACTAAGACTATGACTACAATTTATAGAGAGTAAGGATCTTGATAATTTTCAAACTTCTTAACTCTGGAGGGACTTCATCTATTTATAGGCGTTGGTCATGTCCACTTGGTAAATGGGCAGCATTAAAGTCCATGCCCTGGTTAGCCGCCTGACTCTTGGAAGCTTTTCAGATGCCGCCTGCTGCAAGTGCCCATACTTGCAAGTGGTGATGTGACACAATTAGCCAAGAGCAATGAATCTTTTTTGCATTGAATTCCCTCCGACGCATGGCCTTTGCATTAGAGCTTTTCCTACGGCACTTGTCTAATGCGTTAGTGTTAATCCTTGTGTTGAAATCCTGGAATACAATGCGTTAGTGCCGCGATATTTAGTAATAAAACTTCTTTTGTATGAGTTTGCTAATGTTTGAATAAATCCATGCGTTTCTTCTAAAAACGTGGAGACTTTATCATTAAAAACCTAAGTTGTTCCAACTTAAGAACAAAAAAATAACTTGTATTTCTACAAGTTATCACCACCCCCAAATTTGAACAATGCTTGTCCTCAAGCTTTCCAAAATAATTCTTTGTTATCTCGTTTGTCTTAAGTGTGCAGAGTTCGCCTCTCATCATATTCAGTCATAAGCTTGTCATAAGCTTGAGATAAGAGTTTGGAAAATATAACTCAAATTGACTCTTTCTTAAAAGGACTAAAGTTTAGTTTCAGGTGCAACAGGCCTTTTATCACAACTCTTTTCATTTCTCAGAACATTCCCATTTTTTTCTAAACCAGCAATGTGTTAGATGCTCTTTTTAAAATAAATGTCGGATAAAAAGAAAAATTATAAACTTACTTACCCATGCGTTGTTCCAGGTATCCTATTTTCATTTTGGCTTGCCCCCACGGGTGTAATGCGAGCATCCAACTACGGGTGAGAACCTTTCACAACTAAACTCATATCTAATATTCGTGCAGTTCAAGATATAATTTCCTCAGACTAGATAGAAGAGTTATATGGGATGCGTTGGTCTAGGAGACTTAACTTCGTTTTGGCTTGCCCCTACGGGTGTCATGCGAGCATCCAACTACGGCTAAGTGCCTGTTCCACTAAACTCATGTCATTTTAAGGTTTTTTTTTTTTTTTGAAGTAATGACAGAGGAGTTGTGTTTAACATTCTTCTTATTTTGTTCTCTTTTCTTTATGATGTATTTGTTTGATGCATCTTAACTCGGATTTCTCTCATCCCCAAATTTTGAGATGTGCTATACTCATCCCAAATTTGGAGACAAACTAAATGCTCATTGCTAAAAGAGAAATAAAATTTCAAAAGGCTTTGAGAGTCTGGAAAGGAGTTCTAAGACTTAAAGCTTGCACGCGTTAGAAGGTAAACTTAATCTTCTTAGAGAAGTTCAAGCCTTGTTGATTTTCCTAATGCCTACTCTATGCTTATAGATTTCATATAGTTGATATCATTGAGGTTAAGCCAAGCACAAGACTTAGAAAATATCTAAAGAACAAAAAATCAGGTATGCCAAAAGTCAAACCAAAGGAACAAAATGATAAGGAATTTCTCATTCATTTTCAAAAACCCACATGAAGTAAACAAGAAAATCAAGAAGATACAAAACAAAAGTTAAATCAATATACAAAAATAACCTAACACCCCAAAACTCTATTGTGCTGGCGTGTCGTCTCTGCATTCTTCCTCAGGGTCTTCATCCATGAAGCTCAAGGGGTTTCTAAGATGAACAGGCAGTGGAGGCAGAGCAAACATTCCAACAAAGACCGGATTAATGTATTGCGTTGTGTAAACAAATTGATCTTGCATTCATCTTGTTTGCTGCCTTAGATAATCCCTCATAACCCGATTTTGTTGCTAAAGACCTTCGATAGATGCGGCCAGTGGTCTAAGCTGATCACTGATAAAAGTATTCAACTCTTCTAAGTCTGTGCTGCATTGAGGTGGTGTTGGTTCTTCACTTCTTCCAAATGGGTCTTAAAAATTTGCTGCGTTACTTGACCCTAGCCCAGCTGGCTAAAAAATTATTGGAGGAGGCACAAAATTGGGAATTAGACTTAGTTGGGGCGAAGGAAGGGAATAAGGGATGTCTTGATCCATATGAGTTGGCTCTTGGTGCGTTTGATCAAGACTCTCTTCTCACAGGGCCAATGGTGAGTCATGGGAAGTAAGATCGAGGGTTGGTTGCGCTTCTTCAGCTGGAAGTTCAGGCTCAGCTTCATGTTCTTCATGCTCTGAAGCTTCATTGCTATGTTTAACAATCTAGACGCGTCTTCTATTGGGGGCGCGTTTGGATGATCGAGGCTTGGGTGCCACTTCCTTGGTAGGTAAGGTAGGTTGATGCGGCAAACCGGGAAGTAGATGCCTTACTAACTTTATGTCTATCAAGCCATCGATATCTTCATGATCATCCCTCAGAGGGATACCCCCACGTTCGCATAGTGCACAGATCAACCATGGATGACGCAATAAGTAGCCAGGACGCGTTCTTTTGATAAGGTCTCATAATGCATAATAGGCATGATGCTCCATTTCTTGATGTTTGCCATTTGCTTCCAGGTTTGGCTACCATCTTTAACGCATCTTCTAATTGACTTGGTGTTGGCTGTTCCAAGATGTGATTTCCTTTCGCTTCCGGATTACTGTCAATGTTGAACACTTCATTTATCTTGTCAGCTGAGAAGCACACTAACACCGCATCAACAAAAGCTATGTTCTTCTCCATGTCAAACTCACTGTTGTAGAACATGAAGATGAGGTTGGGCCAAATACGGGTGTACCCAACGCAGAACTGATTCCACCCCAATACATTTATGGTCTCAGTTATGTAAGTTGTCAGTGGGTGGCGTTTGGGGAAGAAGCCCTTTTCTACAAGTATGTCACTAAATTAATGCATTCTTCCCCAAGTCTTCTTAGGTAACGCGTCGGTTACCTTGCGTTTTCCTGCCCCATGCTCTTTTGCTTCCCTTTCCAGCTCTTTTAGTTCATTCTTCAATTCCCTTTGGAGATCCATATTTCTTCGCCCTTGTCTTGTGAGCTTGTAGTTTTCCAATTCCTGCTCTAGTGCATCGTGCCTTGAGCTATTTTCATGAATTGCACCCTTAGGTCCGGATGCAGATTTCTCTTCTTCTTCCTCCAATATCAATATTCTTTTCTTTGTTATTCTTTTTTATTTTAAGGGCCCTTCATTCGCGTCAGATGGGCGTGGTTGAGACGCGTCAGGACCAATTCTCCCTTTCTTCTTCTTCCTTTTTTTCTTCTTCTAGTTCCTCTTCAAACATCATAGCATACCGCTTAGCTTCGTCTAACTCAAGTGATGTGTTAGATGGGTCTAAACGCATCACCTGCTCTTCCTCTTGGCTTTGATTGAAGGATGCCAAGATCACACGAAAAACCTCTTGCTCGTCCAGTCGAGCCAGTTCTGCCAACTCTTCAAGATTGCGCTCTGACGCAGGACCATCAGAGGGTTGTATGGGTGGAGTAAATTGAGGGGTGCCCACTAGGGTATGAAGCATCCTAGGGGAAGATATGAGGATGGGAAAATGAGGTCGTTGGCACAACGCATCTGATTCCACGGGATAAATGGTGGCCAAGGGCTCGATAGAAAGTGGAGGTGGTGGATGCACAGCTGGTGACGGTGCATTGTGGGCATAGGCTGGGAGTGGATTATGCGTTGCACCCACCATAATGACGTTAGGGATGACTGGTGGTGGGGCAGGCTTAGTGTAGGGTTTGGAAACGGCCGTAGATGACGGACGCATCCTTGGTTTTGCAGGTGTCTTGGCCCTTGGTTTGGGGGTAGTTTTGGGTTTTGGTTGAGTGGTTTTAGGTTTAGGTTGAGGGATCTTGGTCGGAGGGGTAACGATGGCTTTGAAGGCTTTAGAAGAGAGTTTCGTGGGGGCTATGGAAGGTTTTAAAACGGACGGCTGCTGAGAAGAGGTTGCTCCGCCGTGTGTGGGTTTGGTTTGGGTGAGGGTTTTGGTGGTTTTTCTAGGGCTTGGGGGAGGAGAAATCGAAACAGAGGATGAGGAAAAAGAGCTTACCGGAGAGTCGTTCCCAAAGCTCACTGTCTGGTTCTGGCTATCTGAGGCGGATGACATTGTGGCCGAAGAAGCTCGAGCGAATCGGAAGCGAGGGAGACAAAGAGGTTTTTTTCTTTTTCTTTTGTTTCAGAGAGCTCGAGAGTGAAAATGAAGAAGAAGAAGAAGACTTCAAATTGTTGAGCCCTTTTTATAGGCTGAGAGAATTCGTGGCTAACGCCAGGTGGCGCCTAATGTCTATAATAAATGCAAAGCTGAAGGGATCGTCCCTAGGATGCATGCGTTTAACACAAAATGCAATAGACACCAGTAAGTCTATCTCTAGCTGTACTAGGCGTCCTACTTAATGCAGCTTAGTTATTCTTTCGAACAATCTAAATTAAATATGCCTTTACCAAGTTGTCAAGCTGGCTTGAGCGTTAGAATGAAGTTTTGCATAAAGTATTAATGCATTCAACATAACAAGAAATAAACAATAGTAAGTATGATGGATCAAATATATGAATTTTATAAAGAAACAAGGATTCTTTACAAAAACAATTTTCAATCAAATGGAATGAAAGTGATAAATAAGAAGGAAACTGAGTCAAGCCAAAGAATACAATCTCTTGTAGTTTTTTGGCTCAGTCTTGTTGTGTACAATCACTTGTATAGGAAGTGGATGGAGTGTCTTCCTCAAGAGTGGCTTCCTTCGCTCCCTGACCGGCGGTGGTGGTGGTTTTCAACCCTTTTGATTGTCTCAACTCCATGGCACAACTTCTACAGAACTAAGACTATGACTAAAATTTACAGAGAGTAAGGATCTTGATAATTTCCGAACTTCTTAACTCTAGAGAGACTTCATCTATTTATAGGTGTTGGTCACGTCCACTTGGTGAATGGGCAACATTAAAGTCCATGCCCTGGTCAACATTAAAGTCTATGCCTTGGTTAGCCGCCTGACTCTTGGAAGCTTTTCAAACGCCGCCTGCTGCTTAGAAGCTTTTCAGATGCTGCCTGTTGCAGGTCCCATACTTGCAAGTGGTGATATGACATAATCAGCAAAGAGCAATGAATCTTCTCTACGTTGAATTCCCTCCAATGCATGGCCCTTGCATTAGAGCTTTTCCTGCGGCACTTGTCTAATGCGTTAGCATTAATCCTTGCGTTGAAATCCTGTAATACAATGCGTTAATGCCGCGATATTTAGTTATAAAACTTCTTTTGTATGAGTTTGCTAATGTTTGAATAATCCATGCATTTGTTCTGAAAATGAGGAGAATTTATCATTAAAAACCTTAGTTGTTCCAACTTAAGAGCAAAAAAATAACTTGTATTTCTACAAGTTATCAGCGACCAACAACACGAACACAACGATCGTCCCGATGCTCCTCAAACCCAATCGTGTCCAACTCGATTCACGAACAGAGTAGGGACACCACCACAAGTGTTACCTTGGTATTTTCGGTGTGAGAATCCAAGAGTTGTAGGCTCTGTATGATCTTGGCTTGAAAAATCAGGAGGTATGTGATCGAGTAGACGATCGAGTAAGTGGAAGATATGACACTGTCTATCGCATAGACGATGTACTCGATCTTTTAGTAAATGAAGCCTATTGTATAGACTTTTCTACTCGATCGTGTACCAACGATCAGCTGAATGGCTATCATATAGTCAACTCTAAGCGATCGTTTAGTCTCTCAACGACTATCGCTTAGTAAAACAATTTTACTTAATAGCCTTTTTTCCGTGAGTACTTTCGAATGAAGAATTTAGGAAAACAATCTTCCTTTTGTCACACGGTTACCATAAAACTACCAATAACTTCCCACTCAAATAGTTATTTGAGAAAAATAAATTAATTATCATATAATTAATATATTATAAATAAATATGATAACCAACTTATCTTATTATATTTATAACCTATAGTTTTAATATTTCATCACATGAAACATATAAACAATAGTTTTTTTTTTCTATTTAATGGTATTTAATGTAAATCATATTTACATTAATTCCTCCAAATAATGTATCTAATACTTAATTTTAGGACACCCCCGCTCGCATGTCTCCACAAGAATGGTCAGGATCTACCATCTGTTGTAGTTCATAACACTTGCAAGCCTTTACAAAGTGGACCGTATTCGTAGTGTCACTAGGTTCAGGTATCCCTCCTTAATCCTTATACTACAGAACTTTGTAGATTTTACTTAAGGCATGATCCACTTGTATATCTCATATATGTGCTTAAGTTTTCATACAATAACCATGGAGCTTTCTTTATTGGATATGAGTAAATGCAAAATAAAATAACTCTTATTTTATTCATAACAATGTGTACAGTTTACAAACTATGAGACTCCAGGAGAATTAGGACATCAATTCCAACAATCTTCCACTAGTCCTAATGCCTTGAGAGACTAATGTACAATACATGAAAACTTACAAGTACAATATACAATAAACTAGGCATACTCTATACCCTAGTATCATCTCCCACTTGCCCTAGACAAGATGTCGCATGTCCCATAGACCTAGACTCTCTAGATGACCCTCGAACAATTTAGCTGTGAGAGTCTTTGTAAATGGATTAGCAACCTTGTGCTTCGACGCGTTCTTCGTGGCTATCACATAACCTCGATGCACAATCTCCCCGATCAAGTGATATTTTCGTTCTATATGCTTGCCTCTACGATGACTCTGAGGCTCCTTCGAATTTGCCACAACCCCACTGTTACCACTATAAAGAGTGATTGGAAATCCATATTTGGACCAACTTTCAAATATTTAAGGAATTTCCTCAGCCAAACAGCCTTCTTAGCTGCTTCACAAGCAGCTACGTATTCCGCTTCCTTAGTGGAGTCTGCAATGCATCCTTGCTTGATGCATCGCCACACTACAACCCCTCCATCAGAGTGAACACTGACCCTGATGTCGATTTACGAGAATCTCTATCATTCTAAAAGTCAAAGTCTATGTATCCTGTAAGGATCAAATCCTTATCTCCATACACGAGCATGTAGTCCCTCATTCTCTGAAGATACTTGAGAATCATTTTGACCACCGTCTAATGATCTTGGTTTGGATTGATAACAACTGACAATCCCTACTGCATAGCAAATGTCGGTCCTAGTTCACAACATTGAATACATTAAGCTTCTAACAGTTGAAACATAGGGAATCCGTCTCATCTCCTCAACCTCTTGAAGTGTCTTAGGACATTGATCCTTAGACAAAATGATTTCATTCCTGAAGAAACCCCTCTTGGGATCCTACATCCTGTACCTGATCAATATTTGATCGATGTACGATGCCTGAGACAAGGCTAACCTATTGTTCTTATGATCCCGAATGATCTGGATCCCTGGAACATACTACGCCTCACCTAAATCTTTCATTTGGAACTAGGTAGTTAGCCACTTCTTAATGTCAATCAGAAATCCTAAATTATTCCCAATGAGTAGGATATCGTTCACATATAGTACCAAGAAAGCTACTGAGTTATTGATGATGTTCTTGTAGACACAAGGCTCATCAATATTCTAATCAAAGCCAAACGATTCGATCACACTGTCAAATCCAATGTTTGATGCCTAAATTTATGAAGTGTGGAAAATATGGATGATATATGTTGATGGATAGTGTTGTGCACTCAAGTATCCCCAGCGGAATCCAAGTGTAAATTCCTCTAAGTTTCCTGGTAAGTTTAGGGTCGAACACGGGGACTTATGAAAATAGTCGTGTTAAAGATTTTTATAAAAACTTGCGGTAACCGATTAAATAAATAAGTGTTGGATTGTTGTTGCGTTAATGAAAATAATAATGAATGCGGCAGGGTTCGAAAAGAGTTAGCAATGATAAATACGATGAATATGCGGTGAACGGGTTAAGAAGGGTTTCGGCTAACACTCCCTAGGTTGCGTTCATGCCTTGCGATCATGCATCATGCATACAATAGTAAGCAGCTTCGCACTACCTTCATGTTGGTTGGAGATGGGAGCTTTTCAATTGCGTCAATCTTTGCTTTGTCCACCTTCAACCCTTCTCGGGAGACCTTGTGTCCCAATACTATACCCTCTGTCACCATGAAGTGACATTTTTCCCAATTGAGCACCAGGTTCATCTCTTTGCATATTTTCAGTATTTTCTCCAGATTGGCCAGGCAGACTTCATAAGTGTTCCCATAAACAGAGAAGTCATCCATAAATATTTCTATTGAGTTCTCGAGGTAATCTAAAAAGATCGCCATCATGCACCTCTGGAACGTGCTTTGTGCATTGCAGAGGTCGAATGACATGCAGTGAAAAGCGAATGTCCTATATGGGCAGGTGAATGTGGTTTTGTCTTAGTCTTCAAGAGCTATCATGATCTGGTTGTACTCGACGTATCCATCCAAGAAATAGTAAAAATCATTCCCCGCTAATCTGTCCAGCATTTGATCGATGAATGGCAGAGGGAAGTGATCTTTCTGTGTGGCCGCATTCAATTTGCGGTAGTCCATACAGATGCGCCATCCAGTGATGGTCCTCTGCGGTATTAATTCATTGTTCTCATTGGGGACTACCGTCATTCCACCCTTCTTCGGCACACATTGCACGAGGCTGACCCACATGCTATCTGCAACGAGATAGATAATGCCCGCATCCAGACATTTGATAATCTCTTTTTTGATGACCTCCTTCATCGTAGGGTTAAGTCTGCGTTGATTTTCAATGGTTGCTTTGTGGTCGTCCTCAAGACGAATGTGGTACATGCAGTACGCGGGGCTAATTCCTCTGATATCAACGAGCGTCCAACCGATTTCTCGCACATGCTTTTTGAGAATGCTCATCAATGCATTCTCTTGATCTGCATTGAGCGCAGAGGAAATTATTACTGGCAGCTTCTCATTCTGCCTCAAAAATGCGTACTTCAGATGCGTTGGTAGGGATTGTTCAATGGTTGGTGTCTCCATGAGGGAAGGTTGCGTTATTTTTCTTTCTTCCTTCGACTCTTCTTTTTGCGTTGCGATCGGTCCTTCTTCCTTGTCCATTTTTGCTACAATCGCATTGCAGGCAGCTACGGATGCATCGACATCCTTTTCTTTATACTCTTCATCAGACTTTTCTTCTTCAGTCAAATTCAAGTCATCTTTTGAATCTGGCAGGTCTTGCTCATCAGAAAATTTCATGGCACGAATTATATTAAATTTGAGCTTCTGTCCGTTTATGCTCAAAGTGATCTCGCCCTTGTGCACATCAATTTGTGCACGACCCGTTGATATGAAACATCGCCCCAAAATGATGGGCACATATTTATCGACCTCGTAATCTAGGATGATGAAGTCAGCTGGTAAAATAAATTTATCAATCGTGATCAGCACGTCCTTCACCTTACCCTTTGGGTGAACTAAAGATCTGTCGGCCAGTTGGAGAGTCACGGATGTGGGCACAAGTGGCCCCATATTAGTTGTTGAAAGATTGATAGCGGCATCAAATTTATGCTAGCCCCCAAGTCACACAGGGCTTGCCCAATATAAAGTCCTCCTATGGAGCAAGGAATAGTGAAGCTCCCAGGATTGCTCATTTTCGGTGGGATAAAATATTTAGAACTTTGTGTTAATGCCATCGTGGAAAATTTTCTAGCACCTCTTTTCTTGGTTACCATGTCCTTCAGAAACTTGGTATAAGCAGGCATTTCCTCAATCGCTTCACTGAAAGGAATATTAACATGTAATTGTTTCAGCATAGATATGAAGCATTGGTACTGTACCTCTTCGTTTTTCTTCTTCTTTAGCCTCTGAGAGAAAGGTGGCAACTGGACTTTCACGGTTCCTGTTTCATTTGTCTTTGAGGTTGATGCAAACTCAGGTTCTACTACTTCATTTTCTTTTTCTTCTTATTGCATTGGCTCAATCTCAGGTTCAGCTGCGATGGAGGTTGATCTGTTCTGCTCCTTCTTTTCTCCCTCCACAGTCTTTCCACTGCGTAATGTCATAATCTGACATTGCTCCTTACCTGAACCCCCTGGGTTGCGTGAAAGCTCGGTTGAACTTGGCAGCGCCCCTTGCGGTCTACTTTTGAGCTCATTTGCAATCTGGCCTATTTGCAATTCAATATTGCAGATGGACGTAGCCTGACTTTGAAGCACTGTCTCATTTTTCTCTATATATTGCTTCAATAGGCTCTCTAGGGAAGAAGATTGTGGTGGTTGTTGTGAGCTACTTGCTTGGTTGCTCTGTTGACCATTGCTACATTGAAAGAATCCTGGTGGCCTTTCTTTTTGTGCCACGATTGAAAATTTTGTTGTTGATTCTTCCAAGCAAAGTTTGGGTGGTTTTTCCACCCAGGGTTGTAGGTGTTGGAAAAGGGGTTGTTCTTTACAAAATAAACAGACTATGGTTTTTGTGAACAATTCTCCATTGCATGCCCATCACCGCAAGTCGCACACCTTGCGGTGTTTTGACTTATTGTGTTGATTTGCCCACCTTGCGGTGTTGGGCTGCTGATCATCGTTCCTTTAATCAAATTCATCATTGCGGTAATTTGATTTTGCAATGAAACAATAGCACCGTTATTTGCATCCGAATCTTTGAGTCTTAATCTCTAGTCGTTCTCCCTCCAGTCTTCATTATTCTTGGAGATGCAATCTAGGATATTCTTCGCCTCATCATAAGTCTTGTCAAGCAGACCAATTGCTGCCGCATTGGCAGCGGTCTGCGAAGCAGGATTCAAATCGTGGTAGAAAATTTCCATTTGAAGGCAGTCTGGCAGCCCATTATGCGGACAATCTCGGACCAACCTTTTAAACCTCACCCAGGCATCACTGAGCGATTCGTCCATATCTTGTTCAAAATTAGTAATAAGTTTTCTTCGTCTGGCATTCTCTGTAGGTGGGAAATACTTCTTTATAAACTTCTCCACCACCTGATCCCAAGAAGTGATCTCTCCTGGTTTGAGCGAATAAGCCCATTTCCTTGCCTGATCACAGAGAGAAAATAGAAACAGCATAATCGAACCTCTTCAGCAAAGATGTTCGGGAACACAAAAGTATTGCAGATTCAATAAAACTTCAGAGGTGGGCGTGCGAATCCTCACCACGCCTTCCTCCAAATTGACCTACAGCCTGGATCATCTACAGCATCACCGGTTTCATTTCCAATCTACTTCCGTCTAAGGCAGGCCTCATGATTCCTGGAGAGAAATCATAGAGGTTTGGCGATGCATAGTCCCTAATGGGCCTATTTCGATCGTTTGCCAACAGAATTGGATTTTCATGACATTATTGTTGTTTGGTGCTTTATTCCTATGCTGCTCCACCATCTCTTCTTTATCGAATTATGGTTGTTGTTGGTGGTCTCTTAGTCTCCTTCAAAATGTTCTCTCAATATCTAGATCGTAGTTTGCCAAAGATTGAGAGTTCTGCAAACAATTCACAAAAATTACTGTTAACAACTATTTTGGCGAAGTCCCCAGCAACAGCACCAAAAACTTGATCCTTAAATTTATGAAGTGTGGAAAATATGGATGATATGTGTTGATGGATAGCATTGTGCACTCAAGTTTCCCCAGCGGAATCCAAGTGTAAATTCCTCTAAGTTTCTTGGTAAGTCCAGGGTCGAACACAGGGACTTGTGAAAATAGTTGCGTTAGAGATTGTTATGAAAACTTGCAGTAACCGATTAAATAAATAAGTGTTGGCTTGTTGTTGCATTAATGAAAATAATAATAAATGCGGCAAAGTTCGAAAAGAGTTGGCAACGGGAAATACGATGAATATGCGGTGAACAGGTTGAGAAGGGTTTCGGCTAACAATCCCTAGGTTGTGTTCATGCCTTGCGATCATGCATCATGCATACAATAGTAAACCACCTCTCAGCGTGAATGCCATGGCTTCTAAGGCTAGAAGGCATGCGATAAATATGCGATAAGTCTATAGGGTTTACATATAAACCTCTATCTCTATTTATGCGATGACAACATGACATTCACACGAATATGCGACCGCATAATATCATTCCTATTCCTAGGATGCATACGATGCAAGTTGACAAACAAAGCTTATCTCTAAGACCCTATTTCTCGTTTATGCAAGCCTAATCTTGCTCTTTCAAGTCAGATTCTAACCTAGCTCTCTCGAGACATTAGGTTCTTCCTTTAGATTCTCTCTCGAGCAACTCTAAAAGGATGTTTCACACAGCATAAAACAAGACAATAGCAAGTAATGAACTTCCTAGATCATGTTAGCTTCGTTCTTCTCAATCCATTCAACTAGTTTAACTACTCGTGCATATTAAGAGAGTGAACAGATGTAGAAATAGAACTTCCATTGAATAGATAAAATATGAAGTACAGAATAATTATGCAAGTATAGTAAAGAGCCTAGAGCAATTTCTTGCCACTAGGTGTTACACTGTTCTACTCGTGCTCTAAAGATATTCTCGCTTTCGCAAGAGTCAACCCGCTCTCTACTCTTACACCCCAAGGTTCTCTCTCGAGCCGCCTTGGACGATCTCCGGCGTTACCATTCTTCTCTAGCTCCGCTGTGAAATGGAAAAGAAAACTATGAACAGAGGTGTGAACTTGTAATGTGATGAAGTAATTGACTGCTTAACCCTTTCTCTGAAGAATGCACTTGGTATTTATAGGGAATCAATGATGAAAGGTGGCTTCTCTCTCCTGGTTGTACAGATGGGACAACTTTAATTCTTGACTGATGCGCCGAATAGTTGTCACCAATAAAGCTGGATGTACTTTGTGACCGTTATCGGCTGTCAACTTAATTTGGATCCGACTGCTGTCAGCTTTCTGTCCCATCGATCTTAATTGTTCTTTCGTCCGGATGCACCCACCATGTTTCGGTGATTCTTCTTGGGTGGATGTTTATGAGCACGATCAATGCAAAGTCTTGTGGTGAAGTTGTGCTCGACCGATGTATTCCTATGATTGCATTCTTTGCATTGCGTTAACGCATTATTCTGGACAAAAATATAGAGATCAACTGCCCTAATGTGTTGGACGCATTCGCCACAATATTGTAGAATTTATGCTTAATGGACGCAATTTAACATATTTTATCAACGCAATCAAACATTGTTTAAGAACTTAGCACTATGATAATGTGCATTTCTGTCCGTTATCAATGTTCCACAATTTAGACGCTTGTTTCAGCCTATAAATGGACCTATTAAGCTTGCAAACTATTTGCTCTTTATCTGGAACTATGAAACCCTCTGGTTAAGCCATGTAGATGGTCTCCTCAAGATTACCATTAAGAAAGGTAGTATTGACGTCCATTTGCCATATCTCATAATCATAAAATGTGGCTGTGGAAAGGAGTATCCTGATAGACATCAGCATGACAACAGGTGAAAAAGTTTCCTCATAGTCCACTCCTTTGACTTAGGTATAACCCTTTGCCACAAGTCTAGCCTTAAAGGTTTGCACATTTCTACACCTCGTTTTCACTTATAGATCCACTTACACCCTATAGGTTTTACCCCATCATGCTGATCCACAAGTTCCCAGACTTTATTGAAGTACATAGACTTCATCTCTTGGTTCATGGCCTTAATCCACTCATCCTTGTCAACATCCTCCATTGCTTGCTTAAAAGACAATGGATTCTCGAACCCATCATTAAAAATGACATTCTGGGTTTCAGTCAAACTCATGTAGCGATCTGGTAGGTTCACAACTATTCCACTACATCGATGCAATTTCAACTCTTGAGATGGTTGACTAGATGTACCGACCTCAAAAACTCTTGTTGATCTGTCAGTCTATTCAACAACTCTGGTTGAACCCTCAGTAGTCTCAATCTCACTAGAAATCTCACGTCAAACAAGCTTACTTCTTGGTTTATGATCCCTGATTTGGTCTCCTTCCAAGAACATAGCATTTTTAGAAACAAACGCTTTGTTCTCACTCGGATCATAGAAGTATCCACCCCTCGTTTCCCTGGGGTAGTATACAAAGAGGCAAACTTTCGAACATGGTTCCAACTTCTTCGGGTTAGTCACAAGCACGTGGGCCGGACACTCCAAAATCCTGCAATGGCGTAAACTACCTTTACTGACTCTCCACAGCTCAAAAGGTATTTCTGAAACACTTTTTGAGGGAATGTTGTTCAGAATATAACATGCAGTCTCCACTGCAAAACCCTAAAACGAGTTTGGAAGATAAGCATAACTCATCATAGACCGAACCATGTCCAATAAGGTTATATTTCTCCTTTCTGATACACCCTTTTACTGAGGTGTACCTGAGGTAGAGAGTTGGGATGTAATTCCATATTCTATCATATAGTTCTAAATTGGAGGTCCATATACTCTCCACCATGATCAGATCATGTGTTTTTATCTTCTTACCTAAATGTTTTCAACTTTAGCCTTATACTCCTTGAACTTGTAAGGGCTTTAGACTTACGTTACATTAGGTAGAGATACCCGTATCTTGAATGATCATCTATGAAAGAGATAAAATATTCATACCCACCTCAAGCCTTAACACTCATCAAACAACAAAGGTCAGAATGTACAAGTCCAATGCTTCCTTGGCTTTGTAACCTTTTCTAGTTAAAGGTCGTTTGGTCATCTTGCCTTCAAGGCATGATTCACACACCAGCAAAGAGTTTTCTTCTAAACTCTTTAAAAGTCCACATTTCACCAACTGCTCAACCCTATTGAGGTTGATATGACCTAATCTTAGATGCAAAAGATTGGCGTTTTCCTGAGGACAAACCTTTGGCCTTTTAGTTGTTGTCACTGTACTGAACACTTTAGTATTAGGCTTTTATGACTAATGGCCTTAGTACATACAAGTTAGTTTCCATTGAACCAAAACTAATCTCTATTTCATTCTTGAAAATAAACACTTTGCTCAAAAAAAAAAAAAGGAGACGGTATAATCTTGTTCAATGAGACAAGAAACCGAGATTAAGTTCTTCTTGATATGAGGAACTACAAAAACATTATCCAGTAAAGATAACGCTTCTTTCCAAAAATAACTTTAGCCTGTCTACAGCAATAGCTGAAACAACCTCACTAGTACCGATTCGAGGAGTCATCTCTCCCTATGGCAACGTTTTCCAGGAACTAAATCCTTGGTAAGAGGAACTAGCATGATTAGTAGCACTCGAATTAAGGATAAAGGCAGAATCATCATTCTCTACCAAACACGTGTCCAAGACAAATAAATAATATTTATTCTCTTTAGACATCCTCCTCTTTTGGAGAGTAGTGGAATTAGTATCAGAACCAAAATATTCTCCAAGTTCCATGTCAGAGAACATTTCTCGTCGATGAACTTTAACGGAGTCAGCAACACTTGTTTTCTCTTCCTGGAGATTAACTTGGAAACTGATACTACTGGTATTTTTGTCATCCATCCCTCTGTGCTCGAAAGGTAAGAACTGACGTTCAAACAATTCTTGCAACGAGTCCATGATCTTACGTGCAATGACTATGTTCTCAACCATTTTGGCAAAAGCATCAGCTATGCTAGCCAATATGTGAAGTCGGGCAAATGAATTATGCTTCATCCACAACTCATATGCATTACAAACACTTCGCGATGCATCAAGGGTTGGAACTTGAGGACACTCCTCAACCATGACAAACTCGAGGTCATTTACCACGAAATACGTTTTACAATACTCTTTCCATTATATGAAATCGGTCAAACTAGAGGCATTTAACGAAAAATCAAACATGTTGTTGAAAACAAAAACACATTGACCTACGTTATATTTTAAGTGAATACTCGTTGAAAAACATACATCATCAAATACAGTTTAGCAAAACTAACATGAACATCATGTGACATCTAGTTTTACAATGACGCTTCAAAGGTTTAATACAAAAGCCGCCGAAGGGTGGTCAATTTATCCCTCCTTTGAATTGAAACATTCTCAACCAATCATTAATACCAAAACAACTCTTGTTCCTATAACGACTAACCATCATTGATTTGGTCAAGAAACCATAAACTTACTTAGCAATTTCCCGTAAGTGTGACCCGTCATTTTAGGCCCTAGAGTTCCACCCCAAACATCCAATCCAAAGGGAAAAATCCAATTGGGGAAAAAACTTAAGTGACCCTATCCATTTCTGGAGTTTACCTTGATATCAACCAACTGCACAAAACCCATCCAAAGGGGGACGCTCCTAGGGTGCCACGAGGGAGTGCAAGAATGATCTCACGGTGCAAACCAATGAAGGAGACCGTAGGACGTGTTGACACACACCCTTCATCCACTTACTATAAACACTCTCTCCATCCACCTTGATATTGACTCGTGCAAACACCATCCGAAGGGGGATGCTACCAGCGCACCACGAGGCCAAGCATGAATCTCATGGCGTGAACATTTAGGGTGAAATGTGAGTGGAATCATTGACATATCATATATATCTGTTCCTGAGTATTTTATAACTTAGGGTTTAGTTTACTTAGGGAAAACACGATTAAGAATTTTAACTAAGTGAATTTTTAGGTTTGTCCAAGAGTAACTTTTACCTTGGATAGTTGACTAACTTTTGATCATCATTCATTAAACTCTTTAATGGAGTCTTTGACCAACTATTGCATGCTTGCAGAAAATCTATCTAATTCACCTTTTCAGGTACATTCCTAGGTATGGGTGTTTCGTTTCCATCAACTTAAGTACCCTAACCTAGATAAAACCTGCCTTAGATAAAAGGTCCCTTATAGATATATTTATTACAATTTTAATCTTTTATGCCAATAAATTTAATCTTATTAAATCGATTTAAAAAGTTTAAACTAGGTTGCTAATCCCATTAGAACCTTGAACTTAGGTCTATCTCAATCCAATTTTAAAACCCTTTTAAAACATGAGTTCACCTAAGGTCCCATGCAACTCTTTCTTATCAATTTTAGTTATAATTTCCATTATAACGCTTATAACAGAAACAACCAAAACCATCCACAACCCTAAGCAAACACATACAAGGAATTCATGATGCATACGAATTAGCCTAAGTGTCATGCTCAATGCATTGTCTATTCATTGCTACTTTTTATAACTTTTCTAAAAATAAGCAACGAATTAAGCACACATGCTTCCATTGACCCTTATACTATAAAGCTTATAATATAAAGATGATGCATGAATATGCTTACTGCATGCATAAATATAACTCATATATTTCATGATGCATGCGCATGCTTTCTTGTAATTTTATCATGCCATATTATAACACTTTAATACATGATGCATGAATAATTGCACAACCTAAGGCAGGTTTCAAATCTATATGTCATACACTATGCCATATAAACCACATCTTATGTATATTAAACAAAAGTTGATGAACCGAGATAATTAGCCTCAAATCCTCAAAACTAAAGCTAACTATTATAAAAGCAAAGAGTCACTAATTCAAACAGACGAGCTGGGTCTTGAACCTTTCGGTCGAAGTCTGCGTCTCTATTGATCGTGTACCAAACACGAGTGATTGCCTACACAAAACAGTAAACGCTTTATTCAATCGTTTACCAACGCTTTCAGAGCTAAACGATCGTTTAGCAACGATTGTGTACCCCTTACTATGCGATGAAGCTGAGGTATGCAATCGTGCAGTACGCAACGCATAATGCAAACCGTACATGATCGTCTAAACGAAAACAATGCGGTGAAACACAATCGTCTAAATGACCGCTGAGCGAGCGCCAAAGTATCACATACTGTGTGATCGTGTAGTCAGTGACTATGTGATGAGGCATGCTAACTGCACAATCGTTTAGTGCACACCTCTTTTATTAAAAAATGAGCATCAAATGCTCCCACTCAATCGTTTACCTCCAGCGTCTACGTGATCGGGCAACCAACGCTACGCGATAGAGTAAAAGCTTTACCCCATCGTTTAGCATTAGCTAAATGATCGTTTAGTAAATACCACACGATCGCATAGAAAAATCTACACGATCTTTTAGCCAAATCCCAATGATCGTTTACCTAAGGCTACACGATACGACCAACTCTTGGTCTTCTTCCTCGCTGAGAACCACATCTCCATGCTTCAAAACTTCATCATGAACTACTCAACAAACTCAAACACTTTGAATTATAGACTCAATTGCTTGTTAATTATGCCCAACAACACAGGGGCCCTTACAAATTAACACTTTGTATCAAAAGAAAGCATTTAAACAGAGGTAGTTAACCCATAAACATTCATCAACACCATCCACAAACGCATTTAACACTTAAACTCAAATGCAGAAAACCTACCACGACTGTAAAAGAAGTTCAAAACAGAAGTGAAATTTGGAATATCAGAACAACCTGGCTCTAATATCAATTGAAGCAAATCAGACATGGGGATTTCCATGAGCAATGAAATGATCGTTCCAAATTCCATTTGATATTGATCATACACTATTACAGTACAAGAAACATAAACTAATAGGTCATGAATAATACGAAATTACAGCATGCTTACAAATGAGATCAAGGGATAAAGTATTATACCTTTAAAGACTCATTCTTCAAACTCCCTCGATCACGAATGCTCATTCAGTCTCTAAGATAGCAACACACGAATGCTTGAACACAACAACCGTAACACAGAACGATCAACAGCAACCACCATATGAACACTGCGAACACACAATGAACGACCTCCAAAACCTCAGACTCAGTCGAGTTGAGTGAGGACACCACCACAATGGCTACCTTAGCCTTCTTGGTGTGAGAATCTAGAATTGTGGGCTTTGTGTGGAATTGGTTAGAGGAAGAGACTGAAGGAACAACAATCGTGTAGACGATTGAGCAAGTGGGAGATGAGAAGTGTCTATCATATAGACGAATGCTTGATCATTTAGAAGAAGGCAGCCTATCGTACAGACAATGCCTTACGATCATTTAGCTACGACCAACTTAGTGAACTAACGTATAGTAACACTCCACGATCATTTAGTCTCTCTATCAGCTATGGTTTAGTGAATAAATTTCACTTGATGGATTTGCCGTGAGTTTCTTTCCGAGAATAGAAACTCGCCTAAATTTAGGAAAACCTTTTTTCTTTTATCTCACAGTTACCATACAAACCACCAATAACCTCCCACTAAATTGGTTATTAGATAAAAAGATATAATTATTCAATAATTAATATTATTATAAATATATGATAACCAACTTACCATATTATATTTATAACCTATAGTTTTAATATTTCATCTCAAGAAACATACAAACCATAGTTCTTTTTCTATTTTATGGTACTTAATGTAAATCTCATTTACATTAATCCTCCACTTGATAAATCTCATACATCACACTAATTATATCATATATAATCGAATTTTCTCTTGTCAATTTGAACATTGCAAATCACCACCAAGAACTAATTCTCAACTTGAATCCATTAGGCTACCAAGGGGACCTTATGAACCTGTAGCTTGAAGCTCCAATGGTATGTGAATAACTGATAAAATCTTTAGTCACGGGATCCACCATCTGTTAATTGTCGGGCAGTCCACTAAAGACCGACAACTGCACTCTCCTTACTGAAGATATATTTTGTATCCATATCAACCAATCAACAATGCGATAACCCTTCACAAATCGCTCGTAAGTACAGCTGGGCCAATAACTATTATGTCCCTGTAGTTACATCTAACTTCTTATGTACCACTGATCCCTCTAATGAACATAAGTCATGGTTCTACTATGACTGAGTCCTCTCTTCCAAAGAGAAGTTGTGGCCACTATGTCCAAGACTTAGAATCAGCCCTTAAGGGAGCAATCTACCTACTTACCCCTGCTTCAAGAAAGGAGTGAATTCCATCTTGTGTAACTGAGTTCCCAACTCCCAAATCAGACAAATCCCCAAAAAGTTAGGCATGATGAGTTGGCAATTTGGCCACTCTCACTTATACTAACCAAAGGACCGATCTCAAAGGCAAGAGTTCCTAAAACACTCAGGATTGAGGTCTTGTCACCTATGGTCATTTAGGTGAGTTGTAAGTCTCATGTATCAACAACATTATATAAAGAGACGAATTATCTCGTGGTCCGATCTTATAAAAACTCTTTGTATAGGACACCCCCGCTCGCATGTCTCCACATGAATGGTCAAGTTCTACCATCTGTAGTAGTTCACGACACTTATAAACCTCTACAAAGCGTGTCGTATCTGTAGTGTCACCAGGATCAAGTATCCCTCCTTAATCCTTATACTACAAACCTTTTTAGGTTATCTCTTAAGGCATGATCCACTTGCATATCTCATATACATGCTTAAATTTTCATACAATAACCATGGAGCTTTGTTTATTGGATATGAGTAAACGAAAAATAGAATAACTCTTATTTTATTCATAACAATGTATATAGTTTACAAACTACAAGACTCCGGGAGAATTAGGACATCAATCCCAACAGATGTAACTACAGGGGAAAAACGATAACTTTTGTCAAGTTGTAGTTACAAATAATTTGTGATAGGTTATCATACCGTTGATTGGTTATATCAGATAGAAACAGAAATATATCTGAAGTGCGAAGAGTGCAATAGTCGGCCTTTAATGGAGTGACAGATAATTAATGGATGTTGAATAATTTAATTAAAGAAGTTCAATTTAGTCTAGTTCTCTCGGAGTTGCGATTGGTGTCCTAATTCTCTCGGATTCTCGTAGTTTGTAAACTATACACATTGTTTTGAATAAAATAAGAGTTATTTTATTTGGCATTTACTCATATCCAATAAACAAAGCTCCATGGTTATTTTATATAAACTTAAGCATGTATATGAGATATACAAGTGGATCATGCCTTAAGTGATAACCTAAAAAGGTCTATAGTATAAGGATTAAGGAGCGATACCTGATCTGGGTGACACTACGGATACAACCCGCTTGTAGAGGTTTACAAGTGTTGTGAACTACTACAAATGGTAGATTCTCACCATTCATGTCGAGACATGCAAGCGGTGGTATCTTATACAAAGAGTTTGTATAAGACCGGACCACGAGACGAATAGTCCCTGTATATAATGTTGTTGATACTTGAGACTTACATCTCACCTAAACGACCATAGGTGACATGACCACCATCCTGAGTGTTTAGGGAACTCCTGCCTCTGAGAGGGATCCATTGATTAGTATGGGTGAGAGTGTCTAGATTGCCAACTCAACATGCCTATCTTTTTGGGGATTTGTCTAATTTGGGAGCTGGGAACTCAGTTACACAAGATAGAATTCACTCCTTCCCCGAAGCAAGGGTAAGTAGGTAGATTGCTTCCTTAAGGGCTGATTTCGGGTCTTGAACATAGTGGTCATAACTTCTCTTTGGAAGAAATGACTCAGTCATAGTAGGACCATGATTTATGTTCATTAAAGGGATCAATGGTATTTAAAGAGTTAGATGTAAGTACAGAGGCATAGCGGTTATTGGGCCAACTGTACTTATGAACGATCTGTGAAGGGTTATCGCACTGTTGATTCGTTGATATGGACACAAAATATATCTGTAGTAAGAAAACTATAACTGTCAATCTTTAGTGGAGTGCCCGACAGTTAACGGATGGTGGATCCCCTGACTAAAGAATTTAGTTAGTTATTCACATACCATTGGAGGTTCAAGCTACAGGTCTATAAGGTCCCCTTGGTAGCTCAATGGATTCAAGTTGAGAATTAGTTCTTGGTGTTGATTTGAAATGTTCAAATTGATAGGAGGAAATTCAATTATATATGATATGATTGGTGTGATGTATGAGATACATCAAGTGGAGGATTAATGTAAATGAGATTTACATTAAGTACCATAAAATAGAAAAAGAGCTACGGTTTATATGTTTCATGAGATGAAATATTAAAACTATAGGTTATAAATATGCTATGGTAAGTTGGTTATCATATATATTTATAATAATATTAATTATTGGATAATTATCTATTTTTCTCTAATATTCAATTGAGTGGGAGGTTATTGGTGGTTTATGGTAACGTGAGATAAAAGAAAAATGTTTTCCTAAATTAAGTAAGAGTTGCTATTCTCGTAAAGGAACTCACGGATTTTTGTCAAGTGAGATTTGTTTTCACTAAACGATAGCACATGAGAGACTAAACGATCATAGAGTGATACTATATGGCAGCTCACTCAGTTGGTCGAGTTGAACGATCGCGGGGCTTTTACTATACGATAGTTTGCCTTCTTTTAAACGATTGACCATTCGTCCATACGATAGACGTCTTCTCATCTCCCACTTGCTCAATCATCTACACGATTGTTATTTCTCCAGTCTCTTCCTCTAACCAAGTCCAAATAGAGCTCACATTTCTAGATTCTCACATCGAGAATACCAAGGTAGCCATTATGGTGCTGTCTTACTCAACTCGACTAATTCGAGGTTTTGGAGGCCATTCGCTTGGTTTGTGATCTTGGAGATCGTTGTGTTCGAGTTTTTTGTTGATTGTGCTCTGTTGCAGTCGTAGTATTCGAGCATTCGTGTGTAACTTTCTTGGAGACTGAACGAGCGTTCGTGATCGAGGGAGTTTGAAGCATGAATCTTCAAAGGTATGTATTTGTTATCCCTTGATCTTTTTGTAAAGCATACTGTAATTTCGTATTGTGCATGACTTGTAAGTTTTCGTTTCTTGATTGTAATTGTGTATGTTCAAATACGAATGGAATTTTGAATGATCATTCCACTGCTCATGAAAATCCCCATGTTCGATTTCCTTCCAATATGACTTTTATATTGTACACCTCGCTAGCTTTAGGACAAGTGAAAGATTGTTGAGGTTGATGCCCTAAATCTCGTGGGTCCCGTAGTTTGTAATTGTAATATACAATCATTTTATTTATTTAATAAAATATGAGATGTTTTATTCGACATTTAGTAGCATTAAGCCACAAACCAATAAATAAACATCCAAGGTTATCTTCTGTAGCTTAAACATGTATCTAGAGACATACAGGCGGATCATGTTTAAGTGATAACTAAATGGTCTGTAGTAGATGAATAAGGTTGGGTACCTTATCCTTGTGACGCTACAAATACCACTCATTTTATAGATATTACAATTGTTGTAAAGTACAATGATCAGATCCTAATAATTGATGTAGAGACATATGAATGGGGGTATACAAAGGGGTTTGTATAAGACCAGACCATGAAATGACTAGTCTCACTATATAACAATGTTTATAATAGAGACTTACATTTCACCAGGATGACCGTAAGTGATATGACCTGAATCTTGAGTGAGTTGTGAACTCCTGTTTATGAAGGCGGTCCTTTTATTTGTATAGGAGAGAGTGGCTAGATCGTCGACTTAATAAGCCTACCATTTTGGGGATTCGTCTTATTGGGGACTTGGGAACATAACTACACAAGAAAGAATTCACTCATTCCCTAACGTCTGGATAAGTAGATAAATTGCTTCCTTAAGGTTTGATTCTAGGGCTTGAATAATGTGGCGCCACACCCTCTCTTGGCCCAAGAGGGGTTTAGTCATAGTTGGACTATGACTTATTGTTCATTAGAGGGATCAGTGGTACATAAGAAGTTAGATGTAACTATAGAGACAAAATGATAATTTTGGCGCAGCTATACTTATGAGCAATTTGTGAAGGGTTATTGTACTATTGATTGGTTATATTTAATGGACACAGAAATATATCTATAGTGTGAAGAGTGCAGCTGTCGGTCTTTAGTGGAGTGATCAACAATTAATGGAAGTTGATTAATTTAATTACAGGAGTTTAATTAATTATTCAAGTATCATTGGAGCTTCATTCTATAGATCTATAAAGTCCCCTCAATAGCTCAACAGGGATTATTGAGAATTAATTTTTAATTAATTTAAATTGTTCAAACTAATTGATGGAATTAATTATATGTGATATAATTAATTTAACTTATTTATATATCATATAATTAATATAATGTATTTGATATATTATAATATAAAGTTTAATTGAGATGAACTAAATATTTGAATATAATTCAAATACTAATTATATGAGTGATTAAACCTTTGACTTACATTGGTAACTAAAACTTCTAGAGAAAAAAACATAACGTTAAATTATATAAAATATATTAATTGTTTATATGCAATCTATTATCCATTCTAATTCAACAAAGAAATTTAAAAATAAACCCATGAATTTGAATATGAATCTCATTCATATCAATGCAAAATTTTTATTGCTATGATACTCGAGTGGATCAGAATAAAAGCCACTATACGGCAGTAAGTCATTCCTTCACTGGACTAAGACATTCTCAAAATAGGGATTGAGACCTGGTGCCCATTTTCTCACAAATCTGGTCTCTCTACTACATTGACAAGTCTTTTGTATCAAATTGGCACATGGGAAAGATTCAACTGTGGTGTGTTTATCCTTCATCAAATTCAACGTCATACTACTTCAAAAGTCACTAAAGTTCTCTTGTGTTTTCCTAGACTTATTTGTCAGATTCCACTCGCTAAAAGCCTAATCTTCTCCTTGTGCCTGGACCCATTCCTCTTGCTCTATCTTTTAGCTATAGATTTTATTAGGGAAAACATGTTCCTTACCTTGTTCACATTGATGTTCCATTGAATCAAATTGGTCCAATTAAACAGTTTCTTTTTACTTCATACGAGAAAAAGGTGATGCATATGCTGGCAAATGAATCAAAAAATCTTGGAGTTTTGGCCCATAAAACTTTTACTCACAAAACTGAGGTGGATGACATGATGAATTTTCTTCGTGGTGCTTTGGATTGTCCTAGTCAGGATAGAAGCTTTGGTACACAGAATGATGTTGTGGATGATTTTTTATGTTTGTTTGTTTGTTTATCCATTTTTTCATTTTTTTAAAGTATGGAAAAAAGGGGGGAGAAGTAGAATATGAATATGAGATGAAGTTAATAGGTGTTGGCCATGGTTTTTTTTTTTTTTTCCTTATCATATGGACTTAGTCGTTTTTTTGTTTGTGTTGTGGTGGTTTCTGATTTTGTGTTTTTCTGCTGCTGTTATGAATTGTGTGAATTATCTCTCAAATTATTATGATTTGATTCAATGACATTGTGTTTCTACGTGTCTGACTATGTTGATTAATTATGTTTTTGTCATTGTTTAAAAAATATTGCCAAAAGGGAAGTTTGTTAGATATTATGTGGTGGACAATATTTGTTTAAGTTTCATAGATGGTAACTGAATTGTCTCTGCATTGTGGTTTTCTAGCAAAGGGATGTTCTTCGAAAATGCAGTTTCTGCAAAATTCTTTCCTTGTCGGGATTTTCCTTTTGCAGCATTATTTGTCTATCCTTTTCTTTTTTCAATGTTCAAATATATTGGAAGTTAGGGTTACTTTTCCTTATTTCCGTTATGCATATTTAAAGGACAATTAATCCAGTTTTGGTTGGTCGTTCTCGCTTTATTAGAGCAACATCGTGTTACAGCTCTGCAGTTGTATCTGTTGTGTTTATAAGAAAAAGAAAGTTATTTTTCCTTATTAGAAAAACATCGTGTTATTTTTCCTTTTCTTTTCTCTCCTATGTATTAGATTTACTTCAAATTTTCCTTCTCTCTTTTCCTTCTCCGGTATATTATGAATTAGGTTTTTTTTCATCTTAAATTTGTGTATATTACGAATTGGGAATTTTTTTTGGTGTGGTAGACATTGGTGTTGGGTAATGTTGTCTGCTTCTTTTTTGCTTCGGTATAAAATTCTGAAATTATTCGAATTGCTACAATTCGTTTGCCTTTTGGAAATTCGCCAATTGGGTTAAACTGTATCATTATCCCGCAACTTATTTCTTCTTCAATTTGTTGATTGCCTAAATTAAAAGAGAAACAGTGTATTTGTTTGCAGATGAATAAAAATTGAGGATTTAATTGCTGGAGGTTGTTTAAAATTTTAACCCTCCAGCCCATAACTGAAACACATAAAATCATTTCTTAACTCTGTTTAAAACTAAAAAAATCTTTTCTCTAAGTCTGTACAAGATATATAAACTTGCACATGGGGAAACAAATAAAGAATATAGTCATTAGAAGGGACTAATAATTGAGTTTAGTTACGATAATCAGGAAGAATAGTTCGTTATATTCATAACAACATGACTTATGAGAGACAATAGTATGCATTTGACCAAAATAGTAACTAGTTGATTGATGGCGTTAATTGATTAGCAAATAAGGACCAATTTAGGTAACTATTTGAAAGGTTGAGTTTTTTGAAAAAGTGTTTGACATGGATATCAGAAATTTCCTCCATTATTTGATAGATAGTAATCTATTGCCAGATACATGCAAACTTGGGCTTGACCTCTTGTTACTCATCATCACTCAAACTAGAGGTAAGAAGTTTATGCACTCATGTTTGCTCCATAAATCTCTAAAGGCAACCAAAGCTATATCTAAAATAATTTTCAGTTACCAAACTATACTCATTATTGATAAAATGAGAGGTGGCTCCTATTTGATAAGAAATAATAGTTGTTGCTTTTATTTTCCATTTAACAATAGTTGTTGATGATGTTGTTAATGATCACAATTGAGGAAAATATTAGATCTAATTGTCTGTTGCGAAAACAAGGAAATACTGGCAAAAGTAGCTTCATGGAAATCATAGATTGTTGACCATTAAGTTATTGAATGGTCGGTAGGTTTCAATTTTTTATATGCGAGTTGGTATTGGTTTCTAATATGTATTTTAATGTGTTCTATGATGTATTGTTCTTCATTATCTAGTGTCCTTTCTACAACATTACTTAACCTTGTTATGGTGTGCAAAGACATTAGAGAACGCACTATAATATGTTTTACATCATTGTGATATACAGAGTTAGTGCAGTTGAGAACTTAAAGTCTTAATTTGGTAAAGTAGTTAGAATCTTCTAGGTTTTTAACTTACAATGTGTAAGATAATCTTGTTGCTAAGAATCACTCTCATTACTTGATAAATATATATTCATTTTATTATTCAATTTGGATCTCATTCGAGACAAAAGTCAGTGGTTCTTCTTCTCTTACAGGATCCATTAACCAATCTAGGTTGCATTCTACAATGAGGCCAGTGTTCATATTTTCATTCTCCTTCTATTACTCTTTTATACATGAAATATCATTTGGTTTTAGTGATAGTAGGAGTTTGATTATGGTTAGATGGATGATCTTCGCTTACACAATTTCTTTTATGATCTTTGTGGTTTGAAATTACGTAAGTTGCTTTACCATTACAATGGTAGTACGCTACAACAAATATCCCTTAGACAAATATGCTCATAGTGGATCCCTTCCTTGTTAGTAGACAAATACCCTCATATTATCCTTGTTTTTACTTAAAGATATTTGTTTATATTGTATTTCTCATATTTACCATGACTTTTGT
This sequence comes from Benincasa hispida, assembly GCF_027475165.1. NCBI lineage: Eukaryota > Viridiplantae > Streptophyta > Magnoliopsida > Cucurbitales > Cucurbitaceae > Benincasa > Benincasa hispida. Next base: position 82,552,217 of record NC_143489.1, on the reverse strand, counting down.
TAGGATTTTATATTATATTAAATGGTTGTTGGGTTTAACTCTTAGTTTGATTGAATAGAATTATTTAGCCATATTGGTTTGATTGTTTGTTGTTGTTTTAGGGGAAAATAATGACTTAGTTTCTAACATATATCAGAAATATTATGTTCAAAAGCAAGGCAATGACTCTTTAAGATCCCATACTTGTTTGGTGCTAAAGTTGACCATTGACTTTATGATAAGATCATAACATAAATTAGCAAATATAAGATCCCATACCTATTAATTTGCCATTTTTTTCCTCTTTATGATAAGATAGCAATGAACAGAAAACAAGGGGCTATAAAGCTTTTTAGTTTGGAAGTTGGTTTAAATTTGAGTTTTTTGTTCTATCTCTTATTGTATTATTCTGTCTATTAATATATTGTTTCTATAGTAAATTTATGGATTATTAATGAAATACACACTTTAGGTTGTTTTGAGAATTAAAATGAGAATTGTGCACTTTTTATGTATTATTGGTTTTTTTTTCCCCTGTTTCTTGCATTGTGAAATATTTTTATGCTTCAATCTTAATAAGTACCTTTGCATTTCCAAAGTCACAAATCATAACTTGATGAGTGAGAGGATCAACCAAACTATTTTGAGGCTTTACATCCCTATGGCAGACACCATAAACCGATTGAATATATGCAAGTCGCCTAATGATTTTGTATGTATAAACCGATTGAATATATGCAAATTGTTTTTAATCATGTTGAAGCATGGTGACAATTCATATTTAGATGGTCATTTATATAGGTTTAGGTTGTAATAGCTGGTTGTACTATTGGTGAAAATCTCTACAGTTAAAGTCATTGTTTTTGTCGTCTTTGTTTTGTCTTGTCGTTATTATACAACAATGTTTCTTTTCTTCTCTGATCGTTGATATATAAGTTATGCATGATTGGTATCAAAAAGCAATTTAATTTTTAAGATCTATTGCAACTTTGAACTGATATGGATCCCTCTTTCTGCTACAACAATTTGTTATTTTTCTTCCTTCAAATACTTGAATGCCTTGCAATGTTTTACTTATGAGATACATGATAATTCACATGTTTATGTTTCTATGTATAGTTTTGCTCTGCACTCCAAGTTTTGGACTTAAAGCTTCTGCTAATGGAGATGGCCATTTCCAAATCTTAAAAACTTTTGTGTACATAGAGTAAATGTATTAGTGTTATTTATATTTCAACTCTGTTTTTTAGTCTCTATAATTATTTTTCTCTCAAACAAATCTTTATAGTATAATGTGTCATGTACACTATATTATATCTCATAATTATATCTTATATAATCAATTTCCTTTATTAATTTGAACAATTCAAATTAATCCAAATTAATTCGATTCTCACTTATCTCAAATGAGCTAACGAGAGGACCTTATAGACCTATAGTTTGAACCTCCAATGATACTCGATTAATTAATCAAACTCTTTGATTAAGTTAATCAACTTCCATTAACTGTCGGTCAATCTCTACTAAAGATCGATAATTGCACTCTTCGCACTACAGATATATGTCTGTGTTTATTGGATATAACCAATCAACAGTTCATCGACCTTTCACAAATTGCTCGTAAGTAGAGCTAGGCCAAAATTACAATTTTGCCCCTATAGTTACATCTAACTTCTTAATTACCACTGACTACTCTAATGAACAATAAGTTATAGTCCAACTATAACCTAACTCCTCTCAAGCCAGGAGAGGGTAAAGCGCCACATTGTTCAAACCTCGGAATCAGCCCTTAAGGGAGAAATTTCTCTACTTTCTCTAACTATAGAAAATGAGTGATATTCTTCTCATGTAGCTATGTTTCCAGCTCCCCAATTAGATGAATCCCCAAAATGGTAGGCATATTGAGTCGGCAAACCTGACCACTCTCACCCATGCAAATCAAAAGATTACCTTCATAGGCAAGAGTTCACAAATCACTAAGGATTTAGGTCAAGTCACCTATGGTCATCCTAGTGAATTGTAAGTCTCATCTATCAACGGTGTTATATAGAGACTATTAATTTTGTGATCCGGTCTTATACAAACTCTTTGTATACAATACTCCTGCTCAAATGTCTCCACATGAATGATAAGGATTAGATCATTCGTAGCAGTTTACAACAATTGTAACAACTATAAAGTAGACCATATTCATAGTGTCACCAGCAAAAGATACCTAGTTTTATCCATTTACTATAGATCGTCTAGGTTATCACATAAACATGATCCAATTGTATGTCTATACATACATGCTTAAGTTACAAAAGATAACTCTGGATTTTAGTTTAATGGAATATTGCATAAGTTTCATAAAACTAATCGACCACTTATTCAACTAACATATAACTATGAGGTTTTAGGACATACATCCTAACAATACTTCAGTATTGCTAGGAAAAGCTTCTTTATGCCGATTATTCAATTCTCCAACAAGCTGCCCTACTTAGAGTTCAAGATTACGAATTGATGACGGTTGACTGTGCAAAAGTGCATCATTTTTTTAATGTATTCTTTCAATAGACTCTCTAGTGGTGAAGAGGAAATGGATGGTTGTTGTGACGAGCTTGCATCTATTCGTGTCTATTTTATCCTTCATGGAACCCAGGTGGTCCATCTCTATACACATTTTGAATGCCATGTTGGTTTATGCGTGACTGTTGATTTCCACCCCAAGAAAAATCTGGGATATTCCTCTAGGCCAGATTGTAAGTGTTCGAGAATAGGCTATTCTTGATAAAAATGGACGGATTGTGGACTATGTGGGCCCATCTCAAAAGAATATGAGTCATTTCATATCATGCAACTTGAATCGGTTACCTGGTTCACAACGCTTATTTGACCTCCATTTCCATTGCCAGGTTTAATCATCGACATTGCTTATAGTAGATTTATCATCGCATTCACTTGTGTTTGTAGCAATATGATGCCACTGCTTCCTTTTGAACTTTCATTTCTTCCTCTTCTGTTTTCTCTTGATCCATATCCATCATCTTTTCGATCTTTATGGTTCCTTGATATGCGATCAAGAATGTTCTTGTCTTCCGTATAGGTCTTATCCAATAGACCTCTTGCGGCAGCATTAGCTGTCGTTTGTGATACTTCATTTAAATTGTAGGATATTTCCATTTACAAATAGGCAGGTAGTCCATTATGTGGGAAATTTCTCACGGATCTTTTAAACCATGCACATGCATCACTCAAGGTTTCATTCTCCTTTTGCTGAAAATTTGAGATTTCCCTTACTCTCGTTGCATTCTCTTTTGATGGAAAATATTTCTTCAAAAATTTCTAAACAACTTGATCCCATGTGGTGATTTCACCTTGTTTAAGTGAGTAGACCCACTTCTTGGCTTCATCACGAAGAGAAAACGAAAATAGGAAAAGACTAATTTCTTCTAAAGTAATATTCGGGACATGAATGTGTTGTATATCTCAATGAAACTTCTCAAATGAGCATGAGGATCCTTGCCTAGTCTTCCTCCAAATTGTCCAGGTGTCAGGATCATTTGGAGCATTACTGGTTTCATCTCAAATTTGGTCCTATCGAATGTTGGATGCATGATTCCAAGTGAAAATTCATACAAAATTGGCGAGGCATAATCTTTAATCGGTCTGTTGCAATTGTTGGCCAGAAGTATAGGATTGGTGGGCACTACTGCGTTATTAACCAGATTAGGCATCGTTGGGTTATTTTGTGGGTCTACCATAGCACGAGCTTTGTTCTTTTATCGTCTCTTTTTGTTTGATCTCAAGCATTTATGAAAAGTCTTCTCAATTTCTGGGTCATATATTAGCTCGGCCATTGCACCCTCGCTCATTCAATGTTTGCACCTTCTTGCAAATAAGGATGCAATGCACCAAAAATCAATATCTAAGAAAATAAAAAATAAAGATTTCAACACGTCTTAGCTACCGTAATCCCTGTCAACGACACCAAAAACTTGATGTGTTTTGAATGATGCAATGAAAATTAATCTAAACTATGCCTTTCAATTATATGAACGCATTGTTTTATCTAATTGAACCCAAGTATAAGATCAATCAGAAACCTGGTAAGTCCAAGGTCAAATGCAGAGATTACGACTAATAATGCGATGAAATAATTATCTCGATCTTAATGCGGATTGTTTTTCAAATATGTGATGTTGTGGGTTTACTTGATATATCTATCTATCGATTACAACCACAATGCAAATTACAATGGGTGTGAGTGATGACGCAATGAGTGATGAGTAGTATGCGATCACAATTACAATGCAACGTAAAGCAGCTTACAAGAGGTCGAGATGAGATTTCAATCAATAAAATAGGGTTGAGAAAGATTCCTACTAACATTTCACAAGCAATACATAAGCTACGTGCTATGCAGATGACTCATACATTATCAACTTCACTTCTCAGTGTTTCAAGTCACAATATCCTATTTCTAAAATGCATGCAATGAGTACTTTATGCAGAGAATCAACTTTATTTCCATGGTTACTTTTTCTCTTCTTTAATGAATTCTACATTCTCTTGCTTTCTCAAACAGTGATTGATTCTTTCTAGGGCAATCTCTCGATTTGATCTAGAATAGTTTATGAAACATACATAATACAAGTTGAAGGCAAACTTATGTATTACTTAGTTAACATGTTAGTGTGATCTCTCCCAATGCATTATAAATTTAGTTGCTCATGCTGAACAGGAGAAACATGGATTGATGGACAAATGTAGTTAGAATCATATTAAATAATGAGAGTTTTTTAATCCTTGCAAAATAATACAAAAGTTAATAATGAAGGAAATTAAAATAAAGGACAAAGGTGGAGAATGTCATGTCGTGGACTACAATTTACCGCTTCGTTGGCTCTAACAATGATTGCTTCTTAATGGTTGTAATAGTGACGATAGTTTCCTCCTTTTTCAGAAAGGAAAGTTGAGTTTTCCCCCAAAATTCCTCAAAGAAAAGCTTCTGAGGTGGTGGTTATGGCGGATATGAGAGGAAAAACGAGCAAAGTTCCAGTCAATATCTTGGTCAAGAATCTAATACTTAGACAATTCTTCGATGGGCTATTTATAGGCGTCAAGAGGAAGGTTTCATGCTTCTTTCTAATGATTAAGCTGACACTTTCGCATTAAATTCCATGCCTTGCCGCATCGCCTTCCTCGCATCAGAGTTCATTGGTTCTACCTCGAACTTTTAACATTAGTAACCAACTTGAACTTTTTTATTTGACTTCCACTGCCGACATGTCTATCGAAATTCTAATCATCTCACCTCATCACATGGGACTATGTGATACCAAGTTATGCATCAGCCTATGTTTAATGCATTAGCAACCACAATCTTGTTTCTTTTGCTGGTTTTCTTCATTTTGGATAGAATCCTACGTCCAAAAAGTGACAATTCTTATGATTTTCAACGATTAATAGTTTTGTAGGTAAGTGATTACAGGATATTATTAATTGCACGATTTTCTCATCAAGCTGATGCATTTTTCTCTGAATTTTCCCAATTTTTCTTAATAAACAGGTTAAATAAATTGTATTTCTACAAGTTATCAGGCATCATTGTTCAAGTCCTAGAGTCAGCACTTAAGAGAACAATTTGTCTACTTTTTGTAAAGTCGAGAAGGAGTGAATTCCATCTTGTGAAACTATGTTCTCAACTCCTCACTCGGTATCATCTCCAAGATGATAAGCATATCGAGTCAACAACTAATGTCGCTCTCACCCATACAAATCAAAGAACGACCTTCATGAGCAGGAGTTCATAACTCACTCAGGATTAATATCGAGTTACATGGTTATCATTTGAAATATAAATAGTGAGTTTGTATAAGATCGAACCACGAAATAGAAATCTCTTCAATTAATGGTATTATGAAGAGAGATTATATTTCGTGGTCTGGTCTTATATAGACTCACTGTATGGGATAACCCCACTTGCATGTCATCACGTGAACGATTTGGATTAAATTATTTGTAACACTTACAACAATTGTAACATTTACAAAATGGGGCGTATTCATAGTGTTACCAAGATAAGGTATCGAATCTTATCCATATACTATAGACCTTTTAGGTTATTCCTTGAACACGACCCATTTGTATATCAACCACATACTATTCAAGTTACATTGAATATCCTCCAATCTTAGTATATTAGATTTGAGTTTTGCAAAATAATAATAATAATAATAATAATAAAGAACACTTTCTTTATTCAAATAAAAGAATACTTTATTTATTAATAATTTATTTACAAATTTATATAGACTACGAGATTTAGGACATAAATCCTAACAATCTCCTACTTATTCTAAAGCTAGTGGGATGTACGATATATGTAAAAGAAATATACAATCAACTAGGGCATACAATATACCCAGTCATATCTCCCACTTTCCTTAGTCTAAGTGATACATATCTCGTAGACATAGACCCTCAAGATGACCCTCGAACACTTTAGTCGTAAAGTGTTTGTAAATAAATCAACAATATTGTGCTTCAATGCTATTTTCGTGACGATCATGTCCCCTCGTTGAACCATTTTATTAGATGATACTTTGTTCTATGTGCTTTCTTCACTTATGGCTTCGAGGTTCCTTCAAATTTGTCACAATACCACTGTTGTCACAATAAAGGGTGATAGGTAAAAACATGTTGGAAACAACTTTCAAATCAATCAAGAATTTTCTTAGCCACACAACTTCCTTAGCAACTTTATAAGCAGCTACACTCCATATTAGAGAGTTAGCGACACAAACTTGTTTTATGTTGCACCAGACTATAGCTCCTCCATTAAGAGTCAACGCCGATCCTAATGTGTATTTCTTAGAATTCTTATCAGTTTGAAAATTAGAGTCAGTATAACCTGTAAGGATCAAATCCTTAACAACATACACAAGCATATAGTCCCTCGTTCTCCCTAGATACTTGAGGAATTTCTTTACTGTCATCTAATGATCAAATCTTGAATTAGACTGATACCTATTGACAATCTTAACTGTATAACATATGTCAACCCTTGTATATAGCATGACATACATAAGGTTGCCTACAACCGATACATATGCAATCCATGTCATTTCCTCAAATTCTTGCGGTGCCTTAGAACATTGTTCCTTAGAAAAGGTAATTCCATGCCTGAAAGGTAAGTTACCTTTCTTTTAATTTTGCATTGAATATTTGATAGCAATTTTTCAATATAAGATGCTTGAAATAGGGCTAACATTTTGTTCTTATGATTTCTAATAATTTGAATGCCAAGAACATACTACGCTTCTCCCAAATCTTTCATTTAGAATTGAGCAGATAGCCTGTTTTAATGTCTGTAAGAAATCCTACATCATTCCCAATGAGTAGGATGTCATCCACATATTGTTAGATTACAAAAACATGTAGTGGAAGAAAACAGGATCATTAAGCATTCTAATTCCTTAATTTTGACATCAAAATAAGCATGTTCATAGGGTATTAAGAGGGTTACAACATATACCTTTGAAGATCCTCTTCAAACACGAATTTAAGCTGCAATCTTCTCCAATTGAAGTCGTTGATCACCAAGAGATCTTCTCTACTATTCTTAACCTTGAATTTTAGTGGTGGAACTCACAAGTGAGTTGAACTTGTGAAGGAATTGGAGTGAGTATTCAGTTGAAGAAGAATACTTGCTGCAGAAATGATTTTCCAGCAGCCTCCCACTCTCAATCTTAGAAATTGAAGTGGTTTTTCCTCTTTTCTACATGCAGGCACTAAAGAGCAACCCCAATGACACTTTGATTACATGAAGTTAATGGGCAAGGTGCGTTAATTTAGGAGAAACACCTCCTTACTTCACCAAAATATGTAAAAATCCACTACCAAGTTTCAAATTCCAATTTACATTTTCAATCTTTAATTTCAATTAATTCGAAATTAATTAAAATCAAAACCAATATTTCAATTTATGAAATTGAAGTCAAAATGAAAATTAATTTTTATTTTTAATTAATTCAGCAAATTTAATTAATTAAATGGTAATTTAATATCAAATATTAAATTAATCACATACCTAATTTTAAACAAGAATCCTATTCATGTAATTAATATTTAAATGAATATTTAAATATTATAAACTCTCTAATTTTGTTTAATTTCGATAAATTAAACGTTAATTAATTATACAAACCCTAATTTGAATTTGAACTGTTCAAATTCAAACCCTAAATTCGATTTGAACATTTCAAATTGAAATTAAATTTGAACACTTCAAATTGATATCATTCCAAATTCACTCAATTTACTAATTCAAAGTGTTCATGTTTTACGAGCTAGTAGAGGGACCTTATGGACCTATAGATTATAAGTTCCAACAATTTGAGATTAATTAGCTAAAATTCTTTAAACCAAATTAATCAATATTTGTGTCCACTTGATTTAACCATAATCAGTAAGTCAACCCTTAACAGGTTGTTCATAATAATGGCTGGGTCAAATACTATTTTGCCCCCGAAATTACGTCTTGCTCTTTAAGTTCCACTGATCCTCAAATGAACAATTGGTTTGTGATCCAATCACTAAACCAGATCCCTCTCGAGCTAATGAGAGGGTGGGGCCCCTTGTTCAAGACCTGGATTTAGCACTTAAGAGAACAACCTTCTTCTTATCCCTAAATTGAGTAGGCATGAATTTCATCTTTCACCTTATGTCCTCAACTATCTACCCGGTCTTATCCCCAAAATGGGAGGCTTATTGAGCATTGCTGTTGGACTACTCTCACCTATGCAGATCAAAGGATAATCCCGAATAAACAGAAGTTCATAGTTAGCTTAGGATTAAGGTTAAGTTACCTAGGTCGTCGCTATGAAATAGTCAGTCTTAAACAGTAAACGGTGTTATAAAGTAAGAGTAACTTATTTCTTGGTCCGATTTTATGCAAATTCATTGCACAAGACACCCCCACACCTCATGTCACCACATGAAAGAATCAGGATCACTTCGTTTGTAGCACTTTACAATTCTTTGTAACAACTACTGAGTGGACCGCATCCGATAGTATTACCAAAATAAAGCACCCAACCTCATTTGTATACTATAGATCATTTTGACTATTTACTCGAACTTGATCAACTTTTATGTCTCCACATAAAGTTCAAGTACTCATATAATAGTCATAGATCTTTTAGTTTATTGGATTTATTTCTGAAACGAAATAAGCAATTCATAAATTCAATAACAACTTTATTGAATCAAACTTCAATAATAACTTTATTGAATTTCTGAATAAGTTTATTGTTTACAAACCACGAGTTTTACAATATAAAACTCAACACATACAACACTTAAAAAGAAAAAGTACTTTTGATGATTTTCTTGTAAACACAAGGTTCATCAACATTTTGTTTAAAGCCATAAAATTTGACCATATTGTCAAACCTTATGTTCCAAGATCTGGATGCCTGTTTCAATCTATAAATGAACTATTTCAGCTTGCAAATCTTTTGCTCCTGAACTTGTTTTATGAATCCTTCTGCTTGATTCATTAGATGTTCTCATCAAGATTGCCATTCATAAAGGTAGTCTTGACATCCATTTGCCATATTTAGTCATAGTTTGTGGCAATGGATAAAAGAATTGGAATGGATATTAACATGGCAATAGGTGAAAACGTTTCTTCATAATCAATCCCTTCTACCTGAGTATAACCCTTTGCCACAAGCCTTATTTTGAAGTTTCGAACCGTTCCATCTACACTCGTTTTTCTCTTGTAGAACCATTTGCAGCCATTCATCTTTGTAAACATCTTCCATTGCCTAATTAAAAGATAATTGATCTTTAATGCCATCATTAGATATAATGACATAGACTTCCAGTAAACCCATATATCATGTAGGACGAGATATAACTGTTGGGATTGGTGTCCTAATTCTTCTGGAGTCTCATTGTTTTGTAAAGATACACATTGTTTGATGAATAAGATAATTGTTATTTAATTCTGGAATTTACTCACATCCAATAGACAAAGTTCCTTGGTTATCTTATGTGAACTTAAGCATGTATATGTGATATACAAGTGGATCATGCCTTAATTGATAATCTAAATAGGTCTGTAGTATAAGGATTAAGTTGGGATACCTGATCTTGGTGACACTACGGATACGACTTGCTTTGTAGAGGTTTACAAGTGTATACGACCTGGACCATGAGATGACTAGACTCTGTATATAATGTCGTTGATACTAGAGACTTATATCTCACCTAAACGACCATAGATGACACGACATCAATCCTGAGTGTTTTGGGAATTCCTTCCTTTGAAGGCGATCCTTTGATTAGTATAGGCGAGAGTGGTCAGATTGCCAACTCAACATGCCTACCTTTTTGGGAACTTGTCTGATCTGGGAGCTAGGAACTTAATCCACAAGATGGAATTCACTTCTTTCCAGAAACAGAGATAAATAGAGAGATTGCTCCCTTAAGGGCTGATTCCGGGGCTTGAACATAGTGGCCACAGCTTCTCTTTGGAAAAGAAGACTCAGTCGTAGTAGGACTATGACTTATGTTTATTAGAAGAATCAGTGGTACTTAAGGAGTTAGATATAACTATAAGGGCATAACGGTTATTGGCCCAGCTGTACTTACGAGCGATCTGTGAAGGGTTGTCACACTTCTAATTGGTTAAGATGGACACATAATATATATATGGTAAGAAGAGTTCAATTGTCGGTCTTTAGTGGAGTGCCGGCAGTTAACGGATGGTGGATCCCGTGACTAAAAAGTTTAGTTAGTTATTCATGTACCGTTGGAGCTTTAAGCTACAGGTCCATAAGGTCCCCTTGGTAGCTCAATAGTTTCAGTTGAGGATCAGTTCTTGGTGTTGATTTGAAATGTTCAAATTGACAAAAGGTAATTTGATTATTATATGATCGGTATGATGTATGAGATACATCTAGTGGAGGATTAATGTAAAGGAGATTTACATTAAGTACCATGGAATAGAAAAAGAACTATGGTTTATATGTTTCATGAGATGAAATATTAAAACTATAGGTTATAAATATAGTATGATAAGTTGGTTATCATTTATATTTTTAATAATATTAATTATTGGATAATTAAATCTTTTCTCTAATAACCAATTGAGTGGGAGGTATTGGTGGTTCATGGTAACCGTGAGATACAATAAAAATTGTTTTCCTAATTTTAGTAAGTATTGAAAAGTTTTTGTCAAAAATTTGTTTTAAGATTTCTCTCGCAAAAAGAAAACTCATGGAGCTTGTCAAGTAAATACATATTTACTAAACGACAGCTTGAGCGAAGTAAACGATCATGTAGTGTTTTGTAAACGACAGACACTAAGCTAAATGATCGCTTAGCTTTTGTTAGACGATCGCTTAGTTTTTACTAAACGATTGGGCATCGACCTATACAATAGGTCTCAGCCATCTCCCACTTGCCCAATCGTGTACACGATCGGTGTTTCCTCCTTCATCTGTCTTATACCAAGTCCACATAGAGCCCACCCTCTGGATTCTCACATCGAGAATACCAAGGTAACCTTCTTGGTGGTTTCATACACAACTCGACACCGTCGAGGTTCTGTGGATGTCGTTTGTGTTACTGGGGAGTTCATGACCGAGGCCATCGTAGAGGACAAGTAGAGCGTTCGTGAGAAAGGAGCGTGGAGACAAGTCTACAACGTTCATAGCTTTTCTCTTTGTTTATTTGTATCATGCTGTAATTTCTATATTAATTGCATAACTATTTGTTTCTGTATACGGTTGTAATTTTAATGTTCATACATGATTGTAATTTGGAATGATCTATTCTACTGCTCATGGAAATCCTCGGATTCAATTTCCTTCAATAACCTCCCCACAACGACGAGGCTCTCTCAGCCTTTGAGAAGGTTTCTTACTGGATGTGCTAGCACCATCAGCAACTCTTGTTGATGTACCAGCATTCTCAACAACTTTTGTTGACGTACTGTCATGTTGATTTGAAATTTCACTCAAAAATAATTTACTGTGCAGTTTGTGATCTCTTATATGATCTTCCTCAAAGAACGTTGCATTTGTCGACACAAATACTTTATTCTCACTAGAATCATAAAAGAGTCCACCTCTACTCTCCTTAGGATAACCTATAAATAGGCATACTCTTTAACGAGGTTCTAGTTTCTTTGAGTTTGTAGTCAGCACATGTGCTAGACATCCCCAAATTTTGAAATGTCATAAATTATCTTCACATCTTTCCATAACTCAAAAAGCGATAGAAATATTTTTTGTTGGTACATTGTTCAAGATGTATGTTGCAGTCTATACTACATAAACCCAAAAAGATTCAGGTAACTGAGCATAGCTCATCATAGATTGAACCATGTCCGCCAAAATTTTATTTCTCCTTTTTGATACACCATTCTGCTGAGGTGTACCGGTGTTGAGGGTTGAGATGTGATTCCATGTTCTATCATAGAGTTTTGGAATCTCAAGTCCATATACTTCCACCTCGATTAGATTGAAGTGTCTTAATTGTTTTACCTAATAATTTTCAACTTTAGTCCTATACTCTTTTAACTTTTCAAGAGCTTTAGACATGTGTTGCATTAGGTAAAGTTACAATATCTTGAATAATAATCTAGAAAAGAGATGAAATGATCAAGAACTCCTATTGTTTTACCATTCATCAGACCACAGAGGTCTGAATGTACAAGTTCTAAACGTTATTTGGCTCTATAACCTTTTCTAGTAAAAAGTCTTTTAGTCATCTTGCCTTTAAGATATGATTCATATACAGATAACGAATTTTCTTCTAACTCACTTAAAGTCCATTCTTTATCAATTTCTCAATCCTATCGAGATTTATGTGTCTTATTCTTAGATGCCAAAGGTGGACATTTTCCTTAGGAGAAATTCTTTGTCTTTTATTTTTAGTCGTTGTCGTTTTGAATAATTCAGTATTCAGGAGCATTCTTGATGCTAACCGTCTTAGCACATATAAATTATCTTCTAAAGTTGTTGAACAAATCTCAACACCATTCTTGAAAATAAATAATTTATTTACAGAAAAAGTGATTGAATACAGATGGTCAAGTAAACAAGCAACAGAAATTAAGTTTCTTTTTATATTAGGAACTAAATAAACATTGTCTAATAACAAAGATATGTTTTAAAAGATAACTTAATTCTCCCCATGGCAGCGACTGAAACGACCTCTCCTGTTCCAACCTTCATGGTCATCTCATCAGCGTCCAACTACCTTAGGAACTAATTCCCTTTAAAAAAGAACAAACATGATTAGTGGCTTCTGAATCAATTATCCAGGTAGAATCATCACTCTCTACCAAACATGTTTCTAAGACAAGCAAACCATATTTACATTTTTTTGCTTTTTTCTTCTCAATCAAGTACTTCGATCATTCTCTACCAAACATGTTCTATGGAAACAAATTCTCTTTGTAGGCTTGGCTTTCTTGCCCTTTTGGACAGCAATAGGAGGGGTAGCTTTATTCCTCTTTCCACCATTTTTCTTCTACCACTTCTTTGAACCAGAAGAAGAAGGTCCAGTTTAGTCCTAGAGGTCGAACCTCTATGGAAGTTCCTAGAAGTGCTAGCAATATTGGCCTCTCCGTATTGGCCTTTGACTTTCATCAATGAATCCGAGGTTTATAGCTCATTGAGAACATTGGATAGGTTGTAGTCTAGTTTGTTCATAACAGTGTTTCTATTAAATTAGAGGGAACTCTTCGAAAGAGTATCTAGAATGAAGTTTTCATGGCTAGCTTCATCAATAATCGACCCGTTCATCTTGACCATATTAATGTGGACCATCATGTTGAGAACAGTTTCTCTAACAGAGGTCCCTTCTTGCATCCGAGCATTAAAGATGATTTTGAGAGCATCATGCTTGATTTTTGTAGATGGTTGTCCAAACGTATCATACAACTATTCCTTGATCTCTCGAGCAGATATAATTTTCTCATGCTTCTTGGCTAGAACTTCAAACAAGCTTGCCAAGATATATGCACATGCTTTTTTTTGGCCCTAATCTATCTTTCATATGTCTCACGATCATTTTGTGAGGCATTAGGGGAGAGTATTTAAGGACATTCCTCAACTAAGACGAATTTCAGGTTGTCAATTACCAGCATAATGTTAATAGTCTTTTTCCATATTTTGTAATTATCGCCAGTAAGTTTGTCAGTAGAAAGTAGGTTAATTATGACACTAGTCATTGTTTTTGCTTAAATAAATAAATTTTAATCTAAGTTAGAAAATTGTATAACTCTTTAAAACCCAATCTAATTTAGCAAGCATAATAATGAAAACCCTTAAATTCATATTATTTTGCAATGAAATAGAAGCTACTAAAGGGTAGTCGGTTATTCCTTCACTGAATTGAGACACACTCAATCAAACAATACACCAGAATAACTCTTATTCCTATAGTATTTAGTTACCATTATTTTAGTCAAGAAAACATCAACTTATTTAATGATTCTTGTAAGTGTAACCCTCCAAGTTAGATCCCAGAGTTCCACCCTAATAGGTCTACTGAAGGAAAAGACAATATTGGGGTAAAAACTAAGGTGACCCTATTCATTCATGGACTTTGCCTTGATATTGACACCATACAATCACCTTATGAAGGAAGGATGTGCCTAAGGCACACAACGAGGCCGAGTATGAAATCTCACTTTGAGAACTAATGAAGGTGGTCGTAGTAATGTTGACACATATCCTTCTCCCACTCACTATAAATACTCTTTCTATTCACCTTGATCTTGACCCATACAAACAACTTTCAAAGGGAGGATGCACCCAGGGCATCACAAGGCCGAACATGGAAATCACGATGTGAACTTAATGGAGAACATGAAAGTAAATGTATATCAAATATACTTTTCCTCACACTAAGTATTCCAAAAATCAGGGTTCATTACTTAGGTAAACTTTGGTTAAGTCATTTATCTAAGTGATGTTTATTTGCTTAATATAACACTTACATTGGATAGTTTAACAACATATGATTATCATTTATTAAATATTTTAATAAACTTTAATCATCTATTGCATTCTTTTAAAATGTTGACTAATTCACCTTCCACGTCAGTTCCCACTTAAGGGTGTTCTGTTTAAGTACCCTAATCCTTAGACATAAACTTTCTTAGACAAAGGTCCCTTATAGTCAATATTTTATAAATTTATCTTTTATTAACTTTTTTTTAATCATATCAAAACAAATAAAAGATTAACCTAATTCTAATTTTATTAGAACTATTTCATCATAAAGTTTTAAATTTTGGAAAGTGGTTACTCGCACTCAATATGCTTGTCTCACAAGACGTCCTAACAACGTAAAAAACTAAAGTAAAACAACAGAGAGTGAATAAAAAATAAAACATCGAGATTAGTATCCCACTTTAGTGATAAACCATCTATGTCTGGAGGGCAGTGTGCTCAGACAACATTGTACTTATCAGTAAATAACAACAATTACCGTTAAACTCATACAGCCCGACTTAGCTGATCACCTAGACTCCCCATAGATGTGAGGCTCCTTCTCTCTCAAACTTAGGCCCACTTAAGTATGTGAATATTAGTGTCGAAACACTTAGGCTCCCCCTAAGTTTATGAGACTCCCTTTCAATTGAATATATCTTTTCTTCTACTTGTGAATGTTTGGGTCGAAAATCGATGTTGTTAATTTGACTTCTAACCAAAAAAAAAATATTTTATATCACCAAAGCCTACTTCTTATGCTAACAAGTAGTAGAAGTGGCAAGTACAGGATTGAACCACAGAGAGGCCAAGACTTAAATCTCTCTTAAGCTAAATTTGACTGTCAAATGAGTAAAAACGGGGTTTTGTTTGATTAACAAGAAAACTAAATGCGAGAAATTAAATTGCAAGGGATAAATGTAAACAGGAATTGGTTCATCTAGTTCTCAAATCAAGATAGACATTCAATGCAATTTTTATCGTCGTTTTTTGCCAGTTAATTATGCAATCAAATTACACATGCACAACTGCTCGCTCGATTCGATCTAACTAGCCTCTACAGCAGCGAATAACTAGTAAGAATCTAACCAGTAAAGCATCTTAAATATTAATTAAGGTCGAAAAAGTCATACCCTAACTAATCTACATGCATTTAAATTATATTCGGTTCTATAGCGGCCATATCGAACTAAATCCACATGCATTATGATTTAGAATACAATCGTATCAATTAATAGTCAGGAAAGCCAAATTCAATTAACAAATTTTATTTTTAAACCTAGCAATTTAGGCATCCTAAGAATTTCCATCAAATGCATAATTAGCTAATATGCTACTTAGGTGACCTTAGCTAGACATTCTTATGAAAAAATAAATTTAACAAAATATTCACGCAAGATTGTGACAAACTAAGAATCATAGCCTAACATGCTCATGAGTGAAAAGTCATCAACACAAATATGCTTTTAGAAGTTAATGGAGATTCTAAGAAAACATAATTTAGTATGAAATCATTAATTAAAAGCAAAAAACTTAAAAAATTTACAAAGAATACTTGATCCAAGAAACTAGATAGAAATTACCTAAAAAATGCATAGACAAATTCATGAGATACAACTCAATCCATGCTTATAATCCAAAATAAAACATAAATCTATAAAAATCAGCATTGTTTTAACCTCAAAAGAAAATGTAAAGAGGAATGAAGAAAACTAGGCCTCTCCCTAGCCTCCATAAAAATCAGCATTGTTTTAACCCAAAAAGAAAATGTAAAGAGGAATGAAGACCTCTCCCCAGCCTCCATAAAAATCAGCATTGTTTTAACCCAAAAAGAAAGAGATATTATATAGAAATCGGAGCAAGCATTGCAACGTTAAGGAGAGCGTTGCGACACTCTTGTCAACAGCAACCCTTGAGTGTTGGAGTGGCGTTGCAACGTTGCTGTGACACTTGCTTGCGACAAGCGGGCATGCACGTATGCTTGGTGTTTCATTAAACTTTGCAACATTGAAATGCTAAGGGTACGTTGCGACGTTGCCCTGTATCCTTAGGTCCTGGCTCTCGGCCTTGCGCGGGCATTGAACTTATGCATGTATGAGCATTACGACGCTTTAATTAGGGGCAGTTTGGTCATTTCCTCTCCATTGAAGCCAAGATGCTCAAATCACCTCCATTTTGTTTCAAATTAACTTCGTTTCTCATCAAATGGTCAATTCTACCACTTGGTTACTCGATACCTACAAAATAAGATAATTAACACATAAAATTCATTAACGAGCCTAGGTTAAGCTAAGAATCATAGCTCTTTTTTAGAGCTATGAAACACCCCCAAATTAATTATTTCTTGTCCCATGCAAGGTAAAACAAAATATAGACATGAAACATGTGATGCAAATGAGTGACTCGAATCTCAAGGCTAAAGATAACAAACTCTTCTCAAAGATAGGGTCATTCAAATGCGCACTAAATCAAGAAATTTAAAACTAACTCTCTATCACCTACGTGTGTGTGCTTAGTCAATCTTATCTTCGTCTTTACTAGCTCGGGAAGGTTTTATACGACCCTCAACAAGTTTTCCCCCTACTATGGCTCGGAGGATCAAGTATTAAGTTCCTAGACCCAAGGTGGCAATGTAAAACTTAAGGGAACCAAACTTTTATTCTACCTTTCCTTTTTTTTTTTTTTTTCTTTTTTTACTTTACACAAAAGTGGAACCCTTATCCAAACTACGCCACTTTCGTTTTCGCTTGTCTACACGGGTTACGTGAAAGACATCCAACTTCAAGCAACATATCCTTTAAAGGTGTCGAAGCTTACTCATTCCTCAAGGGCACTTTAGCTCAGAGGGAAACTACGGTTGTCATAGCCGGCCCAGGTTAATCACACCCCTAAGAAAGAGTAGTAATCCCCTTCAAAAATATCATACATACTTACTTTTACTCTACAACATGCTTGCCTTTTATTTAGCATACAACATGTGTTTACTTTACAAAATAAAAGTTTGGAAAAAACCTAAGCATGCATTACTAAGTTGAGCTTCAATTACTTAACAACTATCACCTAGACCTTTCGGGGTGATAACAAACATATGGACCAAATAACCCAATCCTACGCATTCAAAAACATATATAAGATGGCTATGTGCTAAAAAAATGCAAGAGAATAAAAACAAAATGGGCCCAAATTCATGCATATATTTTGTGAATTCTAAATAGAGCAAATAAAGAGTTATCTAAAACCTATCACAAAAATTCATCATCACAATACATGCATCAAAAAAATTATATCAGTAGCTCAACCACAAAGTCCAAGCTCAGGTGCTCGAGGACTTGCCAGACATGCATATATAATCATGACCCCTAATTTAAAACGACACATTGTCCCCAATGTATCTTTGATCTAAGCTCCATAAAAATAAAGACAAGGCAATAAAAAACCTCTTCTGTAGGCATTTTCGTGCACGGTCTTTGAGGTGTGGCAGTAGGACTCGCCTCTCAAAAGATGCTTTTCTCTTCTAGGGTGTCCTTACAAAACAAAAACAAAAAGAAAGCAAATAAAGAAATTAATAACTTTTATTACCTAACTCCCTCCAGGAAGGGAAAAATTTTAATGTCGATTGCTCGACTTGACTCATTCTCTAACAAGGCACAAAGAAATTCTCATATTTTTCTAGTCCCTTCTTAGATAAGTCAATATATCCCAATAAAACTATAAGGGTTCCCATCTTTTAAAAAGAACCAGACAGGTCGAATTTGTGATTTTTAATTTTAGGCAAAAAAAGGTAAAAATAAAGAATCAAAAGACTCAAATGACCCTAAACAGTCGAAATAAAGAAAAAAATCAACTGACTCAACTGACTCTGACTTGTAAGGAAAAGAAGAGCAATAATAAAAAAAAACATAAGAAATTCTAGGAGAAAGAACAGATCAGGGCTTGGAAGCCTCTAACTCTTTTACCTGAGATTCCTCGAAGTGAGGCATAGGCTCATACTTAACCTTACTAACTTGTTCTGGACGTGTCCAATAATAAACATAATTTTCATCATTGAAAGGATAAAATTCCTCCATGAACTTAGCTCAGTTGTATGAATGATAGGAACCTCTGAACGGTTCTCTAGTGTAAGCACAGAATGTACAAGTTGAGGAATATAACCAACTTCAACAAGCACAGGGGCTTGCGTGTCCAGATGAGACTCAATAGAATCCTGCATACATTTAGAAAAACTATGAACAAGTTCACACATTATAAGACCAAAATTCTTACCTTGACCGGCGCTCTAAGGAACCTATTGCTCAAACTTGACGATTGATGCTAATTACTTCACTACTCAGTTTGGTATGGTTAGAAAATGGTTCCACCCAAGACTTTTCCAGCCTCTCAGCTAATTCAGTAATCTGAGCAACGAGGTCACTCAGATTTTGACATTCAGTTTTAACTTCAAATTTGGAATGGAAGCTATCCTGTTGGAAACTCGAGGATTCTTGATGATTGAAGGAGGATTCTTGCATAATCTCATAAGATTTTTTAGAAAGCTCATAAACCAATTCTTCTAAAGAAGTACCTGAACTGGAGGAAGAGGCATTCATCGATAACAGAGTTTTGCTAGGAATCTCCCATGAAGGATAATAATCGCTCTCAGGACCACGCGAAACCTTTAATTGCCTAATAGTCAAATCTTGAATAAGAGAGGTTAGTTATGAAACTTGATTTTTAAGCTCATTAAATTCACTTACCTCTTGTTCTCTTTGCTTAACTGCTTGTTTCGCACGAAGCGCATAATAGATATTCATATCATATGTCATGATAAAACAAGTGGATGCAAGAAAAGAAAAATATTTTTGGGTTTTTAAAGTTTGGAAGTCAAATTCAACTAAAAAGAGATTAATTGGCTTGCCTCCCCGGTAACAAAGCCATTTTGTTCGGATCGAAAATCAATGTCATTAATTCGACTCCAAACCAACACAAAAATATTTTAAATCATCAAAACCTACATTTTATACTAACATGTAGTATAAGCAATAAGCACGAGGTCGAATCACAGAGAGACCAAGAATTAAATTTGACTTTGAAAGCAGTAGAAACGAAGTTTTGGTTTGATTAACAAGAAAACTAAATGCGAGAAATTAAATAGCAAGTGATAAATGTAAACAGGAATTGTTCATTTAGTTCTTAGATCAAGATAGACACCAAATGAAATTTCTATCATCGTTTTCTGCCAATTAATTATGTAATCGAATTATGCATGTGCAACTACTTGCTCGATTTGATCTGCTAGCCTCTACAGTGTTGGATAACTAGCAAGAATCTAACCAAGAAAGCGTCCTAATTATTAATTAAGGTCGGAAAGGCCATACCCTAACTAATCTACATGCTTCTAAATTTTATTGGGTTCAATAGCAACCATGTAGAACTAAAAACATATGCATTAGGAGTTAGAATTCACTTTCGTTGATTAATTATTAGGAAATCCATATTCAATTAACCAAATTTATCTTTGAACCTAGAAATTCATACAACCTAAGAATGGCCATCGAATGCATAATTACCTAATGCTACCTAGGTGACCTTAGCTAGACATTCTTATGAAAAATAAGTTTAACAAGATATTCGTGCAATATTGTGACAAACTAAGAATCCTAGCCTAACATGCTCATGAGTGAAAGGTCATCAACACAAACATGCTTTCAAAAGTTAAAGGAGATTCTAAGAAAACTTAAATCAGTATGCAATCATCAATTAAGAGCAGAAAAATCAAGAAATTTACAAAGGATACTTGAACCAAGAAACTAGATAGAAATTACCTAAAAAATTCGTAGACAAATTCATGAGATGCAACCTAATCCATGCTTACAATCCAAAATAAAACATAAATCTACCCTAATGATACTGAAAGTGTAAAGATGAAGGAAGAAAACAAGGCCTCCCCTCGGCCTACATAAAAATCAGCATTCTTTTAACCTAAAAACAAAGAGCAATTATATAGAAATTGGAGTGAGCGTTGCAACACTAAGGAGAGTTGTTGTGACCATTGCTTGCAACAGGCGCATGCACGAATGCTTGATGTTTCATTAAACTTCGCAGCGTTGCAACGCTAAGGGTAGCGTTACGACATTGCCTTGCATCCTTAGGTTCTTCCTCTCAGCGTTGCGTGGCCGTTGGACTTATGCATGTGTGAGCATTGTGATGCTTTAATCAGGGGCAGTTTGGTCATTTCCTCTCCTTTGAAGTCCGGATACACAAACTACCACCAAATTGCTTCAAATTAACTTTGTTTCTCATCAAATTGTTAATTCTATCTCTTGGTTGCTCGATACCTACAAAATAAGATAATTAACACATAAAATCCATTAACGATCCTAAATTAAGCTATGAATCATAGCTCTTTTTTAGAGCTATCAGTGAACTCCCATCACACGAAAACTTAGGTTCCATCTAAGTCTTGAAAACACCCTTCTCAATGTACAACACCTTAAGCTCCCCCTAAGGCTTGAGAAGTCCTTCTCGATGAAGAACACCTTACGCTCCCCCTAAAGAAATCCTTCTCGATGAATAAAGTTGTAGGCTATCCTAAGACCAATCAACCTTCGTGAATTGAAGTAAGAGCAAATGAAGAACACACCACCACATATAACTCAAAGAACTTATAATTGAAAACAATATAGTGTTGAAAGAATTCTGTAGAGCTCACACAATGATATCATAAACAATTGATGCAAAAATCCTAACACATAGCAACAACTAACAAGGATAGGCATAAAATAATAGAACTGTTAATCCATAATAGAAGTAAAGATCCATGCAAAAATAAGAACAAGTCTAAGAATAACAAAACTTGGCCCATCAAAGACAAAAGATATCGAAACAGAAACAATAACAGCATAAACACAAAACCAAATGTTTATAGCTGCTGTCTATTCCGTTTTATGTCCTAAAACTTGTGGATTGTAAACAATAAAACTTATTCTGAAAATTCAATAAAAATGTTATTTAATATATGAATTACTGATTTCGTTTTAGAAATAAATCCAATAAACTAAAATATCCCTGACTATTACATGAGTACTTGAATTTTATGTGGAGACATAAAAGTGGATCAGGTTCGAGTAAATAGTCAAAATGATCGAAAGTATATGAATAAGGTTGGGTGCCTTATTTTGGTAACACTATCAAATGTGATCCCTCTGTAGTTGTTACAAGGAGTTGTAAAGTGGTACAGACGAAGTGATCCTAATTCGTATATGTTTTGACATGAGGAGTGGGGGCATCTTGTGTAATGAGTTTGCACAAGATCGGACCACGAAATAAGTCACTCTTACTTTATAAAGTTGTTTACTATTTAAGACTGACCGTTTCACAACGATGACCTAGGTAACTTAACCTAAATCCTGAGCTAACTATGAAGTCCTCTTTATTTGGAATTATCCTTATATTTGCATGGGTGAGGGTTGGCTTAACAGCGGTGACTCAATAAGCCTCTCTTTTCATAGGTAAGACCGGGTAGATAGCTGGGGACATAGGGTGCAAGATGGAATTCGCTCTTACCCACTTTCAGAAATAGTAGAGAGGTTGTTCCTTTAATTGCTGACTTCAAGTCTTGAACAAGGACCCCACCCTCTCATTGGCCCGAGAGGAATTCGGTTTAATGATCGGATCACAAATATATTGTTCATTAGAGGATTAGTGGAACATAGGGAACAATAGGTAATCTCGAGCGTAAAACAGTCATTTGATCTGTAGGTCCATGAGGTCCCCCTACTAGTTCACAAACGAATTAGCCTTAGAATAGCGTGATAAGTTTATTTGAAACAGTCAAATTAGAATTAAGAGAATTAGTAATTATATGTGATATAATTATACATTTAATTTTGAAATTAAACGAAATTGGAGAATCAATTAATATTTAAATATTATTTAATATTAAATTCATGAATGGAGATTCATGATAGTGAAATTGGTGATTAATTAATTTAATATTTTATATTAAATTAATTAGAATTAATTAAATTATTTAATTAATTATTAATTATTAATTTTATTAGAAATGTTAATTTTGAATTAATTTTTGTAAAATTAATATAATCTCAGTTTTAAATATAACATTAAAAGCTGAAATTAATTTGAAATTTTGAAATTTTTTTTCAAAAATTAAAAAAAAATTGAAAAATGGGTTTTTCCCACTTTTCAAACTAGCTAGATAGTCATAAAACCACTACTTTTTTCAGTCAAATTCAAAGTAACTATTGGAATTAATGCAGCAATTAAGTTTGCATGATGATCATGCAATATAAACTTGAAGTCTGAGTGGAAATTGGGCATGCAGTCAGTTCAATTTGCTGAGAAATAGTGATTGAAGAACTGTTCTTCAACAAGCTGATAAACCAGTCCTCCTCCTCTTTTTTCCCTAATTCAAGCTTATTTTGAGTCCCACAACTCAATCCAATGCACCAAGAGGATAGTAGGGAAGGCCTTCTAGTGGTTCACATGTAGAAAGCAAGGAGATTGCAACTAAATTGAGCTT
Source organism: Benincasa hispida (assembly GCF_027475165.1). Taxonomy (NCBI): domain Eukaryota; kingdom Viridiplantae; phylum Streptophyta; class Magnoliopsida; order Cucurbitales; family Cucurbitaceae; genus Benincasa; species Benincasa hispida. The sequence goes on along the minus strand of NC_143489.1, from coordinate 82,528,715 downwards.
GAAGAAGAAGATCTTCAAAGGTCCACTTTATATTTTATGAGCATGCTGAATTTAAAGCCAAAATTAATGAGTTAGAATGCTTAATGATCCTGTTTTCTTCCGTTGCATGTTTCCTAACTCTATATGTTGGTATCAGAGCATCATTTAAGCATTCAATTTGGTTTAATTTTGGCTTGATGGGTGTTTTTCATAAGATATATGAAAATGGTGAACTGATATGGTTTTATGAGTTTTGGCATTAAATTTCTCTTCAAATATGTTGTAATTCTTGTAATTAATGTGGACCTTAATGTGTGTTTAAGTGACTGTAAAACGATTGGAGTCATTATAGTTGAAATTAAGATGTAATTCAAGAAAGAAGTGAAGAAGGTCGAGCTTTTGTCCAAGAAGCGTTGCAATGCTGCCCCTTGAGCATTGCAACGCCCGCAGTATCGCAACGCTGGGGTGAGAGCGTTGCAACGCTGCTCACCTCAGCCCAACATACACTCTTCAATCGAAATCGGCGGTCCAGATGAACTGGTCTAGCCGGTTCAGGTCAAGAAGGTCCAGTCTCACTTGATTCAGCCCGATTCGTCCACTTTTGAAGGTTTTAGAGGTCCGGTTCAAGCGGTTCGGGTCCGTTTCGGGGGCAATTTGAGTAGTCTAGAAACATTTTGGATCCACCTTATGCTGAATTTTATAATAGTTAGGCCTTCGTTTTCTTGAAAATACAAAAATTAAAACCATATCAGTATGTGTTAAATTATTATGCATGTGATTTATGTTATAACTAAATAAATCTTCTATGTTTATAAAGTATGGCATGTAGATTTAAAAACCCACCATAGGAAGCATGTTACATGCATTGAAAGTATGTTATAAAGTCTTATAATATATAGTATGCATGTTTAGGGTTTCTTTTATTTAATATAAGTGTTATATTAAATATTGAATGCCTTTGATGTATGTTATGGATGTTTAGCATGTCTAAAATTTTGTAAAATTGATATAAATTTGGGTTAGACATTTAAAATCCATAACGAAGATAAGCTACATGCTCAAATAGGTTAATCACATGTTTGAATAGTTAAAATAGGTCGATATCTTGTAAAACTAGGGTTACAAACTCAACTGGTATATAATCCTGTCTAAGACTGGGGGTATTTAAGTTGACAGTCTATGGAACACCTTCTACCTTGGGATTATGGTCGAACAATTGAGCGTTGTTAACCGATTTTATGAGCAGTACAGGAGTGGTGTAAAGTTTTAAAACTTGTTTATCACGTAGACATCGTAGGTGAAATCCAAATATAAATGTTATACTTGGATAAAAACCTAGACTTAGGTTGTTTAATTAGCCGGAACAAACTTGAGTAAAGATATATCCAAACAATTGTTAGGACACTTTAATGGGAGTTTAATAGCATATATGATATGGTATTAGAACACTTCAGTGGGAATTTAGAATGCTTTAGTGAGAGATTAATAGCATATACAATATGTCATTTTTAGCTTTCGCGTCCCTAAAAATTCACAATCTCAATCCATGTTTTAGTTCGTGACACTAGGAGTGACTTCCATTCGAAAAGTGAGTACATGAATCGAAGTTATGGTGAATAGGGGAAGTTATTCACAGGAAAATAAAAAGTGATATTTTGATTTTTAATTCTCACGTCCTAAGAGTTTTGACCATGAGATTTATGCGACGTTTCGTGTCACCTTGGGAGTGACCTCCATTCGAAAAGTGTTTGCATGAGTCAATATCCAAGTGAATGAGGGGAAGTTGTTCAATGTAAAATAAAATATACGATATACTGATTTGAATTCTCATGTCCCTAGAAAGTTCACACCGTGAGATTCATATGACGCTTCGTGTCACCCTGAGAGTGACCTCCATTCGAAAAGTGTTTATAGGTCAATATCAAGGTAAATAGGGAAAGTAGTTCATAGTGAATGGGTGAAGGATATGTTTCAACGTATCCTACAGTCTCTTCCATTTGTTTGGACTGTGAGATTCCTATGTTACGCTTGCTTGTCATCTTTAAGTTGGCCTCGCTAGTCGTTTTAACAACGGCTATCCTCTTGGAGGGTTATAACATAGGATTCAGAACAACTCAAACTCCAGTGATGGATAGGATTTCCTAGGTCGTTTTCAACTTTGACTTTCCAAATCGATAGCATCATTAGGGCTTACCTCTAAGGTCTAAAAACAGAGGCTTACACTTACGAAATTACTAAAGTGTTAGTAAGTTCTGACCAAAAACGGTAGCTAAATAACTAATAGAATATGAGTTATTTTGGGGATAGTATTTAGTCAAGAATGTCTTGCTATAGTATCATTGCAAAAAATAATGAATCTTGGGTGCATTATTACTTTGCTAAAACATGATTGTGTTTAAAAGTAATTCTCTGATAAAATATGTTTATATTTTCATAATGACGAGTTCTTAGTGGAACTATTAGCTTCTGATAAACTTACCGAGAATAATTATGCTACGCGAAAATCAAACATAAATACAATACTGGTGATTGGTGACCAACAGTTCATGTTAACAAAGGAGTGTCCTCCCGTTCCTGGTTCAAATGCATACCGAAATGTTTGAGATGCATATGACAGATGGATTAGGGCTAACGAGAATGCCCGTGCCTATATTCTTGACAGCATATCTGATGTATTGGCCAAGAAACATGAGAGCATGAGTACTGCCAGGCAGATTATGGAGTCTCTGTGTGGGATGTTTGGACAACCATCCTTCTCCCTAAGGCATGATGCTATCAAATATGTTTACAACTATCGTATGAAAGAAAGAGCCTCTGTTAGAGAACATGTCCTGGACATGATGGTCCATTTCAACGTGGCAGAAGTAAACAGTGCTATTGTTGATGAGAAGAGTCAAGTTGGTTTTATTCGTGAATCTCTTTTAAAGAGTTTCTTGCAATTTTATACAAATGCTAAGATGAATAAAATAGAATATAACTTGACTACGCTTCTCAATGAGCTACAGGCTTACCGGATCATGTTAAGGGCTAAAGGACTTGAACTAGAAGTAAATGTTACCGCTGTAGAGAAAAGAGGATCATTCTCTAAGAAGTCTGATATTGCTTCTTCTTCACAGAATAAAAGTATTCCAGTAAAGAAGAACAAAGGGAAAGGGAAAAAGAAACCAACTGGCAGAAAAGGCAAGGCAAATGCTGCAGATAAAGAAAAATGTTTCCACTGTAGCGCAGAAGGGCATTTGAAGAGAAACTACCCTCAATACCTTGCAGAGAAAAAAGCAGAGAAAGCAAGCCAAGGAAACTAGTTCCTTGTAAACTCCAAGTTTTGAACAGGGGAGTATTTCTCAGAACAACCAGTTGGAGATGTAATTGCTATCAAAAGATAAACTTGTTTATTTTTTGTTATTGTAATGAAATTTATTTTATCTTTTTATAAAAAACATATTTTATAAACTTTTGTTATAAATGAAACGTTCACTAGCAAAAGTTATATTTGTTCTACTGTAAAGCAACTTCAATTAGAACCAATCTAGTTAAAAGCCATTTGTAAATATTTAGATATTTAAGAACGGCTAGAAAACAATAAAGGCAAATAGTTATTTAACCTAAAGAATAAGTTCATAACACTTGAAAAGTTCAAAGTGTATAAAACTTGTTAGGTAAAATAAAATCCAAAATACTTCGATTAGATCAAAGAAAGGAATATAGAAAGTTTGAGATTTCTAGGGTTGTTCTGGTAGAACATGAAATCCAATGAAAACTTTCTACATCTAGTTGCCTTAATTATTTTGAACATCATTCCAATTTTAAGGTGTTTCTGAAAATCCATATGAGATATGAAAAATTCACAAAAGTTGTTTATGATATGTAAAAGATGTTTACATAATTCAAAAATTGGAAAAGATCGACACATGTGTCGGTGACGAACCCTTAAGTGTTGAAATATTGTTCAAAAGACATGCATATATGTAGGCAATCCAAAAGTAGTATATTTTTCAAGTAAATCAAGTGTTTGTGTTGACAAATACCAAAGTTTCTGGAAAAATATACAAGTCACCATGTATTATTTGTATTCCATAAAAACAAATATATCAATAAAGATATATTGATTCAAACTGATATTATAACAAAAGTAGTTTGGGCAGATTAGATGCATCTTACTCAAAGAGTTGAGGGTACCTCAATATAGTAAGAGGGATGTATGACAACCTAGCCATGTTTTGAGTTTATTAGAAACTCATGCCATCAAGTCTAGGTGACAGCATCGAAAAACAAAGAGTTGTTAAAATTAGATGCATTCTCTATATAGTTTAATAACAAATCCATTGTATACTAACGGGTTTACTGCAATTTTCTTGGCTAAAGTGTTAGAGAATTTCCTAGTAAGACTAGAATTATGAGGTATAGAACCTAGGGCAAGTAGGAGAAAAACTCATGGGTATGTGATACCTAAAAGTAAAACATGCGTATGTGATGCCTTAATTTATTGTATTTCTCTGTAAAACTTAAAAACTCAACATTATGTATTCATATGTTTGTTACCACTGGAGTTTTAGTCCAAGTACGAGTTTGTTGGGTTTTATGTCCAAAAACTCGTGGATTGTAAACAATAAAACTTATTATGAAAAATCAATAAAGTTGTTATTGAATATATGAATTACTGATTTAGTTTTAGAAATAAATCTAATAAACTAAAAGATTCATAACTATTACATGAGTATTTGAACTTTATGTGGAGACATAAGAGTGGATCTGGTTCGAGTAAATATTCAAAATGATCTATAGTATATGAAATATAGTATATGAATAAGGTTAGGTGCCTTATTCTGGTAACACTATCGGATGTGGCTCACTCTGTAGTTGTTACAAGGAGTTGTAAAGTGCTATAGACAAAGTGATCCTAATTCATACATGTGATGACATGAGGAGTGGGGGCATCCTGTGCAATGAGTTTGCACAAGATTGGATCACGAAATAAGTCACTCTTACTTTATAACGTTGTTTACTATTTAAGACTTACTATTTCACAACGATGACCTAGGTAACTTAACCTGAATCTTGAGCTAACTATGAAGTCCTGTTTATTTGGTATTATCTTTAGATTTGCATGGGTGAGGGTTGTCTCAACACCACAAGCTCAATAAGCCTCCCATTTCAAAGGTAAGATCAGGTGGATAGCTGGGGACATAGGGTGTAAGATGGAATTTGCTCCTACCCATGTTCAGGGCTAGTAGAGAGGTTGTTCATGAAGAGTACCTAGCACGATCTGAATCATCTCCAGTCTACCACATCAAAGTCATCATCGCAGAAAATTCATGCTTCCAATCAGAAACATGATCAATAACATCATTAAGCATCTTAATTTTCTCAGACAAAGAGGGCAGAAGATGATCACCAAAGGGGAAGGCAACAAAATCTACACTTAGGGCTTCCTCGGTAGTACCAGGAGAAGGTGGTGTAATGTCTGCAACATGATGCCCTTGAAATAATTTGTAGCTTAAATTCTGCAACCTCGAATTTGCACCAATAAGTTCATGTTGTGAGCAAGTCAGGCTTCTGAGACAATAGAATTCTACAAATTAATCTTGGATAAGCAATAAGTAATTTCAGAGCTTTTGATCCAATATATCTTTATAATTTTCTTATGACAAATGCTTCATATTCAAAAGAAACACCCTTTCTAATTTGAAATAACTAGGTAGCGAGAGCTATTGATAGACCTAAGTGATGAGATGAAGGACACCAATTTGCAATCTCGATACAAAAGAACACAACATATTTAGCACTGAGCTCTGCATAGCTAAGCTTCCTAGTCTTGGGCCAAACATTCTTCAAACCCCCAGTCCGTTTAGAGACAAGTTCTCTCAAGGAAGAGTGTAACTCCTGAGTGTTAGAAGGAACATTTCTGTCAAGAAACTTGTTAATAACACCTATAGTGAACACAAAGTTGTGAATTCTGACATGAACTCTGCAAAATTCTAGGGAATTGGAATCATCAAAAGCAAGCAAGAGATTCACAATAAATTCCCTTACGTGATAGGACAATAAGGACTGAGATTCAATATAGTTTTTATCAGATCAACTTTATCGATAAGTTCCATGATATCAAGACATTCCTGAGCCATATCAGACAGCTCTTTCTTAGCAAAAATCTTCCTCTTAGTCACATACTTCTAGTAGATAGTTCTTTCCTCATAAGTAAATGAAACACCATCAAGAGGAACACAGGGAACAATAGCAGAAGTAGACCTTTTCTTCTAAGCTCGAGCAGATGCACGAGTAACTAGACCTTGAACTTTTTCAGAGTCTTCTTTAGAGCTACTTTTCAGAGCCCAATCTCTAGAGGACTCGAACAACTTCTCAACACCATCATCGTCATAACTTTCTTCAAGCGTCTCAAAACTTGTACTTGCATCTTCTGTAACAACTTTAATCTTGATAACATTTGACTTAGAGACACATCATCTTAAAAAGAATCCTTGGACACATGAGGATCATTAGAGGGTCTTATTTAGTACTCACTTGTTTCAATTTGATCATGATCAACATTTATTATGTCCTTCTCAACATTCTTTCTAGTCACACATCCAACATTCTCAACCGTCTGAAATTGATCAACAAATTCTTTAACAACTTGATCAATTTTATCAGCAACATGATTTGAATCATAAGTAGACTCTTTTCAACAAAAGCCTCAACAACACTTTTTTTCAGACACGATAGTAAGAGGTTCACTAGAACCAGCAGTAGTAACATTTAAATCATCACCAGTATTAGAACCCAAAGTAGAGTCATGCACAATGTGATCGATTATTTTTGATAAACTAACAACATTCGAAGGAATGTCAGAACCAGTTCTAGGGACATTAACATTCTCAATAATAAGGCTAGTTTCATAAAAAGAACAAAAATTAATTTGATCAGGGACAGACATTTCAGAAACCCTAAATTGTTCACTTGAGTGTTCACCATGATTAGACATAACATGTTTCTCAAAAACAAGACTCACAACACGGTAATCTTATTCAGACTCAGAAGGACTATTAAAAGTTGATTTATTTGAATCGGCTAAGATAATTTTACCCGATCCCACTAAGTTGGTCATGGTCAGAGCTATCATGGACAATGAATCAGTCCTTTCCTTAGCAGTGGTAAAGGAGGATACATTTGATCCTTTCGTTGAATAGACCAAGATGCAGCAACTCTACTCTTCGAAAGGGAGTGGAACCCTCTCAAGCGCACACCATAGGCATTTGTTGTTGTTGTTGGAACATCATCTTCAACATCCTTCTTCTTTTTTGCTTTTTCTTTGTAACGGACCATCTTTTCTTCAAGAAAATAGATTTTCTTTTGAGTATTCACCATCGTGCAAAGAAAGTTTCAAAGAAGAACACCAAAACAGTTTGCAAAATATGGGGAAGAAGATGAACAACCACATTGAAGGAAGCTAGTGCCTCCATTAATATTTTCCACTTACTTTATTTCAAATTTAAATTAATCACAACATTAAACAAAACGTAGGCTTTCAACAAAGTTACATTAATGGGCTTGTTAATAACCAACACCCAACCCTACCAAAAACAACACAAATTAGTCATTGCTATAAATTAATTTTACAAAGGCCCAAACTTTCTTTTAAAGCTTCAAATTGACTTGCATCCAAACGTCCAAACATGTTTAAACAAAATTTTCCTATTTTCAACTAGATCACAATTTAATTGATGTCAAATATGAATATGCTTAGTTTGACTGTGCTAAACCAGATTCTTTGAAATATTGGTCGGACTGATATTATCACAATAAAGAGCCATGGCTTCCTACGGAACATCTTATTCTTTTAACATTTGTTTCATCCACATCAATTAGGTACAACTACTACCTGTTGCAATGCATTCGGCTTCTGCAGTAGATAAAGAGACACAATTTGGTTTCTTACTGAACCAAGATTCTATATTGTTTCCAAGGAAGAAACTCCTTCTGAAGTGCTCTTTTCGTCCTCTTAACTCCCAGCCCAATCAACATCGTTGTAGCCAACAAGAGAACTACTTCTTTAAAAAATATATAATAGCCCATAGTCATTTGTCCCACTCATATATTTGATTATTCTCTTTACATCGAGGAGGAGATTAGATGTGGCACAAGATTGATGTCAAGCACAAACTCCAACTGTAAAAACAATATCAGGTCTACTGGTAATGAGGTATAGTAAACTTTCAATGATGCTTTTATATAAGCTTTCATCAACACTATTTCCTATCTTTAGATAGCTTAGAGTTAGCAGGAGTTGGAGTTTGTTTGACTTTTGCCTTTTCAAGTCCAAATTTCATCACAATGCTTCTAGCATATTTAGTCTTAAGAAATAAATATACCTTCATCAAGTTGTTTAATTTGAAACACAAGAAAGTAGGTCAATTCACCGACCATACTCATTTCAAACTCTTTCTTTATTTGTTCTACAAATAAATCAACCATCTTCTGAGGCTCCTACCAAAAACAACATCATCAACATAATTTTGAACTATGACAAAATCCTTAACTGATTTATACATAAATAGAGTTTTATCCACTTCTTCTCTAGTATAGCCATTCTCAACTAGAAACTGGGTCAATCGTTCATATCAGGCCCTATGGGCCTGCTTGAGACCATATAGAGTCTTTTTTAACTTGTACACGTAATCATGAAATGAAGGGTCAACAAACCCTTTAGGTTAATCAACATAAACTTCCTCAATTAGATACCCATTTAAGAAAGCACTGTTTAATCCATTTGATACAATTTGAATTTCATTAAACATCAAATACTCAGGAGTAATCTCATAACTTCAAGCTGAGCCACGGGGGATAAAATGTTTCATTCAATTATACTTCTTCAATCTAAGGATACCCTTATGGAACTAAACGAGCTTTATTCCTGGTTACATTTCCACTTTCATTAGATTTGTTCTTAAAAATCCACTTTGTCCTTATAACATTCACATTTTCTAGACGAGGAATCAGAGTTCAGACATCATTCTTCACAAATTGAACAAGCTCTTCCTGCATTATATTCACCCAACACTCATCACTAAAAGCTTTCTTGACATTCTTTGTCTCAAACGGGGAGGTAAAATAAATATTACTTATCATCTCAAGATAGTTGACTTTATCTTTTCCCCTGGTGAAGATCCCTTCTTCTAAGCTTACGAGAATATTAGAGGTTGGAAGATTTTTACGAACCCTGCTGAACGGTTACTTCTTACTAACTTCATGTTCTTCAATCACATCCTCATTATTCTTATTTTAGCTTTCAATGCACTTGTCAGATAACTTATCTTGGACATTTGAACTGACAACAAGTAACATGCTATGTTCTTCTTCCTTAGGGATAGAATAAGAACCATTCATGACATCATCAATAATAATATTTGTAGATTCCATAACACATCATGTATGTTTGTTGTATATGCAATAGACCCTATTATTTGTGGAGTGGCCAAATAATATGCTTTTATTGGATTTGGAATCCAATTTTCTCCTGGTATCCCTATCTACTAAAATATAGCACTTGCTGTCGAATATATGGAAATATTTGACATTAGGTTCCTCCCCCTTCATATTTAATAATTTGTGATAGAGGAACCTGGATGTAGAGCAACAGGATTATATATGTGGCATGTTGTATTCATTGCTTTAGTCCAAAAGTGAAATGGTAGACTTTTGGCATGGAGCATGGCTCGAGCCATCTCTTGGAGAGTGCAATTCTTGTGCGACAAACAATGATCTCTTGGAGAGTGCAAATTTTTTGTTCAATAACCCCACTCTTCTAAGGAGTAATCGATGTTGAATATTCATGATGAATGCCAACCGATGTGCAATATTCATTGAATTGAGAATTTTCAAATTCTCGGTTGTGATCATTTCTAATTTGAACAACATTCAGATTTTTTTTTCTCTCTGAACTCGAAGACACGTAGCTTGAAAAGTAGTAAACGTTTCAGATTTTTCATGAAGAAAGCGCACCCAAGTGTATCTTGAGTAATCATCAACACACACAAGAACATATCGTTTTCCACAAAGACATTCAATTTGCATAGGACCCACAAGATCCAAATGAAGTGATTCTTGAATATTATTTGAGCTTGTATGAGAAACACAAGAACATATCGTTTAACTTAAAGATTGTGTTTACATTCATAAAAAAAAAAATTAAAAAAAAATTACATGTCCAAGCACAAGTTTACACTAATAATGAACTCCATTGTCAGCATAAGAGGAAACCCCAACCTGATAAGAGTTAAGTTGTGAAAGGAACTTGCTCGTAGTTGGATACTTCGTATGAAACTTGTGCAGGTAAGCCAAAACGAAGGTAGGTGATGATGCGTTTATTTTATGAGGTGGAATTATGAATGAGATGCAGTGACGAAAATGCATTGAGCAATCAAGTTTTCTCAGTGGAATCCAAGTGTAAACCCCACTGAGTTTCCTGGTAAGTCCAAGGTCGAACTCAGGGACGTGGGAAAACAATATGCGGTAATAATTTTTCACGAAGGCTTTGTGGTAACCAGTAACTCAAATAGTTGTTGGTTTTGTTTGTTGCGATAATGAAATAAATAAATCCGGTGGATTTGAGAAAAGTTTGATTATGCGATAGATGCACTGAGTATGTGGATGAACGGGTTGAGAAGGTCTTTAACTAGCGTTACCTGGGAATGCGTCAGACTATACGATCATGCTACACCCATGCACAACAAGTCATTTTCCAATACAAATGCGGTGCTTCTAAGTCTAGGACGCATGTGTTGAATGCAAAAGTGTCCATTGAGCTTATTCCTAAGTCTCTACTCTTTTCCTATGCGATGATGCAAGATGCACAAAAAGGCAAGATGATCGCACACAATCATATCCTATCTCCAGGATGCATGCGATGCATTAATAGCAAACAGTGCTTATTCCTAAGCTCTTATCTCTTGATTATGCGTTCTAATCTTACTCTCCCGAGCCTAGATCCTGTCCTTAGACTACCCTCCCGAGTATCTCTAATGGACGAATGAAGCATACACAATACAAGATAATCGCATAGAATGAAGATCCCCAAATATGCTAGCTAAATACTTCTCAACCCACTCAACAAATTTAGCTACTCATGCGGGATAAATAGAGAGTGAAAAGATATAGAGAAGTAAATTCCATTTCTATAAATGAGTTTGAATACAAAATAACAATGGAAGATAAAAGTAGAGAGCCTGGTAGCAATCCCTTGCTGCCCAAGGATTTTACACTGGCAACTCTATTCGGTTCAAAAGATATTCCTGCTTCCGCAGGAGCTGGCCCTCTCTCTGATCTTGATGCTTCTAGCACTCTCCCGAGCTAACCGGAACGATCTATCAGCACAACCATCTTCTCTTGCTTTCGCCTTAAGGTAAAAGAAAATCTAAAAATAGGGCTAAACTATGAATAAAACTTGTGAACTCGTGAACAGGTGAACCCCTTTTCTGAAGGATGCCTTCGGTATTTATAGAGCTTCGAGGTGAAAAGCGGCTTCTCTCTTATGATTGCACAGATGGGATGGCTTTAATTCTCTGACCGATACACCGAATATTTGTCATTGAAAAGCTGAGTGTACTTGTTATCGTTAGCAGTTTGTCAACTTAATTTGGATTCGACCTTCATCAGCTTTCTGTCCCATCGTGAATAATTATGCTTTTCACCCAGATGCGCCCACCAAGTTATGCCGACTCTATGCGGCAATCCTTCTTGAGCAGGTGTTTGCGAGCACAAATCACCGCAAAGCCTTGCGGTAATGCTACGCTCGACCATTGATTTCTTGTGATCGCGCTCTCCACCCTGCGTTAACGCATATTTTACATAAAACTACCAAAGTTAACTGTTCTTATGTGATGAACACATGCAACCGCAATGTTATGAACTTAGTGCTTTTTGGATGCAATCTAACATATTTTATCAACGCAAACCTTCAATGTTTAATAACTTAGCACTGTAATATCGTGCACTTCTGCTTGTTATCACACCCCCAAATTTAACGATGCTTGTCCTCAAGCATAAGCTAAAGATTTTCTTTAGAAAGTTGACCGCGAATCTCTTTTCCTAAATTTCTCAAGGATACTTCATTCAAATCCTATACACCAAAATTTCCTTGATTCTTATTCAAGTCTTTTCTTAAAATATTTCTAATACCTAGGGACCGCAAGCTTCAAAAGGACTTTACTAAATTCTAGGACATCGGATGATTTATTTCAAAAAAACTTTTTCACTAGGGTGTTAAATGATTTTATCCTTGCATATTTTTGTCATTGTTATTTTTTTTCTGACCTTGCGCTGATCCAAGTGCCTAACAATTGTTTTGGCTTGCTCCCACGTATGTCATGTGGACATCCAACTATGAGCAAAGCTCTCTTTCTCAGACTAAACTCATACCTACTTAGCAGGGGAGTTGCGATGATTTATTTATGCGGTTATCCTGGCGACTTACTTTCGTTTTGACTTGCCCCCACGTGTGTCATGTGGACATCCAACTACGGGTAAGTGTCTTTCACAACTTAACTCTTATCAACATGGGTTTCCCCATTGCATTGACAGTGGAGTTATTACTCTCAAAATTATATATATATACCTAAATAACGAAGTAGATATTCGATAATAGATAATAACAAGATTTGATACAGAATGATAATTGAAGTGTCGTAGAAATGAGAATTCATGAACCAGACAAAGGATACTCCAGAAGACTTGTGCCCTAGATGATGTTGCATGCCAGCGTAAAGGCTATTACATTTTCCTCTATTCTGGGCTTCTCAGGTCTACAGAGGTCTTTTTCTTGCTAAAAATCACCCCCGCAATATGCCTTAACTCGGTGCCCATTAACCTTAAATGTACGGGTTCCATCCTCAGTAATCAGCTCCACCGCACCATGCTGGAATATTTCTTTAATGATGAAGGGTCCGGACCAGTACGACTTTAACTTGTCAGGAAAGAGTCGTAGCCGTAAATTAAAGAGCAAAACCTTGTGTCCCACATAAAGATTTTTACCGCATAGTCTGCTGTCATGCCACCATTTTACTCGTTCTTTGTATATTTTGTCATTTTCATAAGCTTGCATTCTCCACTCATCAAGCTCGACCAGTTGTAGCTTTCTTGCATCCCCTGCTGCTCTTAAGTCAAAGTTAAGCTTCTTCACCGCCCACAGCGCCTTATGCTCCAACTTCAATGGCAAATGACATGCTTTACCAAATACCAATGCATACGGGGACATGCCTATCGGTGTTTTATAAGCAGTCTAGTATGCCCACAGCGCATCGTCCAACTTTCTTGCCCAATCTTTTCGCGAAGGCTTTACCACCTTCTCCAATATCAACTTAATTTCTTGATTGGACACTTCAGCCTAAAAATTCATCTGTGGATGGTATGTGGTGGCCACTTTGTGGAGGATATTATATTTTAGCAATAGATTCTTGACAGAGTAATTAACAAAATGGGAGCCTTCATCACTTATTATGGAACGTGGAGTGCCAAAATGCGTGAAAATATTTTTCTTCAAGAATTTGGAGACTACTACCGCATCACTTACGGCATATGTTATTACTTCTACACACTTGGACACATAGTTGACGACTAGCAGAATATAATTGTGACCATTCGAAGGTGGAAATGGTCCCATGAAATCAATGACCCAAATGTCGAACAACTCCAGTTCTAGAATGATATTCATGGGTATCGCATGTTTCCATTGCGTAGTCTCTAGCATCCTTAAATAATGTTGGCCAATAGAACCCACTTTGCAAGACTTTTGCTACAGTGTGCTGCCCTCTAAAGTGTCCACCATATGGTGAATCATGACATTTTGATAATATGCATTGATGAGCAGCCTCCAGTACACATAGTCGCATAACCTGGTCATACCCCCTCTTATACTGATTCGGCTCATCTAAATAATAATATCTGCATTCATGTTTGAGCTTCTTCTGTTGGTGGTAGGTATAATCTTTAGAAAATTGCTCGCAAACCAGATAGTTGACTATGTCAGCATACCATGGTAATTCTTCAATCTGAAATAGTTGCTCATCTGAAAACACTGCGCTCACGTCTGACTCCTTGCAGTCAACCTCAGGATTCTCCAATCTGGATAAATGATCCATAACTTGGTTTTTCGTTCCTTTACGGTCAACTATTTCCATTTCGAATTCTTGAAGAAGGAGAACCCATCTAATCAGCCTCGGCTTTGCGTCCTTCTTTGTCATCAAATATTTTATCGTCGAGTGGTCAGTATGGATGAGCACTTTCATTCCCAGCAGATATGCTCTGAACTTTTCTAACGCAAATATTACCGCAAGCAGCTCTTTTTCTATGGTGGTGTAGTTGGTCTGAGTAGGGTTGAACGTCTTACTTGCATATGCGATGGGATGCAAGATTTTTTTTCTCTTCTGTGCTCATACTTCTCCCATCGCATACCCACTTGCATCGCACATTATTTCAAAAGGAAGTATCCAATTTGGTGCGATCAAAACGGGTGCAGTCGTCAATGCGTTCTTTAAAATCATGAATGCGTTGCGGCAATTATCATCAAAGTCAAATTTCCTATCAGCTTCCAACAACGCACTCAGCGGTCGTGCTATTTTTGAGATATCCTTGACAAAATGTCTGTAGAATCCGGCATGCCCCAAGAAACTTCTTACAGCCTTTATATCTATTGGAGGTGGGAGTTTTTCAATTGCTTCTATTTCTGCTTTATCCACCTCCAACCCTTCCCGCGATACCTTGTGCTCCAGCACAATGCCCTCCTTCACCATAAAATGGCATTTTTTCCAGTTAAGCACGAGATTCGTCTCTCACATCTTTTCAGTATCTTCTCCAAGTTGGCAAGAAAAACTTCGTATGTATGCCCATAGACAGAGAATTCGTCCATAAATATTTCGACAGAGTTCTCAAGATATTCTGAAAAGATGGTCATCATGCACCTTTGGAACGTGCTTGGCACATTGCAGAGGTCGAACGGCATGCGGTGAAAAGCAAAGGTCCCATATGGGCAGGTGAATGTGGTCTTGTCCTGGTCTTCTAGAGCAATCATGATATGGTTATACCCGGCATAGCCATCCAAAAAGCAGTAAAATTCATTTCCGGCTAGACAATCTTGCATCTGGTCAACAAACGACAGAGGGAAATGATCTTTCTTCGTTGCCGCATTTAGCTTGTGGTAGTCCATGCAAATGCACCACCCGGTGATGGTTCTTTGCGGTATCAGCTCATTATTTTTGTTGGAGACTACCGTCATGCCACCTTTCTTTGGCACACACTACACGGGGCTGACCCATGTGCTGTCTGCTATCGGATAAATAATGTCCACACTTAATGATCTCCTTTTTAACGACTTCTTTCATCGCAGGGTTGAGTCTGCGCTGATGTTCGATCGTTGCCTTGTGGTTTTCTTCGAGACAAATTCGGTATATACAGTACGCTGGGCTAATTCCTCAAATGTCTGCGAGCGTCCAGCCAATTGCTCGGACATGCTTCCTTAGAATGCTCATCAACGCATTCTCCTAGTCTTCATTAAGCTCCAAGGAAATAATTACTGGCAGCTTCTCATTCTGCCCTAAAAATGCATACTTTAGGTGATTCGGCAGGGTCTTTAACTCTATTGTTGATGGTTCTTTCAGAGACGGTTGCGTTGTTTTTCTTTCTTCTTTTACTATTGGCTCTTCTTCTTGGGTTGCGATCATCTCAACTTCCTTGCTTGGATTTTCTATGATCGCATTACATATTGCAATGGACGCACTTGCATCCTCATCTTCATTTTCATTGTCAAGTTTCTCTTCTTCATTCATACTTTGGTCGTCATTAGATTCATTCAAGTTTTCATCGTCAAGAAACTTCATGGCACGGATGATGTTGAACTTGAGCTTCTATCCATTTATGTTCAAAGTGATCTCTCCTTTGTGCACATCAATTTGGGCACGACCTGTTGATAAAAATGGTCACCCTAGGATGATGGGCACGTCTTTATTGGCTTCGTAATCTAAGATGATGAAGTCAGCTAGTAATATAAATTTTTCGATGGTAATCAGCACGTCCTTCACCTTTCCCTCTAGATGACCCAGAGATTTATCTGCAAGTTGGAGAGTCACGGTCATGGGCGCAAGTTGCCCCACATTCAGCTGCTTAAAGATCGACAGAGACATCAAGTTGGTGCTAGTTCCAAGGTCACACAATGCTTGCCCGATGTACAGACCTCCAATGGAGCAAGGTATAGTAAAGCTCCTAGGATCGCTTATCTTCGGTGGAATTATTGATTTCGAACTCTGTGTTAAAACCACTGTGGCCTTACCAGTGCCCCTCTTCTTAGTTACCATATCCTTCAGAAATTTCGTGTAAGCATGGATCTCCTCAATCGCTTCACTGAATGGAATATTTATATGTAATTATTTTAACATAGGTAGGAAGCGTTGGTATTGTACCTTGTCATTCTTTTTCTTTCTGAGTCTTTGTGGGAAAGGTGGTAACTGCACTCTCATGGTCCCCTTCTCTGTTGGCTTTGAGGTGGATGCAACTTCTAGCTTTATTGCTTCTTTTTCTTCTTCTTCTTCTTGAGTCACTGCAATTTCAGGTTCCAACGCAATGGGAGTAGTCCAGCTAAGCTCCTTCTTTTCTCCCTCCACAGCTTTTCCACTCCGCAATATCACGACTTGATATTGCTCTTTACCTGATCCCCCGGGTTGCGTGGGATTTCTGTTGAACTCGGTAGGTGATTACATGCAGAAATGCATGCCAGCTTAGGCCTTTTACTTAGAATTATGAAGGTTGTTAGGCAGAATATGCGTCGATCATGATAGAAATTCACGAGAATATGAGTTTGCGTCAATCAGCATGTCGAATCTCAGCTAACCCATTATTTTTCGTTAATTACGCGTTCAATTTTCTATTTTTGAAGCCAATGCAGGAAATGAATGCAAACGTGGAAACCGGACCACCGCATAGACAACCGCATGCAGAGAAACACTCCATCGCAAAGGTAAATTCATCGATTAACGCATGGATGTTGCGGTAATCACTTGTATGCTTCCATTGCATGGGATTTGCGGTCGTCAGGTGATTGCGGTCATCATGTAGAGTTACGGTATTAAGGGAATGCGGCCATTGAATGATTGTGGCTACGCGACAAAGCTTTCTAATGGGATCAACGCAAGGTAGGTGGAATGAACGCATCAATGCATCTACCTCAAGAAAATCCAAAAGATGAAGTTGACATTTCACCTACCATGTCGTTGGTGGCAGAGGTTTAGAAAACGACTAACACACCGAACGTCAGATTCAGAGTAGTCCAATTAATGTTGTCGGCGATCCAAGCTCTATAAATAGAGGCCGATGAGCAGAAATTCAAGCATCCAAGGTTTTCGCCTGAGGTTCGCCTAGGGCGGATTCTTGCGATTCAGACAAACGCGTGAGAAGATGGCTGAGAGTTCTTCACCTCCTTCTTTCATTCTGAGTGACGACCGGAGCTAGATCTCGAGAGAGTCAGCTCCTCCGCCCATCCATGGCACCACCGACAGCCCGGTCACTCCTTTTCCTTTCTTTTCCTATATTGTATTGTATGACATTTTGAATTAAGGAATTAAAACAATTTGTTTTCAATGCATTACTCTGGTCTTTCGACTCCATCTCCATCTTCTTTGCATAGTATCTTTACTTTCATTACAACACTTAGTGAGATTGCTTGGATATTGCATACTTAGTCATGTGGATTAGGGATATGAACATGTAGCAACCTACCGAGAGGTATGCGTTGCGTGAGTGTGTGAGTAACCTTATTTTCTTAGTGTGAATTTGTGGCAACGCCTGTCTATAGGCTAACGCATTGCTTGTCTATGAGCAAAGTCAGCAACAACCAACTGCTCGA
Source organism: Benincasa hispida (assembly GCF_027475165.1). Classification (NCBI taxonomy): domain Eukaryota; kingdom Viridiplantae; phylum Streptophyta; class Magnoliopsida; order Cucurbitales; family Cucurbitaceae; genus Benincasa; species Benincasa hispida. The sequence goes on along the minus strand of NC_143489.1, from coordinate 82,510,855 downwards.
GAGGGTAAGTGGTTGGTCGCATTAAGCAATGCATACATTGTTCACTAGAGATTGGAGTAATCTTGCGTCAACCAGGTTCATGCGTTTGTCTTATTTTATGTTGTGACCAACACCCCTTTAGGGCTATTCGAGAGAGAGTCTAAAGAAAGACCCTAATGACTCGAGAGAGCAAGATTAGATCGGCATAAGCAAGAGATAGGAACTTAGAGATAAGCTCTGTTTTTCAACACTACATCGCATGCACCCTAGGAATAGGTATGATATTATGTGGTCACCTGATTTTTGTTTGTGTCACTCTATCATCGCATAAATGAGAATATAGGCTTATGTGTAGGTCCTATAGACTTATCGCATATATCGTATGCGTTCTAGCAATAGAAGCCGTAGCACTCGCACCGAGAAGCGGTTTACTATTGTATATGTGTTGCATGATCACATTGGCTTGCAATGACTAAGGTTGCCCCTGTGGTCATTCTTAAGGGTTGCAATGAAATCATCTCCGCATTTTATCTATTTTCCCATACATTTATTTCAAGTCAAGGTTTGTCGCATCTCTACCTTTCACATATATTCTCATTGTGTTGTCTGTTAGATAGGAGTAGGAGTAGGATTAACTTAGCAACATCCCCTCCATTCTTTTATTTATACTTCCGCATGCACATCACCGCAAATATATAGTTACAAGTCCCTGTGTTCGACCTCGAATTACCTGAGAAACTTGCGTTGGAATTATACTTGATTCCATCGCAAGAAAACTTGTGGTAGGACGCATGGTCATCGCATACATTCGTTAACACATTTTTCATTCCAACGCATGACCATCGACGCATGACTATCAACACATATCTTAGGAACATGCATCGCATAACGCGTCCACGAGATTTTGGTTGTCGAGTAAAATTGTCCTCTAATTTCCCGCCATTAAGTTTTTTGCACCGTTGCTGGGGACTTGGCAACTAAATGTTTGTTAAGTTTTGTGTCTCTGCGAGCAAACTTTTTATCTTGGGTGTATTGCAGCTTGTGCGAATAGGTTGCAAACAATATTGAAGTGTAGGCAATGTGCTGAAAACCAATGTTGACCCTAAGGTAGAAGGGCAATCAGTCGCAAAAGAGCTAAAGAAAGTTCTAAGCTCATGATGGCTACATGCGCCCAACAATTGCCAGAAGTTCCAATGGTCAGGACAACTTGACCCAAGTAGTTAAGAGTCATCTCCTACATGGAAGACTCCTTGCGGTGACAACACTCTTATTTTTCAAGGGACGTCTTCTACTCTATCTTTACATTGCTTTCTTAGTATAGGTTTATTTTATTTTATTTTTATTGTTATTTTGGATATATGGTTGCTTCCTTGGTTGTGGTACGTTTGCTCTTGTAAGTGCAACAATAAGTCTCCTCAGTTCGTAGTTCAACGGAAGAATTCCTTTCACTCTTCAACACATGGCTTTAAGCACGTGGATTCCAACACATGAGCGCATGCGTTGTTCCGCCTAAGGTCTTTTCCTATTATTTTGTATGCCTTATCCTTTTGAAATTCTCTCTTTCCCAATTGCGTTGTTTGTGATGTTTCTATGATGGTACATATAGTTTACCGCATTTTCCAACTAATCAACGCAAGGCATTCTTTGCTTTTATTAGCTTCTTCAAATTTTGAAATTCTTAAGTTTTATTTTGTGCAAACCTTTGTTCAAATATTTATTATCGCATTCTTGTAATTTTGATTTTAGCTTTGCGGTAAGAACACTGCCAACCTCTAAGTTTGGGGGTGGCAGCGGTCTCAGAGAATTGCGTTCATTACATTGCGATCATTTAAGGAAAAAAAAAAGTTGAAGTGAGCTTTTAAGAATAATAACTCCATTGTCAACGCAATGGAGAAACCCATGTTGATAAGAGTTAAGCTGTGAAAGGCACTTGCTCGAAGTTGGATGTCCGCATGACACATGTAGGGGCAAGCTAAAATGAAGGCAAGTCACTAGGATTAGCGCATAATCAACTCCTCTGTCCCGCGCAAGCCAAAATAAACAAGACAAGAGTTGAGTTTAATATGGAACGCAACCGAAGTTGGATGCCCGCATGACACACGGGGGGGAAGCCAAAACGAAGGGCGTAACCAGGTTCAACGACACATTTGAATAAGCCATCGCAAAGTTTTGAATTATTTTTGAATGAACGTATTCTCAAAAGCTAAACACAAAATTGCGATGAATGAATAAAAAGTTTTTAAGCAAAGGCTTACCAAATTTAACTTAGAAAATATCTTTTTGAAGAAGCAGCCAAAGTGGAGGAAAGCATTGTGGTGATGGTCGAAGGTGTGTGTAAATTATATTATGAGAAGCTGGTCATCGCAAAGGAAAGCATGAAGGTGAGTTAGAATTTCTTGAGTATAACGCATGCTTGAGGACAAGCATGATTTTAAGATTGGGGGTGTGATGACATGCAGGAATGTATGCAATCTTAGGCCTTTTACTTAGAATTATGAAGATTGTTAGGCAGAATATGTGTCGATCATGATAGGAATTCACGAGAATATGAGATTGCTTCGATCAACATGCGAATCTCAGCTAACCCATTATTTTGCATTAATTATGCGTTCAATGTTCTATTTTTATAGCCAATGCAGAAAATGAACGCAAACGCGGAAACCGAACCACTGCATAGACGATGGCATGCGGAGAAACACTCCATCACAAAGGCTAATGCATCGATCAATTTATGGATGTTGTGTTAATCACCCATATGCGTCCATCGCATGGGAGTTGTGCTCGTCAGGCGATTGCGGTCATCATGTAGAGTTGTGGTATTAAGCGAATGTGGCCATTGAATGATTGTGGCTACGCGACAATGCATTCTAATGGGATCAACGCAAGGTAGGTGGAATGAACGCATCAATGCATCTACCTCGAGAAAATTAGAAAGATGAAGTTGACATTTCACCTACCACGCCGTTGGTGGCAGAGGTTCAGAAAAGGACTAATGCGCTTAACATCAGATTCAAAAAAGTCCAATTAATGTTGTCGATGATCCAAGCTCTATAAATAGAGGCCGATGAGCAGAAATTCAAGCATCCAAGGTTTTCGCCTGAGGTTCGCCTAAGGTGAACCCTTGCGATCCAGACAAATGCGTGAGAAGATGGCTGAGAGTTCTTCATCTCCTTCTTCCATTCAGAGTGACGACTGGAGCCTTCGACCGGAGCTAGATCTCGAGAGAGTCAGCTCTTCCACCCATCCATGGCACCACCGGCAGCCTTGACGCACATCTGCTAGAAGCAAAGTTTTGCCTCCAATCGGTCATTTCTTTTCCTTTCTTTTCCTATATTCTATTGTATGACATTTTGAATTAAGGAATTAAAACAATTTGTTTTCAATGCAGTACTTTGTTCCTTCGACTCCATCTCCATCTTCTTTGCTTAACATCTTTACTTTCATTGCAACACTTAGTGAGATTGCTTGGGTATTGCATGCTTAGTCATGTGGATTAGGGATATGAAACATATAGCAACCTATTGAGAGGTATGCGTTGCGTGAGTGTGTGAGTAACCTTATTTGCTTAGTGTGAAGTTGTAGCAATGCCTGTCTATAGGCTAACGCATTGCTTGTCTATGAGTAAAGTCAGCAACAACTAACTGCCCGAGAGGGTAAGTGGTTGGTCGCATTAAGCAATGCATGCATTGTTCACTAGAGATAGAAGTAATCTTGCGTCAACCAAGTTCATGCGTTGTCTTGTTTTATGTTGTGCCCAATACCCCTTTAGAGCTACTCGAGAGAGAGTCTAAAGAAAGAACCTAATGACTCGAGAGAGCTAGGTTAGAATTTAGACTCGAGAGAGCAAGATTAGATTGGTATAAGCAAGAGATAGGGACTTAGAGATAAGCTCTGTTTGTCAACACTGCAACATGCACCCTAGGAATAGGTATGATATTATGTGGTTGCCTGATTTGTGTGTATGTCACTTTGTCATCGCATAAATGAGAATAGAGGCTTATGTGTAGGTCCTAGACTTATCGCATATATGTCATGCGTTCTAGTAATAGAAGCCGTAGCATTCGCACCGAGAGGCGGTTTACTATTGTATGTGTGTTGCATGATCGCACTGGCTTGCGTTGACTAAGCTTGCCCTTGCGGTCACTCTTAAGGGTTGCAATGAAATCATCTCCGCATTTTATCTATTTTCCCATACATTTATTTCAAGTCAAGGTTTGTCGCATCTCTGCCTTTCACACATATTCTCATTGTGTTGTCTGTTAGATAAGAGTAAGAGTAGGATTAACTTAGCAACATCCCCTCCATTCTTTTATTTATACTTCTGTATGCACATCACCGCAAATATATAGTTACAAGTCCCTGTGTTCGACCTCGGATTACCTGAGAAACTTGCATTGGAATTATCCTTGGTTCCATCGCAAGAAAACTTGTGGTAGGACGCATGGTCATCGCATACATTCGTTAATGCATTTTTCATTCCAACGCATGACCATCGATGCATGACTATCAACGCATATCTTAGGAACATGCATCGCATAACGCATCCACGGGATTTTGGTTGTCGAGTAAAATTGACCTCTAATTTTCCGCCATCAGTAGGGCCCCTTGCGGTCTGTTCTTTAATTTGCTTGCAATCTGGCCCATCTGTACTTCTAGATTGTGGATGGACGTCGCCTAGCTTTGATGCACAGTTTCATTTTTCTCTATATACTGCTTCAACAAGCTTTCCAAGGAGGAAGATTGTGGCGGTTTCGAGCTACTGGCTTGATTGCTTGTCTGACCGTTATTTTGTGGGAAGAATCCAGGTGGCCGTTCTTTCTACGCAATAAGATTGGAGATTCTCTTGTTGATTCTTCCATGCAAAATTAGGGTGGTTTCTCCACCCGGAGTTGTAGGTGTTAGAAAATGGATTATTTTTTACAAAGAAAATAGACTGTGGATTTTGTGGGCATTCTTCCATTGCGTGCCCATCACCGCAAGTCGTACACCTTGCGGTGTTTTGACTAATGGCGTTTACTTGCCCATTTTGCGGTGTTGGGCTACTGATCGCAATTCCTTGAATTAAGTTCATCATTGCGGTCATCTGATTCTGTAGTGAAGCAATAGCACCATTACTTGCGTCGTTATCCTTTATTCTCAGTCTCTGATCACTCTCTCTCCAATCCTCGTGATTTTTAGAGATACAATCCAAGATGTTCTTAGCCTCATCATACGTTTTGTCAAGCAGACCACCAGCGGCTGCCGCATTGGCAGTGGTCTACGAAGCAGGATTTAAACCATGATAAAAGATTTCCATCTGAAGGCAGTCTGGCAATCCGTTGTGTGGACTGTCCCTGACCAACCTCTTAAACCTCGCCCAGACATCACTAAGCCTCCAGTCTTGTTCAAAATTGGTGATAAGTTTTTTCATCGAGCATTCTGTGGAAAATATTTCTTCATGAATTTCTCTATGACCTATTCCCATGAAGTGATCTCTCCCGGCTCAAGGGAATACACCCATTTTCTTGCCTGATCAAACAGAGAAAATGGAAACAGAGTTAGTCGAACTTCTTCGGCAGAGATGTTCGAGAGCACAAAAGTATTGCAGATTTCTATAAAGCTACGGAGGTGGGCGTGCGGGTCTTCGCCACGCCATCCTCCGAGTTGTCCTACAGTCTGGATCATCTGCAGCATCATCGGTTTCATTTCAAATTTGCTTCCATCGAGGGCAGGCTTCATAATTCCTGGAGAGAAATCGTAGAGGTTTGGCGATGCATAGTTTCTAATGGGCCTATTACGATCGTTTGCCAGGAGGACTGGATTCGCCATGACGTTGTTTTCGTTTGGTGCTCCGTTTCCAGGCTGCTCCGCCATGTCTTCTTTATCTGACTGTTGTGGTTGGCGGCTATTTCTTAGTTTCCATATGAACATCCTCTCAAACCCCGGGTCATAATTCGACAGAGATTGAGAGCCTACAAAGAAATCAGAAAAATTACCGTTAACACGCTGATTTGCCGAAGGCCCCATCAACGGCGCCAAAAACTTGATGCGTTTATTTTATGAGATGGAATTATGGATGAGATGCAGTGATGAAAATGTATTGAGCAATCAAGTTTTCTTAGTGAAATCCAAGTGTAAACTCCACTAAGTTTCCTGGTAAGTCCAGGGTCGAACTCAGGGACGTGGGAAAACAATATGCGGTGATAATTTTTCATGAAGACTTTATGGTAACCGGTAACTCAAATAGTTGTTGGTTTTGTTTGTTGCAATAATGAAATAAATAAATGCGGTGGATTTGAGAAAAGTTTGATTATGCGATAGATGCACTGAGTATGTGGATGAACAGGTTGAGAAGGTCTTTAATTAGCGTTACCTGGGAATGCATTATGCGATCATGCTACACCCATGCATAGCAAGTCATTTTCCAATGAAAATACGGTGCTCCTATGTCTAGGACGCATGTGTTGAATGCAAAAGTGTCCATAGAGCTTATTCCTAAGTCTCTACTCTTTTCCTATGCGATGATGCAAGATGCACACAAAGGCATGGTGACCGCACACAATCATATCCTATCTCTAGGATGCATGCAATGCATTAATAGCAAACAATGCTTATTCCTAAACTCCTATCTCTTGATTATGCGTTCTAATCTTACTCTCCCGAGCCTAGATCGTGTCCTTAAACTACCCTCCCAAGTATCTCTAATGGATGAATGAAGCATACACAATACAAAATAATCGCATAGAATGAAGATCCCCAGATATGCTAGCTAAATGCTTCTCAACTCATTCAACAAATTTAGCTACTTATGCGGGATAACCAGAGAGTGAAAAGATATAGAGAAGTAAATTCCATTCCTATAAATGAGTTTGAATACAAAATAACAATGGAAGATAAAGGTAGAGAGCCTGGTAGCAATCCCTTGGTGCCCAAGGCTTTTACATTGGCAACTCTATTCGGTTCAAAAGATATTCCTGCTTCCGTAGAAGCTGGCCCTCTCTCTGATCTTGATGCTTCCGACACTCTCCCATGCTCAACGAAACGATCTATCGACACAACCTCCTTTTCTCGCTTCCGCCTTAGGGTAAAAGAAAATCTAAAAACAGGGCTAAACTATGAACATAACTTGTGAACTCGTGAGCAGGTGAACCCCTTTTCTAAGGATGCCTTCGGTATTTAGAGCTTCAGGGTGAAAAGCACCTTCTCCCTTATGATTGCACAGATGGGATGGCTTTAATTCTCTGACTGATGCGCCGAATATTTGTCACCAAAAAGCTGAGTGTACTTGTTATCGTTAGCGGCTTGTCAACTTAATTCGGATTTAACCGTCATCAGCTTTCAGTCCCATCATGATTAATTATGCTTTTCACCCAGATATGCCCACCAAGTTGCGTCGGCACTATGCAAAAATACTTCTTGAAAAGATGTTTACGAGCAGAAATCACCATAAAGCCTTGCGGTAATGTTGCGCTCGACCATTGATTTCTTGTGATCGCACTCTCCGCCCTGCGTTAACGCATATTCTGCATAAAAATACCAAAGACAACTGTTCTTATGAGATGAATGCATGCGGCCGCAATGTTATAAACTTAGTGTTTTTTGGACGCAATCTAACATATTTTATCAACGCAAACCTTCATTGTTTAATAACTTAGCACTGTAATATCGTGCATTTCTGCCCGTTATCAAGTGACTGAGATCAGCACATTCTAAGTAACTTTAAATAGAAAAAACTCCAATGTTTGGAAAAGGTTAAACATGGCTAAGATAAGAGTTGAGGTTAACTTGGCATCCAACCGTAGGTAGATGTTCGCATGACATCCATGGGGGTAAGCCAAAACGATGGTGTAACCAACTTCAATGCGATGCTTACAAATTTGAATAAGTAACCACAAGCTTTTAAAACTTTCTTAAACAAACGCATTACAGAAAAAGGGAACAAAAAATGTCTGAAATGAGTGAAAGTTTTTTGAGTGAATGCTTGTTGGATTTAAACTTAGAAAATATTTCTTAGAAGAAGTGACTAAGCTTAAGAGAGTATTGTTACTTGAGAAAGGAGTGCAAGTGTGCAACATTCTGAGAAGCTAGTCAGTCAACTTAGAAGTGTAGAATAAGTTTAATTTCCTTAGTAAAAAATATACATGAGGACAAGCATTATTCTAAATTTGGGTGTGTGAAAACTTGTAGAAATACAAGTTATTGTAGCCTTTTACATAGAATAATGAGGTTAGATTGGTTGAATATGCGTTGATAATTCTAAGAATTCATGCTCAAAACTATATTTGTAGTGAAGTACATTTGAAATGTTTGTTGACCGCATATCATGAGTTAACCTACATCGAAGTGTTATTTGCAACTGATCACATAATCTGCCCGTATGTATCAAGCTCTTACCCGATGAAGACATTTGACTGCATGCCTTAGGATCTCTTACACAATCCCAGTGGATCTTCTGCCACAACTTCAAAACGTAGACCATGATAGCAGTGCTGAAATTCTCACCAACCAAATTAGAGATGGTGACTAATTAGAACGTGAAACCCAAAGCTGTCAGTGCACGACTCTATAAATAGAGCCTTGACGCCCATGAAAATGAGTCACCAGGTTGGGGAGAGAGAGAGACGAATCCTTAGCAAAAATATTTGGACCATGAGCAAGAGCCCATTTGAGAGCATGCTGGAGCATTCTCCCACTTCCAAAATACTCTTCAATTTACCACTGGAAAAACTTGTCGAAGCAAGTGCTTGAGAGAGTCTTCTCTATATCACACTACCATCAACCTTACCAGCAGCCTTAGCACCCCATCAGTTGAAGCAAGAGATTGTTGAAAACTACACATCACTTCTTAATTCTCAATTTTCGTTGTTGTATTGCATTTTGTGATTAAGTTTGTAATCGACATTTCTTACTTCTATATATTATCATGGCTACTTTCATCATCTTATCTATCTTTACCATTTCTTTCTCCTTTCCCATGGGTAACTAAATTCCACAGGGTAAGGGGAAGTTTAATACCATGAGCTAAGTTTAATCTTTGAGGGTTAATCTTGTTTGCTTAGTGTATGACTATATAAATAGTTGCCTATGATCACTCATAGATTCGAGTAGCTATAACTAACTGCCTGAGAGGGTAAGTAGTTGTGGAATTCACTAAGTAAACTAAGAAGTTTTTCTAGAAATAGAGATATGACAAATGTGGCTAGTAGCCGAGAGGTATGTGATGAAAGGATATTAGAGGGCCTCGATTACCGTTGATATTAGATTTAAGAACTTGGAATTGACTTCCCCCAACCTGCTTTCTCTATTCATTTTCCACTACAAGCTCAAACTGCTGCTTTTTTAGAATTCTTGGGATCATTCTTAAGTCACTCACCTCTTACTTAGTTAATTTCATTGCATAGGTTCATGTTCGCATGTCTTTAATTTCTTTTCTTTCGTGGTAATTTAATTAGCTCTTGCCACAAACACATTAACCACAAAAACATTTTAGTAAACGAGTCCCTGTGTTCGACCTTAATTTTCATCAACAAACTTATATCCTGTTTATACTTGGACTTGGTATAATAAAACTTGTGACAAACGTATAGTTGAATGCATAACATAGCTACAATCTGACATATAATTTATCTTAGTGCAGCATCATTCTTAACACAATCCAAGTCTCAACAAGTACCAACATCTAGAGGGCAGTGTGCCCAGAAAAGATATTCCATTAATATATAAAGTCAAGCAATTACAACGTTATACTTATCTATAAATAACAACAATTTCAGTGACACCCGTACAGCCCCACTTAGCTAATTACCTAGGCTACCCCTAGATGTGAGTCTCCCTCTCTCTCAAACTTAGGCTTACCATAAGTATGTGAATATTAGTATTCAAACACTTAAGCTCCCCCTAAGTGTGTGAGACTCCCTCTCACTTGATGATATCTTTCCTTCTACTTGTGAACTCCCTTCACATGAGATCTTAAGCTTCCTCTAAGTCTTGAGAACTCCCTTCTCCACGAACAACATCTTAGGCTCCCCCCAAGGCTGGAGAAATCATTCTCGGTAAAGAACACCTTAGGCTCCCCTAAGGCTTGAAAATCCTTCTCGAGAACAAAGTCTTAGGCTCCCCCTAAGACCAATCAACCTCCATGAATTGAAATAAGGACAAATGAAGATCACGCCACCACAAATAACTTAAAGAACTTCTACTTGAAAACAATTTAGCACTGTAAGAATTTTATAAAGCTCACACAATGATCTCACAAACAATTGATGTGGCAACCCTAGCATGAGAAATTATTGAACTTAAATAGCATAGCAAAATGATGGAAAATATCCCCACATAAAATCATCAACTTCACCTAAAAGGAAAGTGTTTCAGATAAAATATTTTGTAGAATAAGTTAAATAAGGAAATAATATTCTGTAGATTTGGTATCTTGAAGAACATCCTCTAAGACAAGATCCACCAGAGACAAAAACAAAGACAACTCTGAAAAGCTCAAGGAATCAACGCTAGAAATCTTAAACAAATATATTTAACCAATATCACCTTTCTAACAAATTTTCAATTTTCAATTTTTAAACTATTTGAAAACCATTAATTAAAACTATATGTTTGCATGCAACTCTTTGTTATAGATTTTAACTTCAAAATCATTAAACATATAATAATTATATTTTAGTGAGTTATTAAAACCTATAACATGCATCTAGTGACATTACTAATATAATAATTATATTAATTTAAACTATGTAATATCATACTTCATGCATTATTTATTTTCATTAACAAACATAATATAACACTTATTTAAATATTAATGAAAATAGAAAAAAATATAAATAGTATATATGTTTTAATAAAAATATAAATAGTATATATGCTTTAATCATATATTAAACTATATAATATAACAATTATATTATGACATGCATACTATACAATATATATCATGCATGTATATATCTTAGGAAATAACCTAAACTTTAACCATAACAATTATATTTAAATATGATGCATGATAATGTTTAGTCTATGGTGAGATTTTAAATCTATATGACATACAATATGCAACATATAAACAATTTACATCTCATGCATATTAAAAGACTATATATTAAAGCATTAATAGACCAAATATTGGCACCCTAAGAAAATAATTAGACTAATTTAACAAATTTATACTAATTCAATTATCAAGATAAATAGATAAAATTACAAAAAAAAAAAAAAAACTTCTCACGATCTGTTGCTTGCACGTGCACATAAATGGCACCACTTCTCAGAGTGTCACGATGCTTAGGGAGAGCATCACGACATTACATCCCATTTTCCGCTGCATAGTGCTATGCTACAACAAGTCATAGCAACGTTGATCCTTGGCGTCACGGCGTTGTGCCATAGCGCTGCGAAGCTATGGTCATTCGTATGGAAGTGTTGCAATGCTATGGCACAACCTCCCGACGCTACTTCACAGAAATCAAAATCTACTTCTAATCTTTGCAATTTCATATCCGTTTTTCAGCCAATCTTCCCTACAACTCTTGCTATTGATTGATACAGACTTACAGAATCAAAAACAAAAATTAAAATGACCAAAACACCAGGCCCTTACATCGATCTTATCAATGAAAATAATTCTCAAAACTAAGTGCCAAAACTTGAAACATCTATTAAGCAAACCTAATTTCATACATTATATGCATAAAAGAATCTGCCAACGAAATCTATAAAATTTCATAACTAAAATCAAAAGCAAAAAGTTTGGCTCTGATACCAACTGAATGGATTGAATCCCATAGCAAAAGCGTTTAATTAATTCTGCCCAATTTTTGTTACGAGAAAAAATTATAAAACAACATCTAACTATGATGTTAAGCATGCCTTGATAGAATAATTTAGGGGGAAAAAAGAGTTACCTTTGAAGAACCTTTTCAACGTCTCTTCTCCCGGTCTTAAAAAAAAACAACATGATAAAAAATAGTGAGACACGGCCACCGGTCTTCTCTGTTTTTCTCTTTGGATAATGAGGATGGTAGGATCCTTTTGGAAGACAAGAGAAAGGAAGTGAATTTTTGACCGAGAATTCTTCTTTGTAGTATTTGAGAACAAAGGATGAGAGAGATAAGTGAGTGGTAAAAATTTTTGCAAGAAAACCAAATAGAATTTCTCAACCTTTCTTGCAAAATGCAATCTCTGCATATTTAATACGTGATGGGAGTTGTAACTCTCTTCTACTCCACTCCCATGCAATGCAGGAGAGTTAATTTATTGAATTTAATTAATCTCATCTAATTAAAATAAATTAATTATTAATTAATGTAAATAAATTTATTGTAATTAAATTAATTAAATCCAATCAAATATCATATATTCAAATTAATGTACATATAAATCATATTCTAATGTACATAATCTCTCTTAATCTATAGTTTTAATATAAATCTCAATTCACATTAATTTAAATTATAATTTAAATATAAATCTAATTCATATTAAATTAATATTTGAATCATATTCAAATATTCTCATATTACATAAATTAATTTGAATCTTATTCAACATTAACTATATATTTTAATGTATCAATATGCATTATCTTAATTGTATCATATACAATTTAATTCCTTTAAAATAATTTGAATGTTTCAAATTTCTTCCATTATAAAATCCTTGTTGCATTTGTTTATGAGCAAGCAAAGTGACCTAATGGACCTATAGTTATAAACTCTAATGATACAAGATTAATTAATTAAATTTTTTAATTAAATCAATCATCATTCAATAACTATGAGACACCCCACTAAAACCCATAGTTGCACTCCTATAAACTATAGTATATTTATGTGCCCATTGATTTAACCATATTATGTAAGTCAAATCTTTACAAATTGTTCGATTATAGCTGGGTCAAATTACTATTTTACCTCTATAATTACCTCTTGTACCTTAAGTACTACTGATCCTCTAAGGAATAATTCTATTTATGGTCCAACCATAAACAAAGTCCTATCGGGTCAGTGAGAAGGTGAGGTCTCATTGTTCAAGTCTCGAATTCAGAACTTAAAGGAAAAATTTGTCTGCTTTCCTCTGAAGTCTAGAAGGAGTGAATTTCATCTTATGAAGCTATGTTCTAAGCTCCTCACTCGGTATCATCCCTAAAATGATAGGCATACAAATCCAAGAACGAACTTCATGAACAGGAGTTCATAACTCACTCAGAATTGAGATCGGGTTACATGGTTATCATTTGAAAAAAAAATCTCCTCAATTAAAGGTGTTACAAGAAGAGATTATATTTCATGGTCCGGTCTTATACATACTTATTGTATAGGATACCCCCAATTACATTTTATCACATGAACGATTTGAATCACATCGTTTGTAACACTTGCAATAGTTGTAACATTTACAAAGTGCGTCGTATGCATAGTGTTATCAAGATAAGGTACCCAACCTTATCCATATACTTTAGACCATTCAGGTTATTCCTTGAACATGATCCACTTATATGTCAACTACATAATGTTCAATTTACATTAAAAATATCCTCGGATCTTAATTTATTGGATTTGAGCATGCAAATATATAAATAAATGAACACTTTGTTTATTCAAATAAAAGAATACTTTATTTATTAATAATTTATTTACAAATTTACATAGACTACAAGATTTAGGACATAAATCCTAACAGGTCGAGCATACGACCTTAAAAAAATTGTGCTACCTAGAGACAACCAGTATTTTCATTCTTTTTTGCTTTCTTAGTATAGGTTTCTTTTCAGTTTTTATTGAGCTTAATTCTTTCAATTATTTTTTATATTTAGGTTTTTATTACCCTATAGAAGATGAAGAGGATTATATTTTCATGAGTCAGATACCGCTATCATCTAGTGTGCTAAGATTTCGGGGAAGATTCTTGTTTGACTTTTATTTTTGTCCCTTGTTTTTTTTTTTTTCCTTAATCACATTGGGGACAATGTTAGATTTTAAGTTGGGGTTGGGGGATGTCTGTGTTCTGGCTAGAGCCCTTTAGTATCTGAGTTTGGGCTATTTATGTACTTTATGTTGGATCGATATAGCAACCCTAGAGGGGATGAATAGGGTTTAATAAACTTTTTTTTTTAAAATTAACCCAATTAAACTAATTAATACACTTTTTATAAATTATAAGAAAAATTCAAATTATGCAACAAATAAGATGACAAAAAATGTGATAATTTAATTCTATCAAATTTTAGCAAATAAATAAGAACAAACTAAAACATACAATAAATTACTTAAATTAATTGCAAAAATAAAAAGGAAAGAGTTAGGAAGAAGACACCGTAATTTTTATTGTACTTCGATCAAACTCGACCTACTCCACTCCACAAGTGCCTCTTGGGAATTTGAATAAAATCTTTCCGACTCTTTCCACGGATTAGAACCCAACCGTTACACCACCGCTCCTTTTCGAGTTCAAGAGCTAACCCGATCCTTTCCACGATTTAGGATCAAACTGTTACAAATGTTGGAATTTTTGAAGAACACAATACAACTCTCACTAGAGTGGATTTACAAGTTTAAGCACTCAACAAGTTTATCCTCACGATACAATAACACTATCTCAAGAATAAGATGAAAAGAAAAAAAATTGGGAACTTAGAGAGAGCAACAATGGAACTTTTGAGTTTTGGAGGATTATGAAATGTAAAATTTGTTGGTTTAAAATTTGGAGAAGAAGATGGTTTATATAGAGATGGAAAAAATTTTAGAAACCACAATTAATTTGGACCATTGGATTTTGGAAAAGAAAAATCAATGGTGGAGATTTTAAACTAAACTAGTCGTTAGATACAAACAAAATATAATATTAAATTCTTTTTCTTTTGAAATTCATTTTCTTTTTAAAATTAAGCCAAAAAATAAAAAAAACATACCATGTGTCAAAAACTAGCTGTTAGACACAAACATAAAATAATATTAAATTCATTTTCATTTTAATTCATTTTCTTTTTAAATTCATTCTCTTTAAAGTCAATCCAAAAATAAAAACATACCATGGGTAAAAAACTAGCCGTTAGACACAAACATAAAATAATATAAATTTATTTTCCTTTTAAATTTCTTTTAAACTTTAATTTTATTTTATTTTAATCAATCCAAATATCAAAATTTCATCATATGTTAATCTCTTAATGATCCACCATTCAACCAATATGCTGCCACATGTCTACATTCAAATGGTCTTGTTATGCCACGTCATCCACCACAGTATTTTCTCCGTTTTAACTTCGATTTGAGTGATTCAAGAGGTATTGGAATCGTTGTTCCGAGCTCTACGCTATGGACATATTAAAACACTAAGATTTTCAGTAATTAAAAATTGAGTTTGTTATCATCAAAACATTGATTAATTAATTAATTAAAATTAATTAATTTGAAATTAAGGGCAAAAAAACTAACAATCTCCCCTTTTTTGATGATGACAAACCATTCAAGAAAAATAGCTTGAAATACATGTAAACCATATGTAGCACATAATAAAATTCAACATATCACCATAAAGATCATTCTTGAAATTCACTCAAAAAAATAAATTCTCCCCCTAATTAATACAATCAAAATCATAACAAATTTTAACTCTACACTTAGACATAAGTTATATCACCTGTTTTGCATATACATCACATGCGTCCTAAAAATAGGAATTGTGGTATTCTGCATTGAGAAACGTAGTACTAATATTTGTGTATAGCATGATCGTATACTTGTGCACAATCTTGGGAAATGTTAGCTAAACCCCTTCTCAACCCCTTCATCGCATACTTATTGTAACTCTACGCTTTCATCGCTCCACGTTCAACACCGTCGTATAGGAAAATCTAAATCAAAACACCATCCACTTCTTTTTCACCACCGCAATAGAATCAAAGAGCTTGTCGCATATCTACTTAGTAATCCCTGTGTTCGACCCTGGACTTACCAGGAACCTAAGAAGGCTTATACTTGGGTTTTGTTAGGAAAACTTGTATGACCATCGCATAACACACATCATCGCATATTCACACCATCACATCATAATTTTACGCATCACACCCCAATGCCCTTTGTGCCCACTTATGCTCATAACTTCAGCACACGCCTGCATAGCACCCGTTCAGCACAACGCATTCCCTCATGCGCGCCTGCAACCTACCTGGTTGAGCAACTTGCTTGCTCAATGGTTGTAGCTACCTACTTGTTCAACTATAACCCAGTTTTCATTTTGAGCACGAATAACTTATTTTCTAAATTTTATGTTAGAAAATTTTCTTTCTATAAACTTGTTTAAAAACATCTTAACTTGCTTACTGTAAAATTTGAGCTCATAATTTCTCGTGGTTTGTCTAAAAACATCAAATCTTCATCACTGGCATCGATTCATCCGAGAGCTTGACCTTTTTGCAATCTTCTTCAAATTTTGTCCTAAATTCCTTAGAGTTTTTTCCAGTAGCCCTAGAGCTTAAACTACACTCGTCAAGCTTTTGAATGGCTTTGGAATCACCTTCTTAACATGAGTAAAGTGCTTAAACTGAGCCTTTGAACTGAAGCTCTCCTTTTATACCAAGCTCTGACATATCTTCAAGCATTCTTAGGCTACCAAATCATCTACTAAGTGGGATTAATTCCTTTAATTCCAACAGCTGGTCCACTATAATAGGTGACTAAGCTGCTAATCACTGCTTGATCAATACATGGCTTCACCTTTGCTTGCCACAATCAACGCATAACCCTTGGCTCATGTATGGCCTCAACGCAACTTGCCCATCGCTTGGTCTAGTACCAAAACCTTCGCATAGCCACCCCCAATTTCCATCACATAGCCACCCCCCATTTCCATCCATAGCCTAAGTGCCATCGCATAGGCTCACCTGCCCGCGCCGTGCATCAGGCTAACGCACGCACGCCCTTCCTCAGTGCAAACTAAACTTGCAGTGCTTTACTTGGCACATCCTGCACCCACACTCATCAACACATACGCGCAGCCCTCAACGCCTAAGGCCTTCATGCTCTCGCGTGCCATCCTACCCATTTAACCTCTCATGGGATTTTTCCAATGCAAAGCACCTCATGCAACCACCACTTAGCCTTATGGCCAATGCCTCTCATGCGCCTAACTAGCCTTTTTGATCTTGCCACTCTCTAGGCCACCTCTTTCACCACATGGCTATCAATGCATGGCCACTTTGACTTCCACACTTAGTCAAAAATTCTCTTACAAAAACCTCATTTACCTTGCTACCTGAGAGTCATTTGTTCAACACTTAGAACGTTTTTCTTCTTTTCTTTTTCAAGCTTTTTCCCTACAAACATATTAATAACTTATTCTTAATCTTGTTTAACATGTTAATTAACTTACTTAAGTAGGAAAAATAGGGTTTGGGGTTTATAGTTAACATATTAAAGTTTAAAGAGACTCATTTTATAATACTTGGAGCCCATCACTTTTTCCAACTTTTTAGATGTGGACAACTCTCAAACTAGAGAATACAAAAAAGGAAATATAACTAGAATCGGGACATTCATGTCTAAAGTGTTTCTAACTAAAGCCAATTGGGAACCAAAGGCATAGGCTCCTTTCATAATCTCCACTCTTAAACTAGATAACACACACACAAAAAAAAAAAAAAAAAAAGTTAGAAATAACTCATTCAAGCTTAATGTGTTTCTAATTGAGGCCAATTGATAACCAAAGGCATAAGCTCTTATTATAGTATTTGGAGCCTATCATTTTTTTCACTTTTTAGATGCAGAACAATTACACTTCTAATATTTTGTTAAAACCTAACCATTCTTAATCTTGTTGCACCCTATTGCTTACCCAAATCTAGACTTTAGTGATGATGGAGAGCTCCATTTTTTGGTTTCCTTCTTCCTTTTCCCTCTTTCCCTTGTTCTCTTTCCTTTTCCTTCTCTTTCTTTTTGTTTCCCTTCTTTATGGTAATTTTATTATTAATAATCAATTTTGGTCCCTAAACTTTCATAAAAGTAACAATTTAATTCCTAAAATTTGGTTGTAAAGATTTAGCAAGTTCTTGAATTTTCACTTTTGTAACAATTTAATCCTGAACTTCAGTATGCAACAATTTAGTCCTTCTACTTTAAAACTTATAAGGATTATAAGGATTTACTCTATATTGAAAAAATTAATATTAAGATTTATTGAGACTTCTAGATATTGTTGACCAATAAACTAAATTAGGAAACCAATATAAACTAACAAGCCTACAAAGTTTACATCATTAAATCATAAAATTGACATTTAATTTTGATAATTTTTTTTTTTTTTTGTATGATAGAGATTAAATATTTTACAAATTTGAAAGTTCCTGGAGTAAACTATTATCTATATAGTAATGTTCAACAAATAAATTGTTGTTTTCATAAATAAAGTTCAAGATCGAAATTGTTTTTTTAACGTAGATATTTTTGTTATAAACTAACCTTTTGTATGGCTTGAATGAAGCCACACGTTTGTCTCATTTATTTTATTTTATTTTTTTAATTTAATTACAAGCTTCCAAATTAAGTTTGTCTTCCATCCTCTTTTTTTTTTTCAATTAATTTTAAGTATAAATCTTTTATACTCTTTTTTTCCGTAAAGTAATTTATGCAAAAAATGAAACAATTATTTTTCCTCCCATTGGTAATTCACCTATTCTAATTTCCCAGTGTCCATTATTTCTATTTTTTTCAAGCTTTTCCCTAAAAAGTTTGAAAATCAAATCAGAATTATTTTCGAATACTGAAAATTGAGTAAATTTATTTATAATTATAGCAAAATATAATTGTCTATTAGTAATAGATCGTAATAAACTTTCTATCACTAAATCTATTATTCAGTGATCTATTATAGTCTATCAATGATAGATTATTACATTTTGCTATATTTGAAAATATTTTCAGTATTTATCCCGTTAAAACAATTTTCCATCAAATAATGAAATATAGCACTTATACCCAAAGTTCAAAATATCAAAATCAATAGAAATTTTGAAATCTTAATTTTATGGAAATGTCAATGGAATCGGTAAAATATTGATATCAATGGATATTTTTTAAAACATTACTAAAACAAAAATTCAAAAAAGTAAAGAATTAGAAAATTATCTTTTATATTCTTTAAATAAGTTAACATATTTATCATTTATACTATACGTACATTAGTGATATTTTGTTACTTATTTTTTATGTTTCGTGAATTTTCTTACTGCATAATAGAAATGTTAATTCATCTCTTATATTATTACCAAACCTATAAAATTGTGGAAATATCGACGTGTCATATGGGATGTTGCATACAAATTATGAATTCTATACAAATTTACTCCACAAATTCCGATCGATGGCATCTATAATAGAACCTTCTCAGTAACGACATTAAATAATTTTTGAATAATTGAAAAGGGACAAAAGTATTATTATTGCCCACTCATCTTGCCAGTCGTTCTCCTTTGTCCATTCTCTCCTCAATAATTCATAGAGCTCCAAAAATATCTTAGCACAAAAGAATACCTCAAACGTCTCTCCACATCTCAGTTATAAAAGCAAAGCAATCTTCCTCAACAAAGCCAAGGAATCAGCACCAAAAAGAAAAAAGAACAACATTGTTAAATTATGGAGGAAGAAAGCCAACTAAACACATTGCCTAAATACTTCACTCTCAAATTGAGGCAAAATGGGCGATATCTTCGTTACGTTAACGACGATAAGATCATGCATGGGTTTCTCAAGTTCAATGGAACTCATGTGGTGAGTCCATTCGCAAAGTTTGAGGTTGAAAAGGCTAAAGAGAAATCTAACAAGGGTCTTGTTCATATCAGGTGTGTTATGTTATTCTTCTCTAAATATTTTCTAAACTTCTATTTTTCAAATATTTATTTACTCCTTCAACTCTTTAAAAAAAATTTAATCATTTTTATTTTTATAATAAGTAAGGGAAGGAATCGAGCCTTTAATTTTAAAGTTATCATACATACTTATTATCAATTGAGCTATTACGCTCATTTCGATACAACGCTGAAATATAAATATTTTAGAAGTGTATGAACCAAAATAACACAACTTTAAATTTTTGGGACAAGAACGAGATCTAGACGTATATACGATTGTGTTATTTGAATTAATTAGGTTTTTGTTATATTATACAATTACCATTTATTAGAAGCAAATAATAGCAAAAGAAAATACTAATAAAGAAATACCGATGACTGGTTTCCTTAAAGTAAGTATAGATAAATATAACTCAATTGACATATGAACGTTTAATGACTAACAGCGAGAGGTTAGAGGCTTAAACTCTCACCTCGTTAAACTAAAAAACCTAAATTTCTTATTGAAATTTGAATTTTATTTTATAGCAATATTTTAGTGCATTCTTATCTTTATGCATCCCACTCTCATCACATACAAAAAAAATTTTGAAAAAATATAAAAAAAACTTATCACGTGATAAACTATGATATGATAATTTGGTAAGATGTACAAAAGATAGGCGTAGGTTCGAACGTATTTCTTTTTTTTTTTAATCAATCATAACTAGTTTTGTTCTAATCTCTAAAATAAATTTCCTGTAAGGTGTTGTTACAACAACAAATATTGGGTTCGGTGGTCGGCAAAATCCAAGTACATTGTGGCAACGGCAAACGAACCCGACGAAGACCGAACAAAATTCACGTCGACTTTGTTCGAACCGACCTACGACTACGATCGAAAGGTCTTCCGATTCAAACACGTGCAACTCGACCGATATGTTCAGCCAAGACAACACATGGCAAGGCAGTTCCAAGACGCGCTGTTCGCCGGAAGCTCAGGATTCGAATACGACGAGTCAGATCTGTTTACAGTGGTGGATTGGTCAACCTTATTCGTACTTCCAAAACATGTAGCATTCAAGGGCGACAATGGGAATTATCTCAAAGTCCATTCTTCAGGGACTAAATACTTAGAATTTTCAGGATCCGATGTAGGAGATCCAAGAGTGGGAAACCAAATCTTCACCACTTCAGATGGGCATGTAAGGATTAAAAATGATTATCTGGGAAAATTTTGGATTCGTGATCCGAATTGGATTCATGTGAAAGCTAGTGAGAGTGATTTTGATGATCCAAATACTCTGTTTTGGCCTGTTCGCCTTGGGGATGGCCATGGCGTTGCGCTTCGAAACAGAGGAAATGATAAGTTCTGCAAGAGGCTGAGTACGGAGGGGAAAGATAATTGTTTGAATGCTGCTGACAATAGCATCAGTGCTGAGGCTAAGCTCCAGATTGAAGAACTCGTCATTTCAAGAACCATTTATGATGTCAATTTTCGAGTTCTTGACGCCCGATTCTACGACGAGACGCCCATGACTATGATATCTAAAGAGGTTAATCCAATAACCTCAGTTCTGCTTTTGTTTTTTTTTAAATTATGTTTTGTTTTCTATGCTTTACTAGTGTTTTTAAAAATTAAGTCAAATTTCAAAAACTAAAAAGTATAATTTCAAATCAAATTATATTTCAGATATCTATTCATTAGCAAATTCATAAATATGATTATAATCATTTAAATAATTGTTTTAAATATATTTGAAAATTATAAAATTAGTTGTATTTATTCATTAAATATTAGGCTGATCAACCTAAACTATTATCCATTAATTTATAAACATATTTTAGAGTTATTTTCAAATATAAAAAAAATAAATAAAAATATTTATAAAATATAGTAAAATTTTAGAACAATCAATTATAGATGATGATATATTACTATTATTGCTGATAGAAATCAATCAGTGTCTATCATCATTTATCATTGATAGTTCTAAAATTTTGGTAAATATTTTCAATAATTTTACTATTTGAAATAATTTCTCCACGTCTTATGTAAAATAAAACTGTGTAAATATCATGTTGTAATAATATATAATTTATAACACATTACATAATGCATATTTTTATTTTTTTTAAAAATAATTAAATTTATAATATTATATTGTATTTCTTAACATTTTCGTTAATATAATTTTGTATTTTATAGTCTAAAATTCAAAATCTAGATACACTAAAAAAATAAAAAGTTATATTTGAGGACTTTTATTGTTAGGATAGCAAAATCCAAAAACAATTTCTAGAAACGTTTCTAATATTATCTGTCAAATACATATTTGTTGAATAGATGGGTGAATATAAAAAATATATTTAAAAAAATCTAAATTGCCAATTTAACTCCTAATTCAAGGGTTAGGTTTCGAGATATGAAAACTATAATAAAGAAATTCTAAAAAAAAAAAAACAAAAAAACAAAATAGTTATCAAATACGACCTTAAAAAAATCTATATTCAAACATATACATTAATTAATCGTTTACTTAAATTGTTAACAGGTGGTGAACAGAAACAGCGAACCGGAGTTGCAAAAGGTGAAGCTTCGGTATGAGGATACAAAGTCGTCGACATGGACAAACTCGGTAGGGATGAAGTTAGGGATGAAAATGTCGATTGAATCAGGGAGTCCAGAGATATCAAGCCAAGAAGTAGAAATATCAGCGGAGTTCAAAGAGGAAGTAACATGGGGAGAAACTAAAGAAACTAAGTCTAGAAGGGAGGTGGAGCACCAAGTGACAGTACCACCTTATACTCGAGTTACAGCCAAAGTATTGGCCACTAAAGGATTTTGTGATATTCCATATTCATACACTCAAAGAGATGTTCTAACCAATGGCCAAGTTGTAATTCAACACTTTGATGATGGGGTTTACATTGGAAGCAATTGCTATAACTATACCTTTTCCACTGAACAAGAAGATCTCTAATTCAAGACGAGAAGTATTGAATCATAGAAATCCATCCATGTACTAAATAATGCAGCTATTTTAATTTCCTTTTGTGTTGTTTTTGCTTTATAATGTGTGTGTGTTCATGATCTATGTTTTGAAGCCAATAAAATCTGGTCCATGCCATGTACTCATTTCATTTACTTTGGGCTTGTTCGGTGTTTTGGGAAGTGTACTTCAATTCATGCAATTTTATGAGTTAAAGTATTGTATGTTTAGACCCTTTTTGGGATCTAAAATTGTAAAAAACCAAAAGAAAATAAGGGTTTATTTGGTTAACCATTTACATTATGTTTTATGTTTTCAGGTTCAATGAGTTAAGTAAATATGAGTTTGACACCCAATTCTATTTTTGAAAACTGTTTCAAAATTTATGATATAAATCGTGTAAATTCTAAACGGTGTAAATTACCTATCAAATAGACCCTAAATTTTGACTGCAAATGAGGTTTTAAAAGATGAAGGCTCTTTTTTTGGTAAAATACAAAATTTTCAAAAACATATAAAACATAAATGAGGTTTTCTGAGAGATCCAAGTACATGCTTGGTTTGGTAACTGATTTTTATTTTTTGTTTTTATGAAAGTAAAAGACAAAAAAATCAGAGAGTTTAAATATATCTGAGAGTTAGAAAGAGAAGTAGTAAGAGGCAGAATTTTCGAAAACAAATTTAGCAAAGGAGAAATTGGAAGGAAATAAATATTAATGCGGAATAGTGGCTATTAAAATTCTCCTTTCAAAAAGTTGAAGCATAATGGATATATTTTTTTTTAGGTTGAGGTTCAATCTTTCGTCCCGCATTTATCGTACTAAAAGAATTAAGTCGAAGAAGTTAATAACAGAAACGCTCTCCCTCTCATATTAAAGTGTTTGGTATAAATAAATTTATCATAATTCATCACTTATATTTTTAGGTCAATTAATGATTTGACATGATATAAAAAAAAGAAGGTCATGAGTTCAAGTCACTATAAAGTCATCCCACAAATGAAGTTAGTATTCATATTTGAAAAAGTCTAATAAGTGTAAATCTCCTTAAAATTTTCAAAATGAGCATAGCTCAACTAGCATTGGAACATGTTAGTGATCGAGAAATCCATAATTCAAAATTTTACCACCTCCATTATACTATTAAAATAATAAAAATAAAATAAAAACTCATATTACATCTCATTAGAATCAATACTTATTACCAAATTCACTGGGATGATAGTGTGCTATATAAATCAACCAATAGCATTATTAATTGTGTTATGAAATCAACAAATAAAGATAAGTAGAAAAATACAAACAATTTAAATCGACATATAGATTTATGTGGTTTATTAACAGTGTGTTAGTTACGTCTATGAACAAATAGAGAGTAGTTTATTATTAGAGGAAATAATTCAGATTTACAGATCAAATATACCTCTAAGGTTAGAGAGTCTATATAAAACACTCCTCTAAATCCTAATGTCAAATTGTAAATATGAAATAAACAATTTTATAATTTGAACCTTAAAGCTTAGAGAAATACGCTATATAAACTCTTTAGCTCTATTTGTGCTTCTAAGCTTGAAATTTGATATTTTTTCTCTAATAATAAATTACTCTAGACATAGCTAAGCTAACACATTGTTATTGAATTCTATGTAAATTTCTTTGTGGTTTCTTTGTTGTTTATGTTTTTCTGTTTCTATTTTTTGCCAATTTTTTTTTTCAATTACAAAAATAGTTTGCTATTTTTCCGAAACGAAGAATTAAATCCTGTCATTTATCAAAAGCTCAACCACACATCACTTAATCAAATAATATGCTCAAATCCAAATTTCTAATTTGAACTTCTGCCGGATATAAGACTTGAGTCACCAACTATGTCAACAAATCATCTCCATGAATCAAGGTTCTATTTTTTAAAATCACTCAACAAACATACTTTTTAATCATTTAAAATAATTTTTTGTTATACAAAAATTACATTAAAAATATAAATCAAATATTAAATTTATTTTAAATAACGACATATTTTAAAATGATTTTAAAATTTTCAAAATCACTCTTAAACATGTCATAAGTTAGGAAGGTGTGATGGAAAGTGAAAGAGGAGAATTTTCAATATTGATACCATAAATAAATTATGGTTCGGGCTATGAGGGGAGAATATTTGCATCCCCATTTTTTTCTTTCATCTAGTAATAATTTATATTTTATTATTCGCTTTAACTATTCAAAATCAAAGTGGTTACATGCAAAGTTTTGAATTCTTTCATATATAGGTATGATCTAAACCATAGATATGAATCATCATGATCGAATAATGGAGATGTATGTTTTAACTTATAGTCATGATCTTTATCCTCTAGTACATCTATTAGGTTCAAGGTGGTTAAATGATAATGAAGTGGTATATTATTTCATGTATGAGTATGAGCTAGAGCGTAGATATGAAACATCACGATCTAATGATAGAGGTATGTTTAAACAAATAATCACACGTATCATTTTCTCCATTACAACAGTAACTATTCAAGTTGAAGAGGTTAGATGGTAAAGTGGTTGTATCCTTCTATGTATGAGTATGATTTATTCCATAAATATAAAATATATGTCACTATCTAACCGGGAAAATATGTTTGAATCGATAATCACGTTCTTACCCTTTAAATTTTCATAAATTTATATTTTGTTTTTTATCGACAAATAGTTTACAACTATCTAGATCAAACAATCTAAAATACTATTTATCAACTAAAATCATATCAAATTCTTTTCCAATATATGTACTACTTAAAATAAAACTATTAATCTCAAATGGCATTGTTATATGGCTAGTAAGTCTCAAAAGATTAACATGTTCTTAAGTTATTATTGGAATGCCTTGAACTTGTTGTCTAGCTCTTTGAATGACCAAGCATGAGGTTTATATAAATGGAATTTGTATTCGTATTTATATTGTTTATGATTTTAGTCTTAGGTTTAAAAAAGTGCTGATATAAACTCTCTAACTCTACAGGTGGTTCTGAACTTGTAATCTGATATTTCCTCTCTAATAATAGATTGCTCTCCTCCCTCTATTTATGGATAAAACTAACATACTCTTAGTAAACAACATAAATCTCTATCTTGTTTTTTAGTTACATTTTTCGTTTTATCTTTCATTGTCGATTTTTTAATCGTTACAATAATAGATGAAAGACAATAACGTCTAATTCCATCTAGCTCACGCAAGTGAAGATATATAATTGTATTGGTCAATAATAGAGTAACTCATCTAGAACTATCGAAATAGATATGCTTGACTATAAGAAAGAGTGAGGCCAAAAGAGGTTGAACACATGCCACAATTCACCATTTAATTTTTAGGACCATCATCAACCTTGATGTATTTATTATAAAAGTCCAAGAGAATTAAAGCACCTTATCTCTTTTGTCAGATTGCTGAGTTTCAAAAGTTGGCTAAAGATTTATTGAAATATACAAAAAAGATAAAGCTCAATCATTATAATAATGAGTATGGTGAATGATTATTGATTGTCATCGAATCTTGGACAATAATGGGCTGCTTTACGACAAACAAAATATCAACAAAAAAACGATATTACACGTGATTCATTTTATATTTTCATTTTCAGTGGTCTCAATATTGAAGAAAGAGATGTTGATAACGAGATAACAACCCTCAAATTATCTCCACAATAGTATGATATAGTCCATTTGGAACATAAACTCTCATGACTGAACAAGTCCGTTTCACTCCCAACCATGAGAGCTTGCTCTAAATTCCAAGGCACTTCCCGTTCATCTTAGGTCACTTGCTCTTCATCCCGAGGAGCACGAATAGGGCTCACTAAATTTCTTTGTTCATTATCTGAAGATTTCACCCACATAGCTAGGTTTAGATCAAGGCTTTGATACCACTTGACGGGGATAACGACCATCAAACTATCTCTACAATGGTATAATATTGTCCACTTTGGGCATAAAACCTCATGACTTTTCTTTTAGTTTCACCTCAAAAGGCCTCATACAAATGCAGATAGTTGTACGAATGATCACTTCCTTCCCTAGCCAATGCGGGATTTTGTTCGCACTCCTAACCAATGTGGGATTTTGCTCTTTTGGTACAACAAAAAGTGGCTTAAATCTTAAATGAAAAAGACCTTTTGGTAACAATTACAGAAGATATGGATGAGGATGGCCTATTTGATAATAATTCTGTATCTTTCAAATGGAGTGCTTAGGCTAGTAGATGAGGCTACTACTACAGTGAAGTTATAGAAAAGTTAGAAAGTATTTATTTGACTAAGTCCCTTGCCAAATAAATTATAGGGTAATTACAATTGGTAGTATTTTTTAGGAATAATAACCAAGTGTATAACACCATTTTAAAAAAATTACAAATATAGTTAAGTCTATCAGCGATAGACTTCTATCATTGATGGACTCTTACTAATGATATGGTCTATCACTGATAGATTATTTAAATTTGGTCATATTTATTTTTTTTTTTTTTTTACATTATGTTATATCTACTAATACTTTATGTCTAATGTCTATATTTGCAACTGTTCCTAAATTATATCTAAAATAAAAAAAATTTTGGATATAAGATGGACTCGAGTAAATGCTTAGAAGAGAACTGGATGAATTTCAAAAGATTATTGTTGATCTCAATAACATCTGTGAGAATATGTCGGATGAAAATCAAGTTGTTATTCTTTTAAATTCATTGCCCAAATCGTATCGACAGGTTAAGACATCTATTAAATATGGACGGGTTTTGTTATCTATGAATATAGTGTTGGATGCCTTGAGAACTAGAAACCTCGAGATTAAAAAAGAATGCAAAGATGGAGAGTTACTCATGGCCAGAGGCAGAAGTAAGAAAAAGAATGGGAAAGGAAAAGAGACGAGATCCAGGTCAAAGTCAGAAGGAAAAGTCAGAAAGTGTTTTTGTGTCATAAAGAAGGATACTTTAAGAAAAATTGCCCTTTGATTAAGAGTAAGGAAGCATCAGGTAGCAAGCATGCAAGGGAATCTAGTACAGCAAATGTTACTAATGGGTTGATTCAGCAGAGGTCTTGATGATGTCCAATAAGGATATTCAAGATGTTTGGATCATAGATTAAGGGTGCACGTTTCACAGTGACTCCTAATTAGGATTTATTGATTGACTTTCGGAAAAATGATGAGGGATCGATTTTTCTTGGAGATAATGGTGCTTGTGATGTAAAAGAAATTGTGTCAGTTCGAATTGTAACACATGATGGTATAAAATTGATTCAAGCTGGTTCTCAATGTGGATGTAGACCAAATTGGTCAAAGCACTATATATCTATGTGTTTGATCTGTTTTATTGCTTTCTATTTATTCTGTTGGTTGTTGATTGTGCATTATGTTTGGGCATTATGAGTTCGATTTAAATTTTACAGTCCATTTTCTCATGGTAGGACCTACCTTTAATGGGGTGGGTCTGGGTGGAGATTTCCGTATTAGGTAAAGAATGGGTGAGGGAGTGAGGGGAAAAAAGATTTCCTGTAGGTTAAATAAGGACAAGGACAGAGAACATTCTCATTCCTGTTCCCGCTCCCATCCCGTTAGCCTCTTGTTTATTTATTTATTATAGTAATTCAATTTTTTATTGTTGTTGTTACTATTATTATATAGTTATTATATTTAAACTTCAATTTTTATTGATTAATGATCAAGATAATGAATAGGTTCAAATTGAACATTTAAATTTAGATTATATAAATAAATAATTTGATTGATAATTATTTGATTTTACTAGAAAATTAGAACAATTTCTCTTTAAATTGAAATTGCCAATGTGGAGTTCATGATATAAAAATGTTTAGCATGAAGTTTTAACTATTTAATTAAAAATATTTTCTTTAAGTTGATTGTTTTTTTAATAAGAAAATCAAATGGAAAAAAATTCTCCGCGACGAATCCAATTTCCATGAATTTTCCATCTGGAATCCCCACCTCAATCTCTATAGAAAATTTCGCAGGAACGGCAAAGTCATCCTTGACACACTCCCCACCATGGACATCTTTAATTGAGGAACACAAATTATTTTAGAAAAATATATTTTTGGTCCTCGAATATGGATTTAATTGTATTTTGAGTTTCTAAATTTTAGCATTTTAATCGTTGTGATTTGAGAAGCTACGAAAATAGTATAAAAGATAAACTATAAAGTCACATTTATTAGAAGACAATGTGTACTCGACTTTGGATGCTGATTCTCTTATATTAATTGATATATGTTGTGTGGGGATCATTATTGAAGGGAAACACACAATTCGAAGATCTTAATTTTATTTATTCATATGTTGAAAGCCATCTATCATTTCTAAATTTAATATTAACGCTGGCAGAAAATCTGAACGTACGTTTTTACCAATTTTATATCAAGATTGTTTTAAGCAAATATAGAACCACTTGTCTGATCTATTTATAATATTATTTAGTACATTATTTAATTTTACTTGTAAGTTTGCTAAAGTGAATATATAATATTATTTCTCGTAGTTCAATAATATAGTGGGTGTGTGGATTTCATATAACCTCTAACTTTTGAGTAGGAAGTACACTACAAAATCACATTTATTAGAGGACAATGTGTACACGATTTTAGGTGCCTAATGTCTGATATTTCTATAAAACTATCACAGTGTTTATTGTTTGTCGTAGTGTTTACTATCCCGTATTCATTCTCCCTTTCTTTCTTTGTCACGGTATTCACTATTTTCTACCAAGATTAAAATGGCAATGAGAAGAATAGTTCATCTATCTCATAATAAGTGTCGTAAAGTCTCTATATTTTTCTAATATGGAATCCTCAACATCCCTTCTCAAAATGGTGCATCTTTTAAATTCACCATTTTTTATTGGAACTCTTTTCTTTTTATTAGATCGTATACATATTTAGGTTTTATAGACTCTAATACCGTATAGAATTTCATCTCAAAACCAAATTGGCAATGAGAAAGTAGTTCATCTATCTTATAAAGAGTATGAGATCCTTTGATTTTTCCAATATACGATTCTCAACAAATAGTCTGCACATCAAATATAGATTATAATAACCAAACTAATATAGTATGCATTTCAAAAGTTTAACCTACCGACTATTGTAATTCATTATTATAACTACTAACTATTATAACAATTCACCACTCAAATACTCCATGAATTCGTTATATATGCCCAAAGTAATAAAAGCTTATCATTCAAATATATATAATCTTTATGGATATTATTTTGCCAATCAATGTTGTCTGGGAATCTAAAAAATCAAAAGATATGCCATGGATTAATTCCCATGTGATTGATGTAAAGCTTTGTAGGTCTTGTTGTCAATAATTGAGGCTGTCGTTTTCTATAATAGTCAGAGAACACATTTCTGAACAGAAAATAATTTTTATATATTTATATAATATATAAACAATTTAATATCATTTCATAATGATACTTTCACCTTAGTTAGAAAAACAATTGAATTCTTCCTCAAATTCGAAAAATGATAAAGAAGTTTTTGAAAACTATTTATATCTTTTTTTTAAAAAAAAAATAATTAAACTTGATTTAGTTTTTAAAGATATAAATCTAAAGTGGACAATAAACTTATAAACTTATAAATAGGAGTAGTATTTATGAGAAGTAACCGATTCAAGAATCCAAATTCAAGGTTTTAAATATTTTTTAAAAGTAAAAAAAAAAAAAAATCAAATAATTACCAAATAAAGTCCAAATTTATCGTGTCATATGTCATATCCACAACCATTTATCTCCTAAAATGAAGATTATTTTCTTCACCATTTTTTGTCGATGACCATCAGAGATGAAAAATACTTAGGTGTTGTCTGAGTAGCTAACTAATAAAAAATTGCCACATGACAGTATTTTTGTTTTTTTCAAAAAAAATATATTTTTTTAATTTTTCTTTAGGTATATAAAAATAGAGAATATAAAATTAAATGCACTAAACATTATTCATCTACCATCTGCATATTAAAGATTTTATTTTTTTTTTTATTCATTCATTTGTAGATACTCATCTTTGTCATTTCTAATTTAATATTGGACATCTAAAAGTTTTTGTGGATGATATTTCTTTGTTAACGTGGCAAAAATCTCAACATGCAATTTTTAGCAATTTTGTATCTAGTCTGTTTGAAGCATGGAACCACTTCTCTTGTTGTTTATAATATTATTTAATTGGTGTACATTATTTAATTTTACGATAAATATCAATTTATAGCCTTAAACTTTATAGTGTATCAATTTATTCTCCAAAGTAATAATTATATAAATTTTAACCTTGAACTTCCATAAGTATATGGATATAAATCTTAAACTTTCATAAGTATATCAATTTAAACTCTAAATTTTTATAAATGTATCCAAATAAGGCATAATTGAGAATTTGAAATTAATACACTTGTGAGAGTTGTTTAAATTAGTATATTTATGAAAGATAAAAGTTCAAATCAATACAATTAGTTATGTAAGATTTAAATTGATACAACTTAAAAATTTAAAAGTATAAATGGATGTTTTTGTAAGTTTGTCAAAATAATAATATTTCTCGTAGTTCAATAATGTAGAGAGTGTGTGAATATAATCTCTAACTTTCGGATAGGGCACTTTATTAAGTCGCATTTATTAAGAGTACAATATGTACACGATTTTATGTGTCTAATTTCTGATTCTCCTTCTCTAATAATGATATGAATCATAAGAAAATTATAAAATCATTGTAGTCGCTGTTTGATTTTACAATTATTTTTTTAAATGAAAGATTTGATTTTATTTGGGTAAGCATGTGACATACCACAAAGATGGTGTTATTCGAAAACTTGTCCATTATTTAGCACGAGTATTTAATATAAGAATAGGTAATCAACAAAGAGTTTAGATTTAGAGGACCTTGCCAAAGCTGAAATGATGATGTTAAAGATAGCTTTGAACTTTCTTGTTTTTTTTTGTTTTTTGGTTGAAAACAGATTTGACATATCAGTAAAAATTGAAATTAATATACAAAAGAATTCGAGCATAGTTTAGGTTGCACTCATTTTTTGTACAACTCGGATAGTATTCAATAATGATGTGTCATGCGAAAAATTTTTAAAAAAAATTGAATTTTTAAATTTTATTTTTAGCGTGTGAGAAAGAAAGGAGTATGGGATGTTGCACTTAATCATTTTCATTAACATATAATCTAGATGACATGACTTAGACCACATCGACCTACACCAAGACTACCCTATTGGGGCTCGGACATCTTTAAGTTTTGTAAGACCTAGTTAGGCCTTAAGTCTTATTTAATGAGCCTTTCATGGAAAAATTGTCCGATAGTATGAACAATTTTTCATGCTACCTCTATTTACCGTGTGCTACGAGGTCAACAAACTTTTATAAATAGAGTGGGACCTGTTAATATTAACGTGAAGTCCATAACTATGTAAAGGCAAATTTATAGTATGAAAAAGAGTACGATACTACCATAGTATTAGAAAAATTCTCCCTTTCATGTGGTAGTTCTTTTTTTCCTTTTCTTTTTTTAACTTTTAATTACAATATTTCTTAGGTCATATTCATCCAAAAAAACAAAATATGTATCTTTATATTTCTTACAATTAATTATACACGGTTGTCTTCTTTAAGCTAAGCTTAGCTTTTATACTTACATCTTTAAATTCTTCATAAAAACTCTCATATTAAAAGAGATGTCACTCTTTCTATACTAAAGATCTTCATACGCTAGGTTCTAATGGATATGTGCCTCTCTTTATCACAAATAGTAAGAGTCTCGGTATTTAGACCACTAACTTGAAGTTGAATGACTGGATTATTACATTTTTTTATTTTTTTAGTACAATAATTGTGGGGATAGAAGGATCGAACCTTAATCTCTAGAGTGGAAGGACATATCAATTACCTGTGAGTTCAGTTCACTTTAGCAAGTGGACTATTATAGTTCACCACATGTTTGTTTGGGCTCCAATTATTTCCAACTATTATAATCTACAATTAACTAAAACATTATTATTTCAAATCCCTCCTTACTATAGTGTTTACTATTTCTTACTCATCTTTTCTTTATCTTTTTGTTACAGTGTTTTTTATTTTCAACGAAGACGAGAATAATCAGATTATTATAATGAGATAAAAATAGTCTATATACCAACCATTGATTGTAATAATCAGCTCAACACTCCAAACGTGTCCAAAATTTATTATAAAGCTTATAATTACTTAAAAAATATATACGATATTTATGGATATTATTTTGCCAATCAATCTAAAAGATCTCTATATATGCCATGGCATTATGGATAAATTCCCACGTGATTGATTTAAAGCATTGTTGGACTTCTTGTTGTCAATAATTTAGACTGTCGTTTTGTATATTAGTCACATACACGTTAGAATAACTATTAAAGTCCAAATCAAATTTTGAATGCCATAACCAATTTTTTGAAAACTATATATACTTTTTCTTTAAAAAAAATAAATTAAACTTGATTTGATTTTTAAAGGTATTTGTAAAAAGTAGATAACATAACTTAAAAATAGATGGATATATAGTGACAGATTCAGAAATTTTGTTGACGAAGAAATTTATAATTGAATAAAAATAAATTATAAATGAATATTTTTAAAAATTCATAAATTTACTAGCTTTCGTTCATCACTATTATTACTTTTCTTCAACGAAGATGATAACCCTGTTGATTTTCTTTCAAAATATTTCTCCATTTAGATTTTAAATAATTTTATAATAATATTGTAACAACAATAAATCAAGAAGAAACTGACAACATAACAGCAATATCAAAACTTAATAACCCAACAAGTAAAGTTTAAGATGTTTACATAAGATCCATAAATTATTTCAAAAGATAATAAAATAAATATAAAATAAGGAATCTAAGACAAAAAAAAAAAAAAAGATTTGAAATGTGAAAATCAAATGCATATAAAAAAAAATAACAAAAATAAAAGGAAGAAGAAAAATAAATTAAGAAACTTACCTCACAAACTAGGAGAAGAAGTTGAAGAAAAAAATTAAAAAATTAAAGATGTATTAAAGTTAAAGTTTTATAAAAATAATAATAATAAAAAAAAAAGAAATCTAAAATAATTTAAAAATGAAGTTGAATAGTCATTTCCGATAACTTTCTTCTTAATTTCTAGTCGTGGGTTTAGTGTGTAATTATTGTTTTTTATTATTTTTTTTAATTGAAGGTTAATTTCCAACCGTATTTGGTTGGGATTAGTGTGTAGTTATTGGCTTTTTTTAATAAAAAAATTGAAGGTTTCGTTAAAGGAAGAAAATTTTGAAAAATAAATAAACAGGAACAAAATTGAACTTATGCTTAAGGAGGGATGGGAGATACATTTACCATTGGGCTAGTTAATATTTTTTACATTATGTTAGTTTTTCATATATATATTATATGTAGAACATAAAGTAAATGGGGCTTGGACCCATACTAAATTTGATAGTTATAGGTAGAAACTTTGTTTATGAGCCATATCAAATTAAAAAATTTTCAAGAGGCTTGATTAAATATTAGTTTTTTTTCATAGTTCAATAATTATGACATGGAGGATCAAACTATTTAAAATTGATATCTTATCCACTTAACTCAGTTTGTCTATTTTGATATTAGTTTTTTTCTAGAAATATTACGATATTATTTTTCTTAATAAAAAATATGATTCGAAAACTTTATGTTTGAGGATTATTTTCTTCAAAAAATATAGCTGATATTTTTTTATATATAAAGCAATAGTGAAACTTACAAAATTATAGTTTAATTTTATGCGCAATTATTTTTTTAAAAAAATCATAATATTTAAAAATATTTTCATTCATTTTCATTCCTACTTTGATATAATTAAAAATCAAAAGTAATTTTAAATGACTAATATTTATTTTCAAATCATCAAATTACAAAGGTACCGTTTGATAATCGGTTCGTTTTTTGTTTTTGATTTTTGAACCATAAATTTATTTCCTCCTCATTCCTTACATTGATTTGCATCTTTCTTAATTACAATGGTTGAATTTTTAATCAAATTTCAAAAACAAAAACAACATTTAAAAAACTACTTTTATTAGTTTTCAAATTTGACAGAAGTAGAAAACAAAGTAAAAAATTTAGAGGTGGAAATGATGTTTATAGACTTAAGTTTAAAAAACAAAATGGTTACTAATAGGGTTTTAAAAAATATTACATTTAACATTGAAAAAAAAATAGAGACAGAGGAGAAATATAAGTTTAGAAAAAATAGAGAGCCAGAGAAAAATTTCAAAGAGAACAAAATATTAGCAGCGGATGAGAAATTTAGAGAGAAATTAATGGAGGTAGGGAAAATTTGGAGATAGAGAAATAATGTTGCAGTTATATTTAAAAAATGGAGAGAAGACCGACAAAAATTCATGGAGAATAAATTTAAAGAGTAAAAAGTTAGGGAAAAAGGTAAAAAAAACTAGAGAGAGAAAAAAAGTTAGAGAAAAGGTCAAAGGGGGAAAAAACTAGGAGGGTTAAAAACCATTACCGAGAGAAATTTTAAGAAAATGATATTTTTTAGAAAATAGAATAAAATTAGAGGTAAAAATTATAAAAATGAAAAAAAAAAAAAAAGAGTTGACTTCTGCAAAATAACTATGTTACCTACAATGTTACATCATTTCACACAATAATTACAAGAAATAATCAAGAGACAAATGAACACAAGAGATTGGTAACCCAGTTCGGTGTAAACCACCTACTTCTGAGGGTAGTGTACCCAGGAAAGATAACTTCACTAATATCAATAATAAACAATTACAACATAGTACTTATATGTGATGATAACACAAGTACAATCTCCCGAACAACTTTATCACTCAACTGCATACCTAGGCACCTCCTAGGTTTGAGACTCTCTCTCATAGAAACTTAGGCTCCCCCTAAGAAGTAGTATTAGTGAAGAATGTCTTGGGCTTCCCCTAAGACCAAGACTCCCTTTCTATAAGACTCGAGCTCCCCTCAAATCATGAGAATCCTTCTCACTTGAATTGTATCTTTCTTTCTAGGAGCAAAGTTCCCTTTGCTTGAATGGGTTAAGCTCCTCCTAAGCTCTAAGAATCCATTCTCAAATGAATCACAATACATAGAAAGTAAACAAATCGGAGTATGTGTTCAAGTGGTGTAACTCTCTCATTCTTACACGACCGATACACTTTCAATGTTGCTCTCGTAAAGACATAACAGTCAACTGGAACTAGAGGATTATTTGTCCTATAAATATGAACAGTGGAAATGCATATGAGCAACCCTAACTTCCATAGCAGCCACACACTGAAAAAAGAAAAGAATTAGCAAATAATGATGCAGAAGGAAAACCCTAATAAGGAAAGTATTTTGTAGTATCTGCATTTCCAAAAACATTCCTTTGCTAGAAAATTGCAAATGCAGAGACAACTTAGATAACATCTGTAATACTTAAACAAATATTGTCAACCACATAATATCTAATAAACTCCCTATTGGCAATATTTTTAAGCATTGCCAAAAATAGAATTAATCAACATAGTCGCACAATGTCATTGAAACAAAACATAACAGTTTGAGAGACAATTCGTACAATTCACAATAACAGCAGATATAGGTGAGCATGGATAGTCGAAAAATCAAGCCGAATGACCGAAACCGGCTGAACCGAAGGTTGGAGATCGGTTTTTTCCAAAACCTGATCGCGATTGGTTTTAAAAAAAAAATCCAGTAAAAAATTGAACCGAACCCATCGACATTTCACTCTGAACCACCCGATTCCAACCGAACCACCCATTTATTTTTTTATTATTAGTATACATTTAATTTTATTATAAATAATAAAATAAAAAATATTATTTTCAAATATCTTAATGATATTTTTCACTCTTCTTTTCAAATCCTGATTTTGTATTGGAATT
This sequence comes from Benincasa hispida, assembly GCF_027475165.1. Taxonomy (NCBI): domain Eukaryota; kingdom Viridiplantae; phylum Streptophyta; class Magnoliopsida; order Cucurbitales; family Cucurbitaceae; genus Benincasa; species Benincasa hispida. The sequence goes on along the minus strand of NC_143489.1, from coordinate 82,474,101 downwards.
TTCTATTAGTATTAATTATATATCATGTTAAAATTTTGTAATTTGAATGACTATTTTAGTTTAGGTATTATTTTAATGGATATTTGTTTGAAGTAAATTAATTAGAATGGAAAAATTAAGATTGTAGTGCAAATATATATATATATATATATATATATAAGCTTAAATGAGGGTTGGAAACTAATACACGAAGAAGTGAAAAAAAAGGTCAAAACTTCAAAAAAAAAAAAAAAAGGCGGTTTAAACTAAAATCGACCGACCCAACCCCAAACCAGCTGATCAGTTTAAGCAAAAAAAATTTTGATGAGCGGTTTTGATTTTTATAAACCGAAAAGGGCGGTTTCCGTGGCGGTTTTCATGGAAAATCGACCCCGTCCGACCGAAGCTCACTCCTAGCAGCAGAAACAAAACAAACAGAAACCACTACAACAAAAATATCTATGTCCAAAAACAAGCAACAACCATAGCTAACACCAACTCCATTTCATATTTGACTTCTCTCTCCTCCCCTCTTCCCCTTTTTTGCCATGTTTAAAAAAAACTAGAGACAAGAAGAAGACAAGCAGTCATCAACAATCATCCACATCATCATCCTGTGCACTAGAGCTTCCATCCTGATCAAGACCATCCAAAGCACAATGAAGAAATTCCAACATGTCATCCACTTTAGTTTTAAGAGCAGAAATATTTTGGACCAAAACGCCAAGATTTTTTATTCATTTGCCAGCACATGCATCACTTTTTTCCCATGTGGAGTCAGAAGAAACTTTCTAATTGGATCACTTTCAGTCACAAGGACATTAGTGTGAACAATATCAAAAACATGTTTTCCCTGATATAATTTGCTTGAAGGACAAAGCAGGAGGAAGAGGTCTTGGCACGTTTGAGTCCAGGAGAAGATTAAACTTTTGAGCGAATAGAATCCCACAAATAAGTCTAGGAAAACACATGAGAACTTTAGTGACTATAGAAGCAATATGATGTTTAATTTGATTAAGGATGAAGACACCATAGTTGAATTTTTCCCCTGTGCCAGTCTGATACAGATGACTTGTCAATGTAGTAGAGATAACAGATTTATGAGAAGATGGCACAAGTTCTCAATCCTTATCTTATGAAGCAACATATAGTTCACAATGAGACAGAGCAAGACAACTGACCTTTTTTAGGCAAAGCATGTTTGACTCCACTGTGAGTTCAAAAACAGATCATACATAGACGGTCGTTGTTTAGTGACATTTTCAAGAACTTGACAATTCAGAAACTTGTTAATGAGAGAAGCTGAAAACACAAAGCAATATCTCTCACATGAACCTTTCTGTAGTCTGAGCTACCTTTATGATCAAACTGGTGAGAGATACTTACATAAAATTCACGAACCAATTGTGGGTAGTATGACCCAAGGTTCAACAAAGAGCGAACAATATTAGCCTTCACAAGTAAATTCAATATTTCTAGTTAGTCTTGTGCCTGTTTAGATATATCTCTTTCAACAACAATCCTCCTGTTTAATACAAACTGCCACATCTTAGCACTATCCTCAGAGTGGAATGATATACCATCTAAAGACACGGTTGAAACATCTTTCTTTTTCACTCTTCTTTTGGTCTCAGTTTTCTAAATATCCTCATCCAGCATATCCTGGGGATCTTCTTCTAACACATTTTCTTCTTCATCAATCCATTTTGAGTCAGAAACAACTTCATTTTGAGTACCTAGCTTTGAGGAACCAGCACCATCACTAACACACTTTTTGTTATCTCTTTGCTTCAACTGACTGATCGATACATTGTCATCAGATGATTCATCAGTAGAATTAGACAAGCTCTTAGTTGCTTCTTCCTCCTCAGAAGTATTTTCACTCTTCTCTGTCTTATCAGACATATTATCTTCATATTCGTTTTTAGGGATTTCCTCACTTGAGTTACTTTTGTCATTCAGACTTTCTGAATTCTCTTGATCATCTTCCTTTTCAACACACTCGGATTCATTTAATACTCCAGATGTAATAACATTCGACAATATAGTTAGAGCCTCAACATATTTTGAACTATTTCATCGATATTGGACTCAACACCCACACAGTTGGATCGCTTTCAATTAATTTATCTTTTGATGATTCCGTACTATCAGAAACCCTAGCCTTTTACTCTATTTTCATCAATTTGTGTTTGTTCTATAGTGACAGCATGCATATCATCCTTAGCCATAGTAAAATTTTAATTTCTAGAGTTAACAAGAAAAGGATCATTGCCTGTAGAGTTATGAAGATCCAACAGAAGTTGGAAAGGCTCAATTTCAACATCAGGACTCCGAAGATCCTCTATGGTCAGTCTAATGGTGGTATCCCCCTTCTTCTTCTTACCTTTAGCTTTTGTCATGTGAGTTGTTTGTTTTCATTTTTCACCAGGAGAACAAATAGTATTACCTTGTCCTAACTTCCCGCATTAGAGCTCTCATTTGCCTCAATCTCCACAACACTCCCTGGAGCAATTTCGTCGAAAGTTTCAACAACCTTCTTCCTCTTCGCTTCTTCTTTGTATTAGACCATTTAAAATTCAGTGGTATTAGTTCCTCTTCAAGTATTCACCATTTTGTCTACATTTTCTAGAGATTATGGAAAAACACAAATTCAAACACCTCTTTCCAACCATAACACAATTGGCAGGGGTTATTAAGAAAAAAACAAACTGTAATTAATTTTCAACTTACTCTGAGCAGTGCCATAACCTGGGATAACCATATGCCACGTATCCTACTTCTTTAATTTGGGCCTTAATCCTTTCAAGGACCACACACCTTACTACAAATCAATAGTGTAGATGCCCAAGGCAGCTTGAAGAGTTTCAAACTATTTCACATCACGACCCTTTGTGAAGATGTCAGCAATCTGATTGTCAGCTTGAACATTCTCCAAGACAATCTTTTTATTCTTTACTAGTTCATGGATGAAATGATCTCTGATATCATATGTTTTGTTCTATAGTGCAGGACTAGATTCTTAGAGATGTTTATGGCACTCAAATTGTCACAATATAATGCCATGGCATTCTGTGTAACATAATACTCTTTAAGCATCTACTTCATCCAGAGTAATTGAGTACAGTTGCTTTTCACAACAATATATTCAATTTCAGTTGTGGAGAGAGAGATACAGTTCTGCTTCTTGCTAAACTAGGACACAAGATTGTTCCTAAAAAGAAAAAAAACCACCTGAAGTGCTTTTTTGATCTTCTGAACTCCCAGCCTAATCTGCTTCACAATATTCCTACAAGAAAGCCATTAGTATCAAAAGAATAAAAAAGACCATACTCACAGCTACCACTTATGTACTTGATGATTTATTTGGCACCCAACAGATGACTGGCTTTTGACTTTGCTTAATATCTTGCACACACTCCCACAACAATGGCTATATCCGGTCTACTAGCTTTAAGATTCAAAAGACTTCCTATAATGCTTCTGTACAGACTTTCATCAACATCAATAACACCATCAGAATCTCTTAATAAGAAGACATGAGGAGGAGTACGAGTTCTTTTTGCTTTATCATTTTCAAGCCCAATTTTTTTTACAAGGGCCTTTGCATATTTGCTTTGCAAAATAAATATACCATCCTTCAGCTGCTTAATCTGGAATCCTAAAAGGTAGATCAGTTCATCTACGAAGCTCATTTTAAATTTTGTCTGCATTTGCTTAACAAAAAGAACAACCAATTTCTGTGACATTCCTCCAAATATAATGTCATCCACATAAACTTGAGTAATGATAAAATTTCCTCTCTCTTTCTTAACAAATAAAGTTTTGGGGCAATTGCAACTTTAATGAAAAAAAATAAATTAAAAATTTGATGCATGTTTCTAGGTTTTACTTTTTTGCAAACATGGCAAATGACTTCTACCTAAAAATTTGGTTACTATCTGGTTTTTTGTGATTGTTATGTGATTGCTATCTAATTTCTATGTGATTGTTATATGATTATTATGTGATTGTCACAACTGTAATTACAAAAAAGTTGAAGTCACAGTTTTGGTTTCTTAAAATGTATTTGCCATACAATGCAATTTTCCTAAAGTTTTATCAACTCATCCTCTCATATGTCCATGCTTAAGAAGGAACTCAGTTAGACGTTCATACCATGGACAGAGGGCTTGTATCAATCCGTACAAAACTTTTTGGAGTTTATAAACTGTTGGATTTAGTGGCCTAAATCTAGTAGATCTTGTAGTTTATAATTTTTACAAATTGTGTTTATTTAATAAAATAATAAATATTTTATTTTACGTTTAGATTGCATTAACTCAATTCAATAAACTAAGATCTAAGGTTATTTAATGTAAGTTGAACAGTATATGGTAGACATACAAGTGGATCATGTTTAAGTAATAACCTAAAGGTCTGCAATATATGAATAAGGTTAGGTTTTATCCTGGTACACTGCGGATATGACCCACTCCATAACTGTTACATGAGTTTTAAGTGTTACAAACAATATGATCCATATTGTTCATGTGGAGACATGTGAGTGGAGATATCCTTTATAAAGAGGTTATACAAGACCAGACTGCGAAATGATTGGTTTCTATTTATAACACCATTAATTGAAGAGACTAACATTTTACTAAGATGACCATAAGTTACTTGACCTTAATCTTGAGTGAGTTGTGAACTTTTATCTATGAGAGCAATTCTTTGATCTATATGGGTGAGAGTGGCCAGTTTAGCGGACTCACTAAGCCTATCGTTTTAGGGATTTGTTCGGGTAAGGAGTTGGAAACACAGCTACGCAAGATGGAATTCACTCATTCCCATCATTAGGGAAAATAGATAAATTAATCCCGTAGTAGCTGATTCCGGATCTTAAACAATGAGACCTCACCCACTCATTGGCCCGAAAAGGGTTAGTTTATAGTTGGAATATAAACTATTTGTTCATTAGAGGGATTAGTGGTACTAAAGAAGTTAGATGTAACTATATGGGTAAAACAATAATTTGACCTAACTATAGTTATGAGCAATTTGTGAAAGTCAACTTAATGTTGATTGATTATATCAGTGGACATAAAAATATATATATAGTGCGAAGAGTGCAATTGTAGGTCTTTAATGGAGTGACCTGTAGTTAATGAATATTGATTAATTTAATTAAAGAGTTTAATTAATTGATCTCATATCATTGCAACTTCTAATCTATAGGTCCATAAGGTCTCCTTGCTAGCTCATTAAAGGTTAATTTTGAATGAATCTCAAAATTATACTTTATTATATGAGAGAGGTGAATATTTGAATAATGTTCAAATATTATTTTATGAATAATATTTATATAAAACTATAGGTTAAAATTAATGTAAATGAGATTCATATTAAACTATAGGTTATGTAAGAGAATATTATTTGAATAAGATTCAAATTAAATTATATATGTGATATTTAATTTATCAATTAATTATCCTTAAATCAAAGAATAATCAATAACATCAAAGTATATTATCTCATGCTTAGACTGATAACTCCCAGAGAAATGGTTATATCCTCTATTCAAATGAGGAAAATGAGTTTGGATACTCTATCGAAAATATAAAAAAAAATATTAGATTAGAAACAAAGAAAAATAAATAAATAAATATATATAATGTTATTTTGTCAAAAAAAAAAACATTTGTTTGCAACCCTCTCAACAACTAAGATATCCATTCGAGGAACACAGGGACTAGTTGAAGTAATGAGCCTCACAAATTGTATATTAAATATGATTTAATATATTTTTAATTAAAATAATATTATTAATTTAATTATACTAAATTAGATTCAATAATGTTAAAAATAACTCCCAGGGTAATAACTTCACCTCTCTCTCACATAGTATGTAAGAGTCTTTTTTGCAGAATTACAAAACACAATCTATTGGATCTAGAAACTCTTTGAAGAAAAATACTCTCAAGCTTTTTTCTTAAGTTCATTTTTTCTTCCATTACCAAATTTGAAGAGCCCATAACTCCTTCGATTCTTATATTAAGAATAGTGAGGAAGATCAATTGGTGGTATTCTTTGTACGTTGAGCTCGAGGGAGAATCCAAGTGTTCGTGATGTTCGTGATAGTTTATTTTGTAGAGAAATCCCGTAAAAGACGGTCTTCAAAGGTTTGTTGTTTTCTCCCTTGAATCTATTAAGTATGTTGTATATTTAATGTTTATATTGGTTTTCTGTCATACGTTTTTCTCTATTTTAAGTTTTTCCAAACATAAAATCCATTAACATAAGGCGATCATTTGCATTCGTTGAGGAAATTAATTTCTTCACATAAACATAATCTGGACACATAGGATCCAAAAATCCTTTGGGTTGCTCGACGTAGACCTCTTCAGTAAGTACCCATTTAAAAAGGCACTTTTAACATCTATCTGATAGAGCTTGAATTTAAGAAGACATGTAATACTCAAAAGAAGTCTAATAGCTTCAAGTCCATCCATTGGTGCAAAAGTCTCATAAAAATCAATACCTTCTATTTGAGAGTATCCTTGAGCAACCAATCTAGTTTTGTGTTTTTATAACCACACCATTCGCATCAGACTTGTTCTTGAAAATTCATTTGGTATCAATAACATTGACAGACTCATGGTGAGAAACCAATGTCAATACCTGATTTCTTTCAAATTGATTTAATTCTTCTTAGCATCGCATTTACCCAACATTCATCTTTCAAAGCACCATTAACATCTTCTGGTTCCTCAAAGGATGTATAACATATACTACTGATCATATTAAGTAATCCACTTTATCTTTCTATCTCATGGATACCTCTGCCTCAAGATCTCAAATGATCTTGCTAGAAGGATGGTTCTTCAGAATTTTGCTTAATGGTTGATTATTGCTCTTATGATCATCTTCACTATCTGAAGTAGACTCAGCTATAATGTTAGGAGAATTGTCATTAACATTTTGTATAACTTTCAGTTTTGACTTTAACTTACACATATATGTCGTGTCTATCTCATTCTCATCTTCTTCTGAATGAGTAACAGACTTTCCACCATTTGCATCATCAATAATAACATTGATTGATTCCATGACACATTTTGTGCGCTTATTATAGACCCTCTATGCACAGTTATTGGCAAAGGGCCCTAGTAAAATGCCCTAGTCACTCTTTGAATCCTAATTTTTTTAAATCGCAGTTAACTAATATGTAGCATGGATTGCCAAAAATATGAAAGTATTTGACGTTGGGCTTTCTCCACTTCTATATATCATAATTTTTGCAGTCAGTGCTAGGATGAGCAATCCTATTGTGAATATGATACGCAGTGCTCAAGGCTTTAACCTAGAACTAAAAAGGTAGAGTAAATACATGAAGCATAGAACGAGTTATCTCTTGTAAAGTACGGATTTTTCCTTCAACAATGCCATTATGCTGAGGAGTGATTGGAGCAAGAAATCATGATTAATATCTTTAGAAGAGAAAAATTCAGAAAGTTGACTATTTTCAAACTCTCTTCCGTGAAGACGAACAATGTTGAATCCTTTTTCTCTCTACAGCTGAAGATAAAGAGTTTTGAAAACTTGTGCAATCTCTGACTTTTCCTTCATAAATCAGACCCAAGTGTATCTTGAAAACTCATCGACATAAACCATCACATATTTCTTCCCATCGAGACTTTGAACTTATATGGGTCCCATAAGATTAACATGTCTTAATTCAAGTACACGATTTGTAACAGTTACAAGAACCGATCTATGAGACACCCTTATTTGCTTACATGCTTGACACTTTCCACAAAAAATTCTTCCTTGACCACCAACATTTGGAACACCGATCATAGCCTTTTTATTAACAACTTGTTGAATAACCTTGATGCTTACATGACCCAACCGTTTATGCCTTAAAATAGTTTCATGATGCTTAGAAACAAAATATTGATGTTGAGAATCACTAGGTGTCCATAAATAGCAATGGTTAAAAGATCTCTTACTAGTCATGTCAAGAGATTTAGCATTATCCGTGACAACACACCATTCTTTTCTAAAGAAATCACGTCTAGCCCTTGATCACATAATTGGCTAAAACTAATCAAGTTTGTAGTCAGGCTTTTCTACTAGCATTACATCCTCAAGCACAAGCAAGCCAGGATAGATGAGTGTTCTCTTTTCAATGATTTTTCCTATTGCTCCATCACCAAATGTAACTTGTTCTGATACTACTTTCCTGATATTAGTAACATAGCTTCTTTCTCCTGTCATATACCGAGAACAACCACTATCGAAGAACCAATTCCCTTTGGTTGAAGATCTAAGGAAGATAAGTACAACATTACAGAGGGTTGGATTATTTTTTACTCTCCAAATTTGTTTCATTACATGAGAATGAGATCTTTTGCTATTGAAATAACTAGATGTCTGAGAGTTATGTTCAAAGCTCCAGTAGCTATACAACTTGTAGCAATAGGGTTTAATCTAGCATCTTTTTCCACAAAAGTGACAGATCCTCTACTTTCTGCTTGAATGATTCTTACTTTGAAAGTGATTAGAAGTAGGACATTCTAGTTGAGCATTTTTCCATGTTTCTTGCTCTCGAACAAACACAGTTTTCTATTATCCTTTATATGAACTTTGATGTTTATTGTCAAACCTGGAACCAGTAAAGCTAATATCACGAACATCTTTGGAAGACTTGCTTTCAAACGATTTGTTCTAAACAACCAGTTCCATAATTTAACATTTTAACCGACTTACTCATGGACTATTTCTTTGATCTAACTTTATTGAGTTCACATTTTAAATTTGAAATAACTTCCATAAGGCCAACATTGTCAGAAATAAGAGACTCAATTCTTGCCTTCTTAACATCGAGAGCCTTAGCATCCTCACACCTCTGCTTGTAAAGTTCACGAAAGGATGTTGCAATAGACGAGTCAAGGGATTCCTAATAACCACTAACTATAACAAATTCATCGATAGGTATTTTCTCCTCTAAACTGTCTGATGAATTGCAATTAACAAAGGCCTTGACATCTTCTTTCAAATCACTACATTCACCAGACTCCTCATCAAACAAGCTCAAAACATAACTCTTCTTTTGCCTCTTCAGAAATGTTGGATATTTTAACTGATAGTGATCAAAGGCTTCACATTCACAACATCTAAACTATTTATCTTTGTTCATGTCATTACCATTCATTTGTCAGAATTCTTCTTTGATCTCTGAGTTTGTTGAACATTTAGTCCAAAGTTGTTCCCCGATGTGGCCATCCTTGGGGAGTGGAAACCAGATTTTCTCTCAAACTTATTTAGCACACAAAAAAACTATTTTGACAATAAGGAGATTGCATCAGTAATGTTTTCTTTGGTCTCCTCTATTGATTCAGATGAGTGCTTTTCAATTGAAGATTGCAAAGCCATTCCCTTGTTCCTCTTCTCAGGTTTACCACCAAGGGATATTTCAAAGGTAAGTAGAGATCCAAATAAATCATCAACCTTCATTGCATGATATTCTAGGCTCCTTCTATTGTAATGGCTTTCATATCAAACCTCTTAGGTAACGATCTAAGAACTTTCCTGACAAATTTCTCTTAGAGACCTTTTTTCCCAAGGAAAAAGATTTGTTTGCAATTTCAAGTAATCTGACATTGAATTCAGCAATAGTTTCTTCTTCTTGCATTTTTAGGGCTTCAAACTTTTAAGCCAATAATTGCAGTCTTGACATCTTAACCTTGGATGTTCCTTCTTGAGCAATAGCAAGAATATCCCAAGCTTTATTAGCAAAGACAAACATATTGATCAACTGAAAGATATTTTTATCAACACCATTGAATATGACATTTAGGGCTCGTGAGTTTTCCAGAGAGGTTTCATCCTTCTCTTCAGTCCACTCTACTTCAGGCTTGAGTTTAATTCACCTTTCCCATTAGTCACTTGAGGATGGGTCCAGTCAACAATAATGGACTTCTAAGACTTATTGTTTAAGGATTTTAGAAACGTTGATATCCTCGCTTTCCAATATGCATAGCTTGTTCCGTCTAGTACAAGGGGACATATAGTAGATCCTCCTTCCTTTACTCCTTCCATTTGAGAAAGGCCGAAACACTAGAGATAATGGTGACTGCTCTAATACCAATTGAAAATAAGAAAGGATTTGACTACTGCGAGATAACTATGTTACCTACAATGTTACAACATTATGCACAACAATTATAAGAAATAATCAATAGACAAATCAACACAAGAGATTGGTAACCCAGTGTGGTGTAAACCACCTATGTCTACACAACAATTATAAGAAATAATCAATATGCCAAGGAAAGATAACTTCACTAATATCCATGATAAGCCGTAGTACTTATCTATAGTGACAATACAAGTATAGTGGCTCCCGTATAGCTTTACCATCCAACCACACACTTAGGCTCCCCTAGGTTTGGGACTCTTTCTCAAGGAAACTTAGGTTCCCCCTAAGTAATAATATCAGTGAAGAATGTCTTACGCTTCTTCTAAGATTGAGACTCCTTCTCTGTAAGATTCGAGATCCCCTCAAGTCGTGATACTCATTCTCATTTGAATTATATATTTCATACTAGGAGCAAAGTTTCCTTCCTCGAATGGTTTAAGCTCCTCCTAGACTCTGAGAATCCCTTCTTAGATGAACCACGATACATAGAAAATAAATAGTTCGAAGCATGTCTCGAAATGATGCCATTCTCTTCTTCTTACACGACCGATACAATTTAAATGTTTCTCTCGTAAAGACAGAATGACCAACTCGAATCAGATGACTAATTGTCCTATAAATATGCACAATTGAAATACATACGAGTAACCCTAACTTCAATATTAGTCGCACACTAAAAAAGGAAAAGAATAGACAAATAACGATGTAGAAGGAAAACCCGATAAGGAAAGTATTTTATAGAATCTACATTTTCGTATAACATCCCTTTGCTAGAAAACACAAATACAGAGACAATCCAGATAAAATCTGTGATACTTACACAAACATTGCCAATCATATAATATCTAACAAAAAAATTAGAGAGAGAAAACTGGGGAGAGGGTAAAAATGAGAGAGAAATAAAGATAAAAATGGACAAAAGTTTTAAAAAGAAAAATATAGGAGGAGAATTTTTAGTCTTTTTTTTTTAAAAAAAAAAAAAAAACACTCAGAATCACCTAATAAAAATTACTTAGAATCACCTCCCAAATGATTAATAGCGAAACATACTTTATCATAATTGTCAAACATCACAGTTTTAGAATTAAAATGATTTTAAATATGTCAAAAGTAATTTTGATCATTCTAAAATCATTCTCAAACATGTTATGATTTACAACTTTTTTAAATAAAAAATTCAGAATATTTTGGAAGCTTAACAATTACACAAAACTTAACAAATTTTGAGTGTTTCAACATAACTCTTCCAACAATCAGCAATTAAATTAAACCATATTCAAAATTTCCCTAATCTAATATAATATGAGGAATGCTTTGTATATCTCGAACTACACCTATCTCTATGCATCACATATATAAAAATGAATTAAAATACTTCAAAAAAGAAGTAAAAAGAATTTGTTATATGAAAAAATAAAATTAAAATTAAACAATTTGATAGAATGTATAAATATAGATACCGTTGAAGATGCACCTATATAATTTCCTTATAATACACTCTGCAAAGTCATCTAATAAGTACGATGGCACGCCACATAACATTTTACATGGACATCATAACACTAATTGAACATAGAAGAAAGAGCTAAAGCTACCCAACATTTGTTACCATAGAGATATTAATTAATCACCAACTTATCCTCACAGATGGATGTGGAGCCTGTTTGATTTGACCAGAAAAAAAAATATTTTTTAGAAATTTATTTTCATTTAAATATTTTTATATTTAAAATAAACTTTAAAATTTTTTTAAACTATTTTTAGTGGTAGCCAAAAAAAACTCCAATCTTTTTTTTTAAACTAACTTGTTTTCAAAATTAAACACTTGAAAAGTTAAATCAGACATACTTAAAATAAATAAGGCATAGAAAAAACATATTCGCCAAAAGTGAGAAACTATGAGAGTGAGGAGGAGAGAAAGAAGTGGTCGGGTTTGAGAGATTTGGTACTAGGACGGCAAACAAAATCCCATATTGGTTAAGGAAAGAATGGCCATGAGTAAGTTAAATGACCATGAGTAAGTTAACTTCTTTTATTAATGATATTTAAATTTATTCACATGATAAATTAACAATTAATCGTATACTTGAAATGGACTTTAATGATTATTGATATATCAATGTTATATTTCAAATGAATTTTAAATGAGTGTTGAATAAACGAGTCATCACGGATGTAATACTTAATATTGCATTTTGAAGAAATGATGATATACTATTAATATATTTTAAATTAGTATAGGTGTATAAAAAAATATCAATGTTATACTTTAAGTATATCATTTTGAATTATATACTTCAAATTTGTATATCAACAATATAATTAAGTTGCATTTTTTCTATCTACGCTTAATAGAAACATGCAACTCAATTATACTCGTTTTATAGGTCAATTGATATACGAAATATGAAGTATACATTCGTTAAACAATTGATGTAGCAAATTATATGTAACTTATATATGACATAAAAAATCACTTCAAAGTTTCAAAATAGAATATATTAACAAATATATTTTATATTTGGTATATCAATCAATACAACGAATAATATTACTAATGTATATCATTAAAATCCACTATTACAAAATCTACATTACTTGACACTTGTAGTTTTTAACTAGGGATAATTGTAAATATAGACATTAGACCCAAAGTATTAGCAAATATAACATAATGTAAAAAAAAAATTACAAATATGGCCAAATTTAAATAGTCTATCAATGATAGACCATATTATTGGTAGGAGTCTATCAGTGATAGACCATATCACTGGTAGTGGTCTATCAATGATAAAAGTCTATCGTTCATAGACTTGGGAGTCTATCAACGGTAGAAGTCTATCATTGATAGACTTGTCTATATTTGCAATTTTTTTTTTTAAAATAAACATACACTCGGTTATTATTCTTAAGAATGCTATGAATTGCAATTGCTCTTTTAATTACTTGACGTTTCTTTGGAAAAAAATGCCAAGTAATGACCTTTTAGAAAAGAAAATGTCAAGTAAAATGGTTAAAAAAACAGGGATTGACGGAATGTTTTGGATATTTTTACGCGAACCATTACTTGACAGGTTTTTTGTGTCAAGTAATATAAGGTCTTACTTGACACGTTTTTAGTGTTAAGTATAAGAAACTCTTACTTGACACGTTTTTCGTGTCAAGTAAAATATAAAAAATAATTGACTTATTATTTTAAACAAGTAAAATGATTGAAAGCTCTTCCTCGTTTTCTCTCTCACAACCCCTCCCCCCAACCCACCTAAAACTCTCTCTTCGCAGCACCCCACCAGCCTAGTTGACTCTTCCTCTCCCTATCGCCGGCAGCCGACTAGCTTCTCCTTCAGCCACCGCCCTCCTGTTGGGGTTGATGCCCTAAAGTCTCGTGTCCTGTAGTTTGTAAATAGTATGTACGAACGCTTGTGTTGTTAATATATGATATTTACTTCACATTTTGATATTTTGCTCAGTTACTTGTTTTATTTGCTTTACTACAAACCAATAAACATAAAATCCCTAGTTATCTTTATGTGACTCAAGCATGTATGTGATGACATACAAATGGATCATGTCTTAAGTGATAACCAAAATGGTCTGTAGTATATGGATAAAGGAGGAAACCTTATCCTGGTAATGCTACGGATGCGAACCGCTTTGTAGAATGGTCACAAGTGTTGTGACTTGTCACAGATGGTCTGATCCTGATCATTCGTGTTGGGGACATGCGAGCGGGGAGCGTCTTATACAAAGAGTTTGTATAAGACCTGACCACAAAGTGTCAACGTCTCGTTATATAGCACCGTTCATGACAGAGACTTCACTTCACTAGGATGGCCATAGGTAACATGACCTTAATCCTGAGTGAGTTGGGAACTTCTGCCATTGAGGGCAGTCCTTTGATTTGTATGGGTACGAGTGGTCAGTTCGCCGATTCAAACCTACCATTTTGGAGATTCGTCTAATTTCGAAGCTAGGAACTCAGCTACATAAGATGAAATTCATTTCTTCCATAAGGCAGGGGTAAGTAGATAGATAGCTCCCTTAAGGGCTGATTCTGGGGCTTGGACGATGTGGCGCCACACATCTTCTCTTGGCCCGAGAGGTGTTCACACATAGTAGGACTATGTTGTATTGTTCATTAGAGAAATCAGTGGTACTTAAGGAGTGAGGTATAACTACATGGGCAAAACGATAATTTGGCCCAGTTGTACTTACGAGCATCTGTGAAAGGTCATCGTACTCATGATTGGTTATATCCGATGGACACAGAAATATATCTGTGGTAAGAAGAGTTCAGCTGTTGGTCTTTAGTGGAATGTCTGATAGTTAACGAATGGTGGATCTCGTGGCTAAAGAGTTTAGTCAGCTATTCATGGACCGTTGGAGCTTCAAGCCACAGGTTCATTAGGTCCCCTGGGTAGCTTAGATAAAGTCGAGAACCAGTGTTTGGGTTAATTTGAAATGTTCAAATTGACAAGAGGAAGTTCGATTATATATGATATAATTGGACTGGTTAATTATATCATATATAATTGGCTAAATATATGAGATACATTACTTTGGAGGAAATTAGATATAAATATGATTTATATCAAGTAGATGAGAAAATAATATAGTAGATATGTGATATCAAACTATAGGTTAAAAATATAATATGATTATATTTATTAATTAGTTAATTGGTTAATTATATGATAATTAAGACAAAATTCACTTTCGGACGTGGGTTAGTGGGAAAACATCGGTTATTGTAAACAATGAGTTAAAATGAATTTTTTTTTCATTTTCCACCGCCCGGAGTTCAATCGTCCAAAGAATTCGTGAAGCGGGCGTTGGAGAATTCTAAGCGATCGCTTAAGAAAATCGAGAGACTATACGATAGCTTTTCTCTGCATAAACGATCGTTCACTTCGTGCTAAACTATTGCACACTGTTGCCTTCACGATCAGATAGCTTCTCTAAACGATCGTATAGTGTGTCGATTTTACTAAATGATCATATACCTTTTCCTAAACGATCGTTCAGTAAATATTACACGATCGTGTAGCTCCTCCTAAACGATAAACAATCTGTTATGCGATAGCGTTTTTTTTTCCTCCCACTTACTTATCGCCTACACGATTCGTGTTTCCTTCTTCCACTACCAAATTCACCAAAGCCCACCCTTTGGGTTTTCACTTCGAGAATACCCAGGGCTCTTTAGTGGTGGTGTCGTCCCCGTTGCAGTCGTGTTTCACAGTTTTTCGTGCTGCTGTTGTTGATGCTGCTGCTGGGCATTAGTAGATCGATTGGAGGGTTCCGCTGTGTTAGAGTTCCGAAGTGTGAAGAGTGTCTTCAACTAGTATGAAACTCTCTCTCTTGTTGTTTATCTTATTCATAGCATGCCATTAATTAAGATTTGTTTGCATAACTGTATGTATTGAATGTATAATATGTATTTTGAAAACTGTGAGATCGGAGTGATCCGAACGCGCTCATGGAACTCTTCGGTATGAGATCCTTCACCTCCAGCGTCTAGCCGAAGTTGTCTGTCATCATCGAGCTTAACCGTTTGCATGACCAGATGCCATCGCTTGCCTTCTTTGCCCAAGCCAGAAGGAGCGTTCGTCGTCCGCTATTCGCATCGACTAGATACTCCCACGCGTGTCCTAGCCACCACGATGCCCCTATTTGGAGTCGCCCAGCCTCGCGCTAGACATCGTTCGCCGTACAGTTGCGTTATCCCTATTCTAGATCTGGTCAATCCACCATCAGATCCACTGTTTTCATCCTCAACTGTCGTTGTTTCTTGGGATTTTCGCCGATCGTGGAGTTGGGTGGAATTTTGGATAAATTGGATTCCTCTTGGCAAGGTTAGTGGGTTCTTGTTATTTTGTTATACCCATTGGTCTAGCGTGAGTTTAATGTTTGGTTGGGTTTTAGATTTGGGTTTAGACCCCTCAAATATGTTTGTATCTACATTGAATTCGTGTTTGAGGCTCGAGTGAAGCATCAATTTGAGCAAACACTTCGGATAAGTATTTTGGATGTATTGGTATGAATGTGTGATTTTAGCTATATTTTAGAACTAGAACTAAATTCTGATATTTTCTTTATGCTCAATTCAAAGATCTTTTAGACAAGGAGTTAGCCATGAAGAATTGTAGCATCTTCTATAATGATTTGCTTGTTTGAATGTTTGATGATGAGATTGATTTTGAAGTGTTGGAAGGAGTTGAGTTGTTGTCCACTAGGTTTGAGGCCAATCTTGGCAAGTTTTTGGTAAGTTTAGAGGTTAGTATTAATAGTTCTTTGTTACCTATTGAAGTATTGGTCTAATAATTAAGTATTTTTGTTGTTCAATTCAAAGATTTCAAAGGATTGGAGCCATTGTCCAGCAAAGTTAACGATGTTTGGACGTTGTGATAGGTATTAAGGTCTTGAAACTCTTTTAGAATTGTTACATAGTTGCTGGATTTTGGGTTTGTAATCATTATTATTGAACTTTTCATAGGTTGGATTACTTAGTTGTAATTTTGAAGTGATATTCGAATCAAGCCATACTTTGGGTAATCTATTTGGAGTTAATTGGTTATTTTGGTGAATGAAATTTTGAAGAAATTTTTTATTGCTTGTAGATAAGATTGGGCTTCCAATATTCTCTTCTACTCATTGATTCCTGTATTAGTTTTCTCAAATCTCTCCCATCTTCCTTCGTTTTGCAGCGAAAGGTAATTGTTCCTCCTGAGTCTGGATATGGTCAAAAGAGAATGAATGAAATCCCAGTAAGTCCCTAACTTTAAGTTGTAGATATTTTTTAAGTTTCGAGTATGATATTTTTTCATTATATAAAGTAAACCAATCATGTACATTTTTCCTTGTGAGTGACTTTTTGTCATTGTTGTATCTTAACACTTATTTCTATATTTTGAAATTTGATGTTATTGTCATTTATTCTATTTTGCAGGTTGCCTTGCTTAAACATGGCTTTCGTGACCCTTAGTTCTCGATCTTTAGACTTCAAAGCTCAATGTATAGATTAAATAATGTACTTTGTTGAGAGGTTACTTATTAAACAATTTGTCACTTTTGTGTTTGTTGAAAGTTAAGTTTTGTATACAAAAGCAATAGTTGAGATTTTTTTTGTGCATGTACATGTGAAAGAGAAATTTTGTTGTAATTTGTGAGGAGTGTTTATATGAAATGTCATAATTGAATATATGGAATTTTAGTGAATATATTGTGTTGATAGATCTTAAATGTATAATGTTTATTTAGTTGATCTAATTGTTTTGTTGGAATACAAGGTAGAAAATGAGAATATCAATTAGAGCATTTAATTTGAAAAAAAAAACATATACTTGACAAATGAAAAATGACAAGAGTTATCATATATGATACTTAATCAATGTCAAGAATCAATAAACTTGACATACCACCAATGTCAAGTGTATTATCATTCTTGACATGAAAATTGTATCAAACATTTGTCTTGACGTTTTTCAGAGTCAAGTGATCACATTATACTTGATAGTCGAATACTCGATGCTTTTATAAGCATCGAGTCTAATCTTTACTTGACATTGGAAAAACATCACGTAATCTATTTTTTGTAATAGTGATCAAATAAAAATTTGAAAAGGTAATACAACTAACGTGAAACCTTAAATCAAACGATAAAAATTAAACTAATCAAATGAAAAAAACGATATTCACCATAACTGAACAAATTAAAGTTGGAATAATAAAAAGAACGAAAATCAGATTAAAATTTTCAGGTGTATTACATATACCTACTGATGCACAAATAATGGGTAAATTTTGGAATGATAAAAATAACAAAAATCATATACTTTTTTCTTTCTTTTTTTCTTTTTTCTTTTTTCTTTTTTTTTTTTTTTTTTTTGGCTATATTTGTAGATTTAGAAAACAATGGTTAAATTTGCAAATACCCTTATCTTATTTTATTTATTTATTTATTTGCTAATTATTACAATTTGGAGGTGATATGAAAGATTGATAAGGTATTTAGGTCAAGAGGTGAAACAGTAAGCTTTAAGAAGTTGTGAAGTTTGGAGGGTTGTAAACTCTTAGAGTCCAAAATAAGAAGTTAACAAAGTATAAAATTGATTTTTTTTAGAAGTGCACCAACAAACTCTTAAGATCAAATAAGGAGTAGAATTCACAACTTCACACTTTTTAATTTCAAGTACCCTTTAGTATTGAGATGACATCTGCCATGTTCATTCAATAAAATAAACAAAATTTGCAAGAACATATTTGGTTCATTGATTTTATACAACTTATTTACACTCTTCCCTTTCCTTATTCTCATGTATATTCTCTTAAGCATGAAACCCCCCATAATAGTTATGTTATATTGTCCACTTAAGCCTCCCTTATGATAATAACAAGAGTTTATTTTTTAATCTTACATCAAGGATTGATGCACAGCACGAGTAACACTCACCTCATGTAACGCTCTAGGTTCAGGATTCAAACTAAGATTCAAAATTTGGATTCAGTACTTGATGGACCTGATATTATCTTGTGACTTTGTAGCATTAGGCTTGCATACCAAAATGAGTCCTTTCAGCATGTTTTTTTTCTCATTCACACGCTTTATAAAAAAAAAAATTCAAATGTCACAAAATATGGAATTTCTCAAAGCTAAGCAGTCTTAGCTTTGGAGGTTTCTATGATTGAGCCACTGAACAAAGAAGGTGTACTTTATTGATATAGGTAGTAATTTTCAATTTTCTTAAACCTTTCTTAACCATGCTTTCATATCCTCAAGATTCCTCTCATTCAGATGTGATCTTGATTTATTTATGTATGATGAAAGCAAAAGTATAAACATCAAAATATAATATAGTAAACCAATCTTGAGAGACCGAATATCTTCTTTAGGAGATCAAACTCACGGACTTAGTTTAGCTATTCAAGAATCGCGTGTCAATTTTATCTAATGATTGAAAAAAAAATTGATTTTTATTTTTGGAACAAAAGAATACAAAAGTAAAGTGAAACTCAAAAAACAAAGGTGTTCAAGGATGTTGATTTCTTTTATGTACTTTATTAAGTCATGTAAAGGTGATGTGGAATCTTGTGGCAACGATATGTTGAAGTCTATAAACTATTTTTTGGATTATTATATCTTTTGACAATAATCTTTTCTCATACTAACTTAATTGATTACTAACTTCTTGAAACTAAAAGTTAAGAAGCATGATATTAGGCATAGTTATGATCAATTTTCATTATCAACCTAATTATTGTGCATGATAGATTAATAAAAATCCAATATCATAGGTCTAATTAAACCAGCTGTCTTTCCAATTGAACATTTAATTTAGCCTGCATTTATGATTAATCAATGTAGAGAAGCACAGTAATATTAAAAAGTATTTAATTCCACAATCATCCATAAATACACTCTCAGAACTAATTCAAATCCATAAATAAGTTCATCAATACTCTAGAACTAAAACGTTTGGCCACTTATCGTCGTTATAAACATATTCTCATATAATGCAATAGTCATACAAAGAGTAAAGAAATAAACGAAATAGGGAAACACTACTGTTGTGAATCCCGTCGATGGAAGATGTCGGGAACTCCTTGATTTTCACCTTGCAATCAATGAACAGCCTCCAAGCCATTCTCACTCTCTCACATTTTTGTTGTGGTTTAAACACAACCTAAGGCTATGTAGTTTCATCCTTTTGGTCGGCTGCAAAACTCTAGGATTAATAGGGAAAAGATTTCCAAAACTCTCCTGCACTTTCTTTTGTTGTTTAAACGTGAAGAAGTGGTGACTCAAATATATCAGCTAGTTTTTTTTTTTTTTTTATAACTAATTTTTTCTTGTAACAGTCTATTGGTATATGTTATGAATATCACTTATCAGAAAAAAGAAAAAAAAAAAAACAGAGTGAATTCATCATTTTCTATTTTTCTATAAACAAAACAAAGTTGTACACAATCTTCTTAGTGAGAAAGAACTTGAATCTTCCCGTGGACGTAGGCATATTGGCCGAACCACTTAATCCTTTGTGTTTCTTCTTCTTGTCTTTATATTCTTTGTTCAATCTACTGTAATCTTTATGCAAATCGCGTGCAAAACAATCTTTCTTTCAAATCATATCGAATTCCAGAGTATCGAGTTGAATCGTGCATTAATTTCTTCTATCGAGTAGCTTCGAGTCAATCATTTTTGTCTTTAAGTTGATTTGAGTAAAAATCAAGACTCATCGAATAGGACCGAGTATCGTCTAGCCCTCATCGACTTCTATCGAGGAAACAACAGAAACTCGTCAAGTAAAGAAGGAAATTCATATCAAGCATCGAGTAGAAACATATCGAGCATCGAGAATTTGGCAGAATCTTTCTCAGCTATTTCTTCACCATTTCAGTGTTGATCTTGAGTATTTGAGCCTAGAGAAGATTGAATAACCCAACAAAACATCATCTTGATTTCACGCGGCAGGTTATATTCATTCGTTAGAGCATCGTAGCACCTTTGTAAATAATGCTCTCGGGTTGGGACACCACACGTGCCGTACAACGTTATGACACCTCCTACATGGGCGAAATGGCCTTCTTTCTTTCCTATATTGGAGTTTTAACCCATCCTTGATTTTATTGAACAAAATTGATCTATTTTCACACTCTAGATCCTCGTTCTTTTGCTCAAATCCTAAAAAACACTAGCAAATGACATCAAATCTCATAAAATTAAGTAAAAAATCATTGTAAATATTAAGACAAAGAACACACATTACAATCCCTTTTCATTTTATCCCTACCAAATTTGTGCATTACACCTAATTTCCTTTGCTACTCTTGATTGACAACGAGAGCTTGCTCTTATACCCTCACGCACACAGACACAAATGTTCACACCATTTTGTATAGACCATGAGGGATATAATAATCCACTTTGGGCATCAAAATTCTTACGTGACTGATCTACTTAATTTTGATTAGATTCAAATCAATATAGATAATTTTCTTTCACTTATATTTTATGAATTTACAATTTCTCGAAAAAAAATTTGTTTTCACTTACCTAACATACTTCTCATCCAAAAATATAAACATGGTTATTCTTTTATAAATATCTTAATAGTTATAGAAATAGTTGCAAGAATGGTTCATTTTGTACAAGAAATTTGTCTAAGGAGTGAAAAATTAAAGAGAGCTTGAAATATTTATTGAGATTTGCAAACTCAAAAATAGATAAAAACAAACACAGTACTCATCCATACATACCTTTTATTCTTTGAACCCCACCTAGATTTCCTTCACATAACAACATCAAAGTCACAACCTAAACTCCTCCAACTCAAACATTTCCTCTCACACAAACACATATGATCCAAAGTGAAAGTAAATTAAAACATCAAACCACTCATAATACTCTACACATGATGAAATTAATCACAATGATTCTACTTTTTCAGTCTCAAATTTATAGTCATAAGTTGTAACACCTGTGAAAAGCCCATCTTCCAAACGATGTGTCACTTGTCTCCCATCTTTCAAAGTGTCCCTTCGAGTATAGGAAAAAGGAACATCACAACAAGCTTGTGTTACCATTGCACTAAACTTCACCTTCGACATTGCAGGTATAGTTATGGTTTCTGCAGTCTCCACAAATGATTTTTCCTTCTCCGTTTCTTCCCTCGTGTTTCCACTCGAAACCTCCAACGAAAGCTCGAACTTCAAACTCCCAACCGTTGGAATCTTCGACTTAAACTTGGTAGCAATTCTGAAAGTCGACGACACCGACGAACTCCATGTTCTTTCCACCTTCTTCTCATACCTAAACTTCAAACTTACTTTATCATCAACTTTAGTATTGTTAATAGCAACCCCTTTTGACACAGTGAGAATCTTCTTCCCATAAACCCTCGCATCATTAACACGATACTCGATATCTTCCACGCTTCTTGCAACAACAATCTCTGTTACTTCCAAACGTGCTGTCTCCGTTATCGTTCCAACCGCGGCATTAAGACAATTCGTCTTGCCATCCGTCGACAACCTCTTGCAAAAACGGTTGTTGCCTTTGTTACGAAAAGCCACGATATTGTTATCGACTTTTACAGGCCAAAACAAAGTGTTGGGGTTGTCTCTTTCGATGTCGATTGAATCGCACCATATCCAATCTGGATCTCGAATCCAATACTTACCTGAACTCACATGTTTGATACGAACATAACCATCTTGCATTGATATTATCTCAAACACAACGGCTGGATCTTCCACGCTAGAACTTGAGAATTTGAGGTATTTTCCAGATGGTTCGAGATATCGGTCATTGTTGCTTTTGAACGCTACGTATTTTGGTAGTATAAATATAGAGTCCCAATCCGTCACGGCCGAGAGAACAAGATTCTCGTCAATGGTTGTTATGTCTTCTACTCTTGCAACTAAACAATCGTTGTAAGGTGAAGGATCTCCTTCAGCCATGCAGAGGAAGGTGTTGAGTTGAACATGGCGGATGTAGTAGAGCCCGGTTTTCTCCGGTACGAAAATCGGTTCGAACAAAGTGCACGACCATTTCGATATGTCGTCTTCTTCTTCATTGGCTATGGCTGCAATGTAGTTGGAGTTTTCCGACAAACGAACCCAGAATTTGTTATTGTAACAACATCTTATGTGGAAGAAACCCGGCTTGGTTTTCGATGCACGAATAGCGAATTTCGAATACGGACCAACGATATTCTTGCCGGAGTATCGAAGGAGTCCATCCGCGTTTTCGCTTTCGCTTATGTAGCGAAGGTATTTGCCATTGCGGATGGATTTGAGGGAGAAATTCTTCGGGATTACCTTTGCTTCTTCTTCTTCTTCCTCTTCTTCGTCATTTAAATCATCTATATCATTCTTCATCAACTTCTCCTCTGCTTCATCCATGTCATCATCGTCTTCATATTTTTCTTCACGTCCGGCCATTGAATCATCCTCGTCCTCTTTGTAATCTTCTTCACGTCGGTCCATTTCAGCATCATACTGCTTCATTAAATCGTCATAGTTTTCTCTCTTTTCGAATACTTTGTCGCCAAAATCCTCAGTCGCCTCACCAACATTTTCGATCGCCTTCCCGGTGCCCTCCACGACAGTGCCAATGCCACCGACGACCGGCACCTTCTCAGCCACATCCCCCACTGTTTCAACCACTTTGCCTACTCCTTTCACAGCTCCTCCCAAAATGTCAGTCCCAGCTTTCCCCAGTCCTTTGAAAAGATTCATCTTTTTCTTCTTTTTATTTTTGTTCTTCTTCTTTTTTCTAAATGTTGTGGTGCAATTGGAGCTCCATTGAAGAGGAACTTTATATAGGGTGATGAGAAGTTGTTTCATCTCACTTTGTTTCCATAAATTATTTGAGGTGCAATTTGTCATTTTATTTGAGATATTTCTGAAGAAAGAAGATAAGTGTGGGGACAAGTAATAATACACTTCAATTATTTACTCTCAATTCAATCAACATGTAGACACATTAAAACCATAATGGTGGATTTTTGGTGGATCTCTCATTAGCCTTATCGAAGAGCAATATTTGGGTGCATACATACATTTGTACACATAGCTTTAATCACAATATATATATATATATATATATATATATATTTTTTTTTTTTTTCAAAATGAAAAAAAAATTGTCGGATGACAAACTATGATTGGACAATCGGGTGAATGCGCGCTTATTTAACCAATAATGTTATTGAAATATATATATATATAACATAAAAGGTGAGGTAGAGATTCCAACCTATCCTCAAATTATTTGTTTTTGGAACCATATGTCTAAAATTCAAATGGGAAGAAAAAATATGGTACCTTGATCAAGTTATACCCAGTTTGTTTTTTTTTTTTTTTAAAGTATTGTAATTAAAGTGTGAGGTGAGGAATCGAACTTCAAATCACGAGATTGATAGTATGAACATTACGTCAGTCTATACTCTTGTTGGCTTATACCCTCGTATTAATCTCAAGATTCACTAGTTAGTACGAGATTAAAATCATATTTGGTCTATGCACTTTTATTAATTAATGAAAATAAATTAGCCCCTCAAATTTTAGTATGTAACCCTTATTTTTTGTGATATAATTTCTTTTTGAGTAATGGTGATATAAAAGTTTTAATAGTATATAATATGCAATATTGAAGCTTTCTTTAAAATTTGATTTTAAAATTCAAGTTATGTTAAGGAGTGATTTTTACCTCGTCAAAATCAGTTTTGTTTTGCAAATGTTGAAATTGATTTTAGAAAAAATTTAAATCATTAAAAAAGATTTTTCAACAATTAATTCAATGTGCTTTTTAGAATCACTTCCACATAATATGCCTCACTTTTTCTTAAGTAAAATTCTCCCACTTATTTATTGATCATTCTTTTAATATAAAAAAAATGTCCTATTTAGTCATGTTGTAATTATAAAATCACTTTTGTAACAAAAAATAATAGTAATTCAAAATCATTTTTAAATACATTAAAATTACTTTTAAAAGTTTTGAACAAACATGAAAACCAACTGTGCCTAAATCTATTTTTCAAAATCACCCCATCAATCAGCACTCATGCACTAAAAGTGATTATGAGAGAATTTTAGGTGTTTTAAGTGTTGGGTAATACTGTTTTTAATGATCCAATTGTCCTTATAAAATTTGTTTTGGTAAAAGAAACTCAAATGGTTTTGGAAAAGAAGGTAAAACGGGGGAAAAGTAATGGCATAAATTTGTTTATAAGGTTTGGGCTCGGATGAGTTAGACATCCAACCCAACCCTTATTTGGAGCATGCAAAGCTTCATAAACCATTTTTCATGGAGTTCTACTCATACTTATAATTAGTAGTACTTTGAAGACTATTAATTAAGTGTATGAACATTTTTAATGAACCGCAAATATAACAAAATCTATTAACGAAAAAATCTATCATTTATAGACTCTATTAGAAATTTGGTATATCACTGATATAACTTCAAAAGCTGGATCTAAATTTTGCTATATTTATAAATTTTTTTGCGTCGTGCTATATCTGCTAATACTTTAGACCTGTTTGCTATATTTGCAACTACCTCTTTTTTATTTATTTATTTTTTCTTCGATACAAGTATATTAACTATATAAATGGAAGATCAAACTTGCAACATCTGAGAAGAGGGAGCATGCCAATATGGGATTTAGTTTTTTTTTTTAATACTCATTCTTTCTCTTCTCATATTTATTTAAAATAAAGTATCATTACATTACATAATTGTCTTTAAAGTGTCACGAGATATCTCAACATCACAATAATATTGTGATTGGTTCATTTAACTTGACAAATACTTCCAATTTTTAAAAAACTTAATAAAATCAATAATTTGTTTATTTTTAACTAGATCATATTTTTTAAATATATATATATATATATATCTATTTCCTTATTTTTCCTGCTTGATGCCAATAATAATAAAATTAAGAAATCGTTGCAAATTTAGCAATCAGACCCAAAGTATTAACAGATATAGTACAATGTAAAAAAATTGCAAATATAGCAAAATTTAAATGAAGCACTCAGAGTCTATCAATGATAGACTATATCGCTAGTATGAGTCTATTAACAATAGAGTCTATCACTTATATAGATTTTTCTATATTTGTAATTCTTTCAAAATGTTGTTATATATCACAATTGTATTGTGATTGGTTCGTTTAATTTAACAAATACTTCCAACTGTTTGAACAAACCCGAGTAAAATCAAAATAATTTATTTATTTTTAACTAGCCATATTTAAAAAACATATTTATTTCCTTATTTTTCTACTTGATGCCAATAATAATAAACATAAAGCACAATTACACGTATAGCAATTAGATTTAAAGTATTAATAGATATACTACAATACAAAAAAAAATTGTATATATAGTAAAATTTAGAACACATCATTTATATATTTTTATATATTTTCAATTCTTTCAAATATTGCTATACACTTAATTATTATCTCTAAAAGTGCTATCTATTATCATTATCTTAAAATTAATCGTCATTTTTTTTCCTTTTTTATTTAAACAAAGATGAGGAAGAGCCAAAAATGTAAACATGTGATGGAAGTTTTGTTTTATTTTATTTATGTAAGTGTTTGATCGACCCCCTTGTGATGGAGCTTAATTATTGCCAATCACACATTTTAGGGAAAATTCCACTAGCTGTCTATAATTTCACTAGTGTGTTATTATTATTTTTTTTTATTCTTAATCTCGAATTAATTAAGTTTTAAAATATAATTTTTATAAACTGCATCAATTCAAATCCCAAAAATATCCCAAAATAGTTAGATTTATATCAATAATAATTAAAAAACCAATTGGGTGTGTGATGAAAATTTTAGATTTGTAATCATTCATACATTTAAAACATTTGTGAACGTGAAATTCATTGAATAATGTTTTTAAATGTCATTTTTGCAAAGTATTTGTTCATGAATTTTTGTTCTTTTACTTTATTGATAATCGTTCATGCATTTTCTTTTTTACTTAGTTGCATTAAAAAAAAGTTTTCTATGCCGATGAAACCCAAACTTTCAGAAGGGTGTTATTTGAGATTGAAGGTATAAAATCAAATTCTTGGGAGGCCCAGAATAGATTTTAATGTTTTTTTATAGTAATAAAATTTTGATCAAATATTTTCTTTTTCTTTTTTTATTTTATTATATTATTAGTCTTTTTATAATAAAAATTTACTTGTTGAAAAATATGTATTAAAAAATCTTTTCATAAAAAGAATTTTCCTTCAAAAGGTAAACTTTGAATTTTTCTAAACGTAATCATTTGTTATCTTTTTAAATAAAACCTCTAAAAAATAATTGATTTTCAATGAAGATGTTTTTCCATAAAAAAAAAGTATTTAAGATCAATTAAATTAATCATTTTATAGCTTTTCAAATAAAACCTCTAAAAAAATAAATGATTCAATGAAGATTTCTTTTTCCATAAAAAAAGTATTTAAGATCATTAAATTAATCATTTGAGATCTTTTTAAATAGAGCCTCTAAAAATAGTTGATTCAAATTTTATTTTTCGTAAAAAAGTACTTAAGATGATTAAAATTAATCATTTTATATCTTTTTAAATAAAACTTTTAAAAAATAATTAATTCAATGTAGATTTCTTTTCCATGAAAAAAGTCGTTAAGATCATTTTAAAAGTTTTCTTTAATACTTTTCTTCTAAAATAAATAAACTAAATAAAAATTGGTTTCATAAATAATATTTTTCTTTAAAAAATTAAAAAAAAAAAGTTTTTCCCAAAAATTTTTCACATCTTTTCATGAAAACTTTCCTACGAGGGAAACTAAGGTTTCAAGAGCTTGATTGCCTAATATTCTTTAGAGGATGAATTTATTTGGGAAGACCAACTTAAATTTATATAAGATTTTTTAATGATCTCTAACCACTCATAATTATTGTTTATTATTTATTTTAATAGTGATCAATAAAATATGGGACAGGAACCGCCATTCTAACCCTTCTCGAGGGGATCGCTCGCCAGCTAGGTCAGATTGGAGCAACCTTTTATGAGAATATATTACCCTTATTTGGGGACAAGGGGCGGAACAACCTCGCCTTCACTTGGTCAACGGAACCAGGATTAGTTGGATCTGCTGCTTCGTTTACCGGGGCATCCATTCAAAGCTTATAACACTTCTCCCTGTCGTAATAACAAAACGAAACTCCATATCGGAGGATCATTACCTTATTCCTGGAGTTCCTTCGGGAGAATAAAAGACTAGCTCGTTACACTAGCCTTAAGCTAATGGCGGACATAAGGAAGCATTAGTCCTTCAGTTAATGTTGTTTCAAGGGGGATTGATTTGACCAGTGGGAGACAAGCTAGCGACAAAAGATAAGGCTAGCACAGTAGATGTCTTTACGGGACGAGCGTGTTTGAGACTTAGTCAAGGATCCATAGGGAGAGGAGCAGAGCTTGTGAACAAAGAAAGCAGATCACAGAGCTAGCTTTAGCCGAGAAAAAAGCGAGTTAAGGACGCAGAAAGAAAGGAGGCTGCTGAGCAAAAAGAAAAAATGGATGCATACGAGTAAGCCCACTTTGGTCGCTCTCGGTTTGGATTACAGACCTGGCATTTGAATGTCTGCTCTAACAGGCCTTGGAGGACCGAACCCACGTATGTGGCAAAATACTTGTTAATCGATTGAAGTACAGGTGCTCTTTTCGACCCGTAGGAGCAAGTCAGAAAGATTGAGTACCCGCAGATGAGATTGAGAGAGAGGCGGGGGATGATCAAATATGGTTAGACTTTATAAGCAAGTAGCTTTGATTTGGAAATAAGCTGAAAGTCAAGTTTAAATATTAGCATAGAAATTATTTTTTTTAAAAAAATTAATACGAGAAAAATAAACTTCATTCTTTGAACGAGTGTTGGATTTTTTTTTAAAATAATATTTTTTTAATATATAATGAAAAAAATAGGGTTGGAGGGTAAGTATTCCCAAAAGTAGGATTTTAAATCGTGTACCAGGTACACAATTAGCTCTAAATTGCGTATCGAATACACGAGTCCCTATTCATCTGGCACGCGCAGTCTGTCGTGGCAGTCATGCAGGGTTGACTGAGGTAATCGTGTACCCGATACATGACTTCCTCTCCATTAAATCGTCGTTTGCCCCTTCTTTTTCCTCACCGAGAGCTTTCTGCTTTTCGAACGATTTTGCTCAAAAATTTCGAAATCTTGCTTCTTTTGTTG
Organism: Benincasa hispida; assembly: GCF_027475165.1. Classification (NCBI taxonomy): domain Eukaryota; kingdom Viridiplantae; phylum Streptophyta; class Magnoliopsida; order Cucurbitales; family Cucurbitaceae; genus Benincasa; species Benincasa hispida. Next base: position 82,445,203 of record NC_143489.1, on the reverse strand, counting down.
CGTTTCTCCGTCCAAAATTCTGAAATCTCCCTCATTTTACTTCTGTCTTGTGCATCCAAATGCCTCCATTTGCTCGAAATCGTTCATTCGTTCGTCCATATAACAGTGTGTTTCTCTATTTGCTCCAAACGCCTCCGTCCGTACAAAATTGTTTGAAATCGTCCTCCATTTATTCGTCCATCCAAAATCGTCTGAACGCTTCTGTGGTAAAATTCTTTCTTTAGTTGTTTTTCAATATATAATCGTCCGAACTTAGATCTTCTATTTTTTTATTTGTTTGGACTAATTTAAACTTATAAATATATGTATTTGTTGGCTGATCTTATATGTATATGTTTATAAATCTTAAATCTTAGATCTTATATTTTTTTTTTTTGTTTGGGCTGATTTAAACTTAGAAATATATGTATGTTATACTTAGAAATATATGTATTTTTTGGACTGATCTTATATGTATATATTTAAATCTTAGGTCTTATGTTGTTTTATATGTATTTATTGGACTGATCTTATATGTAAGTTGGGCTGATCTTATATGTATTTGTTAGGCTGATCTTATATGTATGTTTATAAATCTTAAATATTAGGTCCTATATTTTTTTTATTTGTTTGGGCTTATTTAAACTTAGAAATATGCGAATATATGTTTTTGTTGGGCTAATCTTATATGTGTATGTTTATAAATTTTAAATCTTAGATCTTATATTTCTTTTTATTTGTTTGGGCTGATTTAAATATATAGTTTATGAATCTTAGATTTGGGCTGATTTAAATGTATAATATTTAGATCTTATATGTTAAACTTAGAAATTGGGTTGACATATTAACATATTTTTTTTGTCAACTATAACAGTTGAAAAAATTATAATAAATGTGTCGATATGTCTTGAAGATTTAGTTATTCTTGAACCTAGAAATGATGAAGGTAATGACCTTGACGAAGTTGATGAATTATTTGGAAACGACAGTAGTGGGGAACATGATCTTGAGTTGGTACCGTTAGAAATGTTCACCAAAATAGATTGGGAAATGACAAATTCAATATGTGAACTAGGGTCTACTTTGGAAGAAAGGAACATAGGTGTAGATAACTGTAGTTTAATACAAAAAGAATATTGTTTAATACCAAAGAAGATTTATAGCTTGCTGTAAAAAAATATTGTGTGACAGAACACTACCAAATTGTTGTAGTGGAATCAAATCAGGATCTTTGGTATGTTAAATGTAAATCATGGAGTGACGGTTCTGCTTGGAGGTTACGGGCATGTCAGCGTAAAACTCATGGGATGTTCGAAATCACCAAACTTCAAGGAGAACACTCATGTTTTTTTTTTTTTCAGAATTGACACAGAATCATTCACAGCGTGATTCAAATTTCATGAGTATTGAAATTCAAAATTTGGTTAGAGCTGATCCTGGAGTACCTGTGGCCCTACTCTAAGAAGCCATTAAAAAATAATATGGCTATAATGTTAATTATAGAGGGTGTGGCAAGCCAAGAGAAAAGTGTTGATTGCTGTGTTTGGTGATTGGGAGAAATCATATTCGGAGTTGGTTGAGTGCTCTTGTTCATTGCAATCTAGAAACACGAACAGATTGATTTTTCCTTACCTTTGATGTGCCAGGTATGACTATTTTTGGACAAATTTTTTGGTCTTTTGGTCCTGCAGAAAAAGGGTTCAACCATTGTAGGCCATTAATCCAGGTTGATGGAACTCATCTCTATGAAAAGTATAAGGGGAAATTATTGACAGTCTTATTGATAACTTGTAGAAATACAAGTTATTTATACCGTTTTATTTAGATTATGCGGCAAAAAGAAGGAAAAGTTGCGTCGACAGTATAGAAATTGGCTTAGAAATACGAAAATTGTAAAGTGTCGTAAGCACACCCGCTAACCCTATTGCGATGGCAAAATGGAATGTCCAAGTCTTTGTTTTGCAGGAAATAGGTCACCGCATGCGATAATCGCTCAAGGACAAAAATGAACAACGCATCCACATTGCATGCGACAATCGATCAAGAACGAAAAAGAACAACGCAATTGCAGGACATGCAACGATCGATATGGACTCAAATGATCAACGCATTTCCACCGCATGCGGAAATCGATAAAAGATCAAAATAATTACACTGCATGCGGTGATTGATCGAAGATGTAAAGAACGATGCATTCGCAAGGACATCTGACATTGTACAACTTTTCTGTTGTACGATTCTGACAAATCAATCGTGGAGCAGAGTGGAAGTTTCCACCAAGCCATGGCAGGAATTATCAGATTTTCAGAGCGGGACCACTAATACAGAAGGAGCCAAGGTCTATAAATAGCTTCCTCAAATTCAATGAAAAGAAGGTTGGTCTGAAGAGACAATTTAGAGAAAATCTGGGAGAAAGACGAGACAAGACTGAAAGGCAAGTCTCTGGAGCAAGCAATCATTTCCATTCCCGAAGAAGAAGCTCTGTGCAAAAGGTCACTTCTACCTGGAAAGCAAGCCTGAGAGGGAAGCTTTCCACTCCATTTCTACCATATGCCGGCAAGAAAATCGTCTCCGATCGGGATCCGTGTCAAGACATTGACACTCTTTCCGTATTTGTTCTTATTTTCCATTCATCTACTGTGTTCATCTCTAATCTTTCATTCACTATCTATAACAAACGCTGATCTTTAGATTTAAATATCATTATCATATTCATCGTCATTTCTTTGTTCTTCTCCATACATTCATCATCCATTTTTTTCATCATGTATAACTAATCCCCAGGGTAAGCAGAAGGATTAAGCGATGAGTTAATCCTTATTAAGGAAATCGACTGAGTTTAGCTAAAGCATGCTCGACGGAATCTTCACTCGTGAGAGCAGAAGTGAAGATGTTACTCCGCCTATCGAAAGAAGGTTGGAAGAATACGTTAACTAAAGTGAGAAGTATTTCCAGAGATGGAAACAACCTTGCGTTTATCACGTTCATCCCTGTTTCACCATAGACATATAGAAACACGGCCGATCACTGAAACGTGTAAGCCAAGGGAAAGCGGAACCTTAGTTGCATCCTCAACAAAATTGACGAACTTGCGATGTCCTTCCCTCAACCCATTCTCTTTCTGACACATTTCATAAGACTTGCCACCACATTTATTAGATATTGTTGCACATCTTCACAACCAGTCCTCACCCTGTATACTTAATTGTTTATTCATTTACTTTATCACCGCAATTTATTTTACCACACTTTATTTATCATCGCTTTATTTTTATTATCACAATTTACTTTCACCGCATTTTACTTTCAAAACCAATTAATTATTCTTTTTGTTTAACCGGTCGCATATACCACATTAGTATCGCATTAATTACAACAATCCCCGTGTTCGACCTCATATAACTCTGAGAAACTTACGTTGGAATTATACTTGGTTCTAGCATAAGAAAACTTGTGACACGTGCACTACACGAACGCATACTACGTAAGCATTTAAGCATCACCGCATACATCATTTAGAACGTAGTATCGCATATTTTTATTATCGCAAAGCGCATATATATATACATACATAGAGATACTTAATCAGCAATCTCACAAGTTGCTGACGATTAAATTTTAATATTACAAGTTTTTGGCACCGTTGTCGGGGATTGGCAACGTTAGTGTTGAATATTTTTGTGGTATTTTGTAGGAAAAATTTCTGTTGTACTATCTGTTTAACGCAGAGAACAGGCTGACGGTGTATGAGTATTGGGACTGAACCAGAATTCGAAGCCGACCCAGAGATCAAGCATACTTTTCGCGCACAAGCACGCCAGAGCCGTATATAGTGAAGAAAGAACATGGCTAATAACAACGATAGGCCCGAGGGGAATCAAGGGGTAAATCGGTCGGCGCAAGATCTAGTTTTTCTGGCTGCCGATCGTAATATCCCAATGAGGAATTATGCGGCACTGAATTTATATGACTTCTCACCCATAATTGCAAGACCCACGGTGGAGGAAAATGCACGATTTCAGGTAAAGTCGGTCATGCTTTAAATGATCCAAAATGCGAGGCAGTTTGGAGGACTACAAGGTGAAGACCCGCATGCTCACTTGACTAGCTTCGTAGAAATGTGCAATACATTCTCCATTCCTGGTGTGACTTCGGAAGGAATAGACTGTCTCTTCCCATATACACTTCGGGATGAAGCAAAGAGGTGGGCTCATTCATTAGAGCCAAATAAAATCAATTCATGGGACCAATTGGTCGAGAGGTTTATGAAGAAATTTTTCCCACCCACTGTCAACGCAAGAAGACGAAGGGACGTGTTAAATTTTGAACAGATGGAAAATGAAACTCTAAGCACCACCTGGGTGTGATTCAGAAGATTGGTGAAGAATTGTCCGCACATTGGGATTCCCGATTGCGTTCTGATGGAAACCTTCTATAATGGATTGGATAGATCAACGTAAGAAGTTGATGATGCCTCCGCAGCAGGAGGGTTCATGAACAAGACGTAAACAGAAGCGAAGGTCATCTTAGATCGCATTTCACGAAATACAGATGATTGGATGGATGACGAGTATAAGGGAAGAGGCCCGGAGCAAAGAAAAGCAGAAAATGACATTGTACCAGCTGATACAATGACCACCTTGGCCGCCCAGATGGCCGCAGTTACCTCACTCCTCCAGACTATGGCTATTAATCAAGGACATCTCTCAAAGTGCAGCGCAAGCCAATGCAATGACACAAGTGGCAGCAGTAAGCTGCATCCAATGCAAAGAGGGGCACTCGGTGGAAGTCTGCTCGTCAAATCCAAAGTCCGTATACTCTATTCACAATAACTCATTCAGTAACACCTACAATCATGGTTGGCGAAATCACCACAACTTCAGTTAGGGAGGGAATCACGACTAGAGGGGCCAAAGGAATCAACAAAATAGTCATTCCGGGAATCGAGGTAATCCTCCGGTTTTCCATTATCAGAATCAAAGCCAGGGTAATTTTCAGAGTAGACAGCCACACAACCAACCGTCCTCTTCTAACACCTCTTCTAGTACCTCGTCTTTGGAAGCACTACTAAAACAATATATCGAAAAGAACGAGGCAATCATGCAGTCACAAGCTTCCTCATTTAAAATTTGTAGGTGCAAGTTGGACAGCCTGCGAACGAGCTTAAGAATACAGCACCTGGTACGCTGCTTAGCAGCTCAGAAGCACCGGGACCAAGCGGCAAAGAACAATGTCAAGAAGTGACATTGAGAAGCGGTAGAAAGACGGTCCCCATGCTATCAGTATCAGAGTCGGTAGAACGGCCAGAAGACTCAATCACCAACAAAGACCACTCAATCACAAACAATAGATCTACCAGTTTAGAAGCAACTACCTCTACAAAGAATGAATCTCAACAAAACCCAGAATCAAAGTCATCGTAACCTCCAGCCCCAAGAACACAGGAAGCAAAGGACCTCAAGGAATAGCCAAACGATCAGGAAGTACAGCGGGATCCTCCACCTTTCCCATCTAGGCTGTAAAGGAAAGATGATAGTAAACAATTCAAGAGGTTCCTGGATGTTTTCCGACAGCTACATATCAACATTCCCTTAGTAGAAGCACTGGAACAGATGCCTAATTATGTGAAGTTCCTCAAGGACATACTCGCCAACAAGAGGAAGATCGTGGAGAATGAAACGGTCGCACTAACGTATGAGTGTAGTGCGCTCTTCCAGAACAACATTCCCAAGAAAATGAAAGATCCAAGGAGCTTCACATTGTCATGCTCAATCGGGGGTAAAGAAGTCGAAAATGCACTCTGTGACTTAGGGGTAAGTATCAACCTGATGCCTTTATCAATCTTCAAGAAGTTAAACATCAGCAACGCAAGACCCACCACAGTTACGTTGCAGATGGCTGACCGATCAATAACACATCCAGAGGGCAAGATAGAAGACGTACTTGTGCAAGTGGATAAATTCATCTTTCCTATTGACTTTATTATTTTGGATTACGAAGCTGACACTGAGGTGCCGATCATCTTGGGTCGCCCGTTTCTCGCAACAAGGCAAGCGTTGATCGATGTACAAAAAAGAGAACTCACCATAAGAGTCGACAATCAGTAAGAAATGTTCAACGTTCTCAATGTGTTGAAATACCCAGATGATATGGAAAACTGCCAGTATATTGGAAAACTGCAGGAAGAACAATGGCACGAGTTTGAAGAAGAATGAGAGGAAGAAGACTATGAGGTTGGCACAATGTTGGAGGAGAATTGCGCCGCAATAAAGACTGGCCCAGATTTTGAATTAATAAAGTTATTTGAGCAATCAACACAGCGAACTAAGCCATCTTTAGAAGAACCACCCATGTTGGAGTTGAAGGTGCTTCCAGTGCACCTCAAATATGTTTATTTAGGAGGCAACAACACTTTACCAGTTATAATCTCTGCCTCACTGAGAAAAGAAAAGGAGGAAGCACTTATTCAGATCCTCAAGAAATATGTGAAAGCCTTGGGATGGACCTTAGCGGACATTCGAGGGATCAGTCCTTCGTATTGCATGCACAAAATCTGTCTTAAAAATGGAAAAACATGATCCGTAAAGAGGCGGCACTGTCTGAACCCTGCCATGAGGGAGGTTGTCAAGAAATAGATTGTGAAGTGGCTTGATGCAGGTGTCATTTACCCCATATCTGATAGCAGTTGGGTAAGCCCAGTGTAGTGCGTTCCAAAGAAAGGGGGCATGACAGTTGTCATCAACAGCAAAAATGAATTAATTCCAACCAGAACAACCACGGGGTGGAGAATATGCATGGATTATTGCAAGCTAAATCTGGCCACAAAGAAGGACCATTTTCCACTCTCGTTTATTGATCAAATGTTGGATCGGCTTATAGGGAATGAATTCTTTTGCTTTCTTGACAGTTATTCAGGGTATAACTATATCACGATTGCGCCGGAAGATCAGGACAAAACAACTTTCACATGCCATTGGGCACATTTGCATTCTGTCGCATGCCGACTCTGTAAGGCACCAGGCACCTTCCAAAGGTGTTTAATGGCTATTTTCTCAGATTTCCTGAAGGAGTCAGTCGAGGCGTTCATGGTTGACTTTTTGGTTTTTTACAACACCTATGAATCTTGTTTGTCAAATCTGGAAAAAGTTTTGAAGAGATGCATTGAAACATATTTGTTTTTGAACTGGGAGAAATGCCATTTTATGGTAGAAGAAGGAATAGTGCTAGGTCACAAGATATCGAAGGTAGGATTGGAAGTGGATCAAGCAAAAATTGACGCAATATCCAAGTTACCACCACCAGTCAATGTGAAACACTTAGCGTTTTCTGGGACATGTGGGGTTTTATCGAAGATTCATCCACAACTTTTCTCAGATCGCAAAACCCCTAAGTGCGCTCCTCGAGATTGACCGTGAATATGATTTTAATGACGCATGCGTCGAAGCGTTCCACACACTGAAAAATGCACTCATCACAGCACCAATTCTTGTTGCACCCGACTGGACGCAACCGTTTATGTTGATGTGTGATGCAAGTGGATATGCAATGGGCGCAGTCTTGAGCCAGCGAAAAGACATAGTTTTGCATCTTATCTATTATGCCAGTAAGACGCTGAATGATTCACAAGAAAATTATACAGCCACAGAAAAAGAAATGCTCATAGTGGTGTTTGCTCTGGAGAAATTTCGGCAGTACCTGATTGGATCAAATGTAGTAGTGTATACTGATCATTCGGCGATCAAATACCTCATGATAAAAAAGGACGCAAAACCAAGACTGATTAGGTAGGTATTACTCCTGCAAGAATTTGACCTAGAAATCAAAGACTGGAAGGGCACTGAGAACCAAGTCGCAGATTATTTATCACGATTAGAAAATTACGAGGTTCAGAAGAGAGAGAAAGAGATTGAAGAGAGATTTCCTGACGAGCAACTTATGACAGTATGCGTTAATGTCCCATGGTATGCAGATATTGTAAACTTCATAGTTTGTGGCCAAGCACCTGAAGACTATTCATACCAGCAAAAGAAGAAGCTGAGACACGAAGTCAAGTTTTATTTCTGGGATGAGCCATTCTTGTATCGACTCGGACCTGATCATATTCTGCGTCGATGCATTCCTAAGCACGAAACTAAGCACATTCTAGAACTTTGTCATGAGTCTCCTTATGGAGGACATTTTGGGGGGAATTAGACTGTCGAAAAAGTTCTACAGAGTGGCTATTTTTGGCCAATGTTGTTCAAGGACGCCCATGCTCACGTTGTGCAATGCGACAGATGCCAGAGAACAGGGAACATGTCCAGACAGGATGAAATACCTTTGACTTCGATCTTAGAAATTGAATTGTTTGATGTATGGGGAATCGACTTCATGGGCCCATTTCTGCCTTTAGAGGGCCATCAATATATTTTGGTTGCGGTTGATTATGTTTCAAATTGGGTTGAGGCCATATCATGCACAAAAAACGATGCAGCCACGGTGGTGACATTTCTCAAGAAAAATATCTTCACGTGATATGGAATGCCCCGTGCCTTAATTAGAGATGAAGGCACACATTTCATCAACCGCATGATCACCAACCTGTTGATCAAATTTAATGTCAGGCATAGAGTTGCAACTGCGTATCACCCACAAACCAATGGGTAGACAGAAATCTCCATCAGAGAAATCAAGACCATCTTAGAGAAGGTAGTCAATACCTCCAGGAAAGACTGGTCACCCAAGCACTATGGGCATACAGGAGTGCCTTCAAAACTCCAATCGGTATATCTTCATATGCCCTGGTCTTCGAAAAAGCTTTCCATTTGCCTCTCGAGCTGGAACACAAGGCAATGTGGGCAATTAAAAAGCTGAATTTTGATCTGTCAAGTGCAAGGGAAGTCCGAAAGTTGCAATTGAACGAGTTGTCAAGTGGGGAATGAATGCCTACGAAAATGCCAAACTTTATAAAGAGCGAACCAAGAAATGGCATGATGATTGCATAAGCAAAAGGACGTTCTTTGTAGGTCAACAGGTACTTTTATTTAACGCACGTTTGTGATTATTTCCAAGAAAGTTGAAGTCCCACTGTCTGGGCCATTCCGCATCAAGACTATCTTTCCCCATGGCACAGTGGAGCTAACAATTGAGGATGGAAACAGTACATTCAAAGTCAATGGTCAACAAATTAAGCCCTACTATGGGGGCAATGTGGAACGACGTATAGAGACCATCGACTTAGGCAAGCAAGACTGATCACTTGTAGGGATGCGATTGTGGTAACCCTGAAGACTCTTTTAAATAGTATCCCTACATCTATCTTTACCGCTTTCTTTACTGCTTTCTTTACTGCTTTATCATTCTGTTATTTAAATCAGTTTTTTGCTTTCGTAAATTAGTTTTCCAGCTTACTAGAATTTACTTCTACTTCAATTCCAATTTGCGTTAATTTTATCCCTAGTTGAGTTTATTTCCATTCCAGCCTTAGTTTGTCTTGATCTCAAATTTTTGTGAATGAATGTTATAAATGAACACCACAATGTCTTATCAATTGGGTTTTGGGATAAGCGTTGCGATGTTGGTGATACCATAAATAACATCTGGTATGCATTGCGATGGCGAAAGTATCTTGCACTAATAGATACACTTTGCACCCATCTTCCAAAAATGCATTCCGTTGACGAATGAGTTGCGCGTGTATGTACATTGCGCCCATCCTCCGCAAATACGCACTATGTCGATGGTTGTGTTGCGTTGGTAGAAATATCGTGTGCCCGTCCTCCAACAATGCATTACGTTGATGGTCGTGTTGCGCTAATACATACGTTGTGCCCGTCCTCCGCAAATATGCATTTGCGGTAACGGATGCATTGCGTTAAACACTTAACATTGCGCCCGTCCGATTAAATAAAAAAATGATAAAATATTCGTGGAGTGAGTAGTCGAATCGCTTCAGCTTCCGAGGAAATTATGACTTAGCAGACGAAAGGAGTCCTTTCTGCTAAATCATAATGGGAGGGGTACGCGCCAGGCTTTTTGGAATACTGAAGCTTGCCACGCAGTGATTACGTTGGGCCCATCAAGGCCCAACCTATAAATAGTGCCTCCCTTAAGCCCGAGAGCTCATTTGCATCTCTTCGCGAAAGAAAAGAACCCTAAGCACAAAGTCCTCTCTGCATACCCATCCCCTTTCGAGCTTCTTCCTAAGACCAAAAATTTTCCAACTTCTTTCACTTCACCAACAAAAATGGCCGGACAATCTTCCCACTCTTCTTCCCAACCATCATCCCCTTCCCAAGCCTTCACTGCACGTGAGGCGGCTTTCCTCACTGCCAGTCGCCGCCTTGCCGCCCAGCCTAAGCCTTCTCCAAGAATCGTCGGAAATCCCCGGCGAAAGACCTCTGTAGCAGCAAAACTACCCACCAACCGAAAGGGGCTGAGCACGGAGAGTGCCCCTGCCACCAGACCTGAGGTGGCACTCCCAGTACCTTCGACTGAAAGTGAACTGAAGTGAAAGGATGACAAAGAGGTATTTTGAGCAATTTAGAAAGAGAGGGGCGAAGGGGGGTTACTGGAAGCAAGAGTAGTGAATCAGCCCCTATCGTCAGAGGAGGAGTTGCAGTGGCTTCGCGGAGAATGGCCCTGACCGTTTCTAATCCTAAGGAGACTGCTCCAACAGACTCCAATGAGGAACCCATCAGGGCCGTTTTCAAGGTTGTAGAGGTGAAGAAGTAGCCGGGGACGGCTGAAAAGAAGGAGAAGAGAAAAAGTGAAGAAAAATGGGCGGAAGAAGATGAAGTAGCCCGGCTGAAAAATGAAAAGAAAGAAAAAAAAGAGAAGTGAAAGAAAACAACACATGCGAGAAGAGAAGCGCCTGAAGAAGGAGGAGGAAAGAAGAGGGAGGGCGGAAAGTCTAGATTTTGACGGAGAATCAACCACCGCAATGGTGGAATAGGGGATGACAGCGCAACCACAAGTTTCATCACCGCATACCAGATTGGTTACGTCTGAAGACAAAGAAGATCCTGACATCTCCCCTCTTATGCGGCGTCGCAAGAAGAATGCACCGCAAGGGTCCACAAGTGACCTAAATTTTTTGCAACGCATAGTAGAGGAGAATGAGGCAAGAAAAAGAGAATTAGAGGAGAAGAAAGAGAAGATATCATGTGCGCACCAAATCATCGCAGCAGGAAATTTAGCCAGAAAACTTCACAATGAGGTAGTTCGCCGTGACAACGCAAGAGCGGAAGAAGAAGAAAGAAAAAGGCTCAAGGAAGAGCAGTGCATTGTGCTTGCCTCGGAGCAATTTGAAAGAGAAATGAGATAAGAAGAATAAGCAGAAAAGAAGGAGAATGAGGAGAAAGAAAGACGCCGCAAAGTAAATGTGCAGCGCGTCAGAGAAAGGAAGAGAAAAGAAGTGGAAGAATGGGAAAAGGAAAAAGAAGAGCAACGCAAGGTAAGAAAACGCAAACAAAGACAAAAATCCCGCCTTGCGTCCGCTCAAGAAAAGGGCAAAGCTAAAGTGGAGAGCAACGAGCTTGCATCGACCAGAGGCGCCCAACAACCAAGAAAGAAAATGATGACTTGTGGATGGAAATACAACTAAAAAATTTGGTGTTTAAGGCCGGAAATCAATATCAAAGGCGTAAGTTCATTTGGTGCATGAAAGAATTAAAACAATTGCACCCTGAATGTCTTGAATTTTTTTTCAGAAATTGACTTGGAAAAATGGACACAGTCACACGACGATGGGTACCACTATGGGTGGATGACAAGCAATGCAGCTGAATGCATGAACGGTATTTCCAAAGGTGCTAGAATGTTACCAATTACTTCTTTGGCTAGGCTAACATTCTATCGCACAATACTGTATTTCGAACGTCGGAGACAAGAAATCCGTGAAGCACTTGATTGTGGGGACATGTATACAGAATATGCCCTAAAAAAAACTTAAGAGGTGGGAAAAACAAGCATCTGCACATACGATGACATTCATTGACAGGGAAAGTCAAACTTTCAAAGTACAAACTAGCATAAGTATGATTTCTCCCTATAAAAGATAGCACACCCAAGTTTTGAGCTTGAAAGAAGAAACATGTTCTTGCAATAAGTGGCAATCATTCAAGATTCTATGCTCTCACGTAATTGCAGTTTGTAAGCAAGCCAAAAAATGCAATGTACAATTTGAAGAGAGAAGGACATAATAGATGCACTTGTCCACAACGTACACTGGGTGCTTCGTCGTCTTCGGGTCATTAGGTGTATTTTTTTTTACTTGTATATTTTATGTACTTGTATTCTTTATGTACTTATATTTTTCATGTAATTGTATATTTTATGTATTTGTATTCTTTAGTACTTATATTTTTCATGTAATTGTATATTTTACATACTTGTATTCTTTATGTACTTATAATAAACTTATGTAATAAATTTATTTTAAGTAATTGTATCTTTTTATGTACTTTTTATGTACTTGGAGTTGCACAAATTGGTTTCATCCAGTTTGATTGGCACCTTATTACTGCTCTAGTTGAGCGTTGGAGACCAGAAACCTGCACATTTCACTACCCTTGTGGGGAATGATGATACAACATATTGCCATACAATTTGGGTTACGAGTGGACGAGTAACCATTGACAGGTTCACTATAGTATGACTGGAAGAACGTTTGTGAAGAGCTCTTAGGTATTCTACCAGAGGATCTGAAGAGATCAAGATTAGGTATCCCTTCGTTGGCGTCCCAGTTTCCAGAATTACCTCCCGATGCCGACAACATCAGCGTACGTAGGTACACACGAGCATACATCCTGCAGCTTATTGGAGGATTTTTATTTGCTGACAATTCAAATACTCTAGTGCATCTCATGTTCCTCCCACTATTGTTTGATTTCGAGCACATTGGTACGTACTCGTGGGGTGGTGCATGTCTTGCATGGTTGTATAGAGAACTTTGTCGAGCTTCCAATGCACAAGCATTGGAAATAGCGGGGCCACTAATACTATTACAAGTATGGGCTTATGATCGATTTCCAATTATAGCACCACAAGTCCAGCTACAGGCCCCAGATCATCATCCTCTTAGTGTCAGGTATTATTTCATTTATATATTTATTTCTTTACCATTTTATGTAAGAATATAAATTAATTATATTTTTTTATAATTTTAGATGGAGTGGTGTATTAGTTGCCTCTAAACAGTCAGAAAATATGTTGCTCGTGTACAGAAAAATATTCGACATGCTAATGCACAATCAGGTAGTAAATGTGTATATAAATGAATATTTTAAACATTTTATATGTATACTTATTATTATTATTATTATTATTATTATTATTATTTTGTCAGATTATTTAGACGCCATACACACAACAAATTTGGTCATCCTCACCTGATTATTGTCGTGATGGTGAAGACATCTGATTGACCGTTAGCCCTCTTATATGCTTCCATATAGTAGAGTGGCATCATCCAGATCGTGTGTTAAGACAGTTCGGTCTGCGACAAACGATACCTTCGTTGTCCTATACACTCCTAGCACTATACCAGATCGATTTGAGAGGTAAGCACGACCAAGACTGGTGTCGAATCCATGTGGAATATTTATCCGACTGGCATGGACGACATGATCATTATGCACAGAGAGAATTAACAAATGGGCCAGTTGTATCAGACGACTACTTTCCCTGGTATAATTCGATCACAAGGCGATTTATCACACCTGACAATGCTTACTATTACTACATGGTAAGAGATTTAAAATCAAATATTTTCCATATATATGATATGAATATTGTTTAATATTTATTTATTTTTATTGTACAAAATAATTTTATCGGCGATGTTCAACAATATTCAGTGCAGAACAACTTACCAGAATTGGGTTCAATGTGTCAGCAAACATTGGTCAACGTAGAAGGTATTATTCAACAAACAAGATGACTCAATGTTGCTAACACTGATCGAAGACGTATTCGTCGTAGACGACAGCGACAACAGGGTGAACCTAATTTAGAGGGACACGAAGACAACCCCCATGAGAGGTAAGGGCCAGGGGGGTCATTTTTAAATTTCATGTAAACTTTCATTTTCAAATTATAAATTAAAGAACTAATTGTAAATATTCTTTAATATCATGACATATATTTTTTTAATATGAGTGCAAGATGTTTTCATTGTAGATTAAATATATAATTAAGTTTAACAATGAAGGAATTTGTGGACCAATTCCAAAAGTTTTAATATTGTTATACATCTACAATTAAAAAAAATAGTCAACAAACTTTTTTTTAAAAAAAAAAAAAAAAAGATAAGCAAATCGTGGACCAGGTCCACAAGGTTGCATCTCACCGGTCAATCAGTCAGCTGACGTGGTGCTGACTAGATTAAATGGTACTCGTGTACTGGGTACACGAGTTTGTCACATGGAAATCGTGTACCCGATACACGATTCTACTATCCCAATTATGTCAATAGTTTTTCAGAACACCTATTCTTAGAAAATGTTTCCCTCCAACCCTACTTTTGTCATTATATTTTTATTTTTTTAAAAAAATTTGAGTGTTGTGGGGTGCTAATTTATTTCCCATACACAAAAGACCCCTAAACTCTTTTATCTTTGTTTGCAAATCATTTTAACATTTTTTAGTGCCCAGTCACATCCTATAAATCAAGGCTAATGACGACTCTATTTTCTCCTCTTGAAAACAAACTCAGCCGCTCCGCATTGCAAACATTCATATAGCAAGAATCTGGACCAAACCTGTAAGAACTCTTTAGACCACAACATAAAGAAAAATTAAAGCAAGTAGCTACAAAATAAAAATAAAACTTCCACATGTTGATTCTATGTAATCTAAAATCCCCTCATCCACATCCTTGTTTCCATTATGATCTGCGATATTAAAATGGTTACAAATTTTTTACATTAGACAACTTTTATAAAGGAGTGAAATGAACTTAGGGTTGTGAGTGACTTTGAAATGTTTCAATTGATTTTACGATTTCAGAATCACTTTGGAAATATGGCCTTAAAGAGAAGGGAAATGCATGAGGAAATAGGTTTGCAAAATTCATAAATGAGACAGAAGAGATTAAAGTGTTAGAAATTTATTGTGATATAAAAATATATGGGAAATAAACTAAATTATATTGGAGCCAAAAAAGGTTAATAATCATAAAATAACAAATAATTAAGAGAAGGAAAAAGAGAATTGACACCGAAAATATACTGGTTCGCCCCAAACTCAAAACTATGTTCAGTCTTCATAGAGAAAAGTTCCAAAACTCGCACTACAAATCTCTTCCCAAATAACCCAACATGAACTATTTGAATCCAAGTATCACAACTCGGTAACTTGAAATAAACAATAAAAGAGAAATACTCGAAACTAAGAAAAACGCAAACTGTATTATCCAATTACACTCACTGCCGCATAGAGAAAAGTTTCTACCTCAAGTGACTTCAATTTTTCGTCTACCTCTTTTCTTTTTAATTTTCAACCAGCACTTCTCCGATTAAACACATATAAATATGTGTTTGTTAAAACCTAATGGCCCACAAATGGGCCAAAGCTGAAAACAATTTCTTCATACGGAAAGGTAAACTAATTTGCTTTAAATTGCCTTCTATTTTAACTTGGTCAAGATTACGTGTATATATATATCCATTAATTTGAAGTTTTATCTCCACAATCCCAACATTCTCCCACTTGGAGACAAAATGACAATCGTGCCTCACACTGTAACAAAACTCATCATCTTAACAAACTCCAAAACTAAGCTCCCACTACAACTGTTATCTCTGATATTCTTGGCAAAATCCAAGGTTCAACATAAAACCTGTAAAATCAACAAAGTAACAAAACAGAAAATCATCATAAGATAATTATAGCTCATCTATTCTTATGCTGAGGTATGAGCAAGCTACGTGGAGTTGACCCCAGACTAAAAGACAAACACGCATTCCCACTTCAACTAAGTGGTACCAACTGACATTTTCTTCAATCCTGAAAACTTGTTCTTGAAAAAGACACATTCTGCAAATGGTTTGACTCCTTTCTTCAAACATGCTATCAAGTTGGAGACTTTATCCTTGACCTTAGCAACTGCTTTGGTCTTCCACTTTGATGCCCTTATTCGCTTCTACAACTTCATCAATTCATTCAATTGTCTGACAGTTGGGGGTTCATGATAGCCATCAACTTTCTCTCTCAAACTTCCCAATTTCTTATGAATTGATGAACCATGATCTGACTGATCAACACTGGCTATCGTTGCTGCTAGCTCAACTGTACCTTTACATTTGTCCTCTACAGCTTTAACTGGCATCCACTGTCTCTCTGATCTTTTGACAACATTAAACTGACATCTATATAGTGTAGAATTTTTGTGGCCAACTGCCACTACCTTGGATCCCAACATGAGTTTACACTGGCGACCGCCAAACTCACACCTGTAACCCTCATCATCCAATTTGACAATAAAGATGAGACTTATTTTCATCCTAGACACAAACATGACATCTCGTAGTACTAACCTTTCTCCAAACTCTGTCTTTAAATTAATGTTCCCAATCTCAATCTGAATAGACTTCTATCTAAAGCTATATGTACAGAAGCTGCACTATCAATTGTTTGTTCAGATGAGTGGCTACTATGTGTAACTCTCAACACAGGCATATACATCACTAATTATTTCTTCATCAGTTTCAACTAGATTTATCATTACTTCTTTAGTTTCAACCAAATTTACCTCCTGATTTCTTTTCTGATACTCATCTAATTTCTTACACTGATTTTGAAGTGACCTTTCTTGTGACAGTAAAAACACTCTATCTTCTTATTTCTATTCTTCCACTTTTTATTATTGCTACTCGACCCACCGTTTTCAGAGTCCACCTTACCTTTACTTTTAGTCACCACTAAAGCTGAACCTACAAGGGATTGTTTACTACTATCTTTTCTATGAATTTCTTCAGATATAGCTAAATCACAAATCCCTGAAAACTTTAAAGTATTATCCCCAATTGAATTAGACACTACGATTTTTATGGTCTCCCAACTATTAGGTAAAGGCATCAATAATTGAATAGCATACACCTCATCAGTAAATTCTATCTTAACAGATTTTAACTGATTAATTAAAGTGGTAACTTCATTAACATAGGAATTTTCATAAACATCCTCAACCATTTGCATATTGGAATACTTCTTAAGAAGATAAGCCTTACTATTGGCAGATGGTTTCTCATACATGTTTGTAAATGTCACACCCCGCACCAGATTATCCTCCTAACCTGGACGGAATAGTGACTGCAGCAGTTACCAACCCTTTTGCTGGCATTTACTGCCTATTTTACTTGCTAACTAATACTCAAACCCTAAACACATACATATTAACTCAGAACTTAATATGTTTACACTACAGGGTTCTGCAACATTGATTACACATGGATATTACCACCTAGTGAGCCTCATCAAGAATACTAGTCACTAGACAGACACATGTGTACTATCTAATACAGGTCTTCAATTACACTTCTCTCAACCTGTTTCTTTGAGTGGTAGAGCAGCAGTAGAAAAGTCTTCTGGGAACTGACCGCTACCTGAAAAAAAAAACATTTGAAAACGTGAGCTAGAAGCCCAATGAGTGACTTAATAAAACGTAAATCTCATACTTAAATTGAAAGCTTGAAAACATAATGCTGGAACTTAAAGTATACTAAGTAGATGTGTACTTAAAACCTTTTAAACCAATGTATCTGAAACCTGAATCTTAGTTGAGAATGAACATTCACTGCTCTAATTCCCAATGTCAAGCCATGGCTAGATGAGACCTCTACTTCAACCTGTTCACATTAAACTATGGCTAAAAGAGATCCCTACGTCGATCTCTTTAAATATACCGATGGCATCTCAAGCATCATCCCTAAGACGTAAACATTGATAACAACTTTTATACATCAATAATCATCATTACATCCTGGTTGAGAACGAGCATACACCGCTCTAGCTCCCACCGTCTATTACCGGCCAAAAGACCTATACCTCGACCTCTCATTCAGACCTACCTACATACATACGGAGTTTGTTACGTACCGTCAACACCTTAGGTATATCTATTCAGATACCTTCCCTACCAGTATCTCTACTCATTATGTTTAGAACTACCAACGCATGTACTTTGGCAACTTTAGGTATTTAAAACATAGTACTCAAGCTTCATTCAACCTTAGCTTTAACCCTAACGCATTCTTCATATTTTGTGAAATAAGTTGGATTAAAAAATATTAAACTAGCTTGTAAAACTACTAGCATGCATTAGACATGAAAAACATACTTGGAAAACTCATACATTAATAAACATTAAGCGTTGATAACCATTCACAAGCATTAGAAATTTCAAGCTATCCTTCTAGCCTAGAAGAATATATGACTGCCTTTATCCTTAGTTGAGAGTGAACTAATAGTTCTAACCCTCAACATCAACCTTAGTCGGGGAGAACTCTTTTGTTCAATCCCTCGACGTCGTATTACCTACGTGCACGTGGATATAACTGAGTACCGTCGTACTTTATGTACCTGACTAGGATACCTTCTCATTGTCCTTCAGTATCCTCAGGTACTTCTGCTCAAATACCTTCTCAAACGTCCTTCAGTATCGAGCTGCTAAGATACCTACTCATATGTCCTTCGGTATCAATTTGGTCGGATACCTTCTCAAAAGTCCTTCGGTATCAAATTGGCCAGGTACCTTCTCAAGTGTCCTTCGGTACAAAATTGGTTAGATACCTTCTCATATGTCCTTCGGTATCAATTTGGCCGGATACCTTCTCAAAAGTCCTTCAGTATCAAATTGGCCAGGTACCTTCTCAAGTGTCCTTCGGTACCTCGTTTTAAGTAAAACTAGTCATAAACATTTAATTGAAATGATACCTTCTCATTGTCCTTCAGTATCTGTCACGTAACTAGTCACAATATTCAGTTGAACACTAAAGATTAGTGCTCAGATCATCATACTAATTCATCCAACATACTAGTTTATCATAAAAATAAAGTTACTTAAACATGCTGAAAGCATTTGGAAAAGATAACATATTTAAATCATATCAATTCCATGGAAAACATGCTTTACATAGCATGAGAGACAGTTCCACAGTTACGTTGCTTGGCACTTCATCTATACACTTAGCATGAGAATAACTTTAAAGAAATTATAATTTCTAAATCATTAAAAACATTAATTCATCACATAGTCACTCACAGCTTGTTGGCTTCTTAACGGGTTACATGCTTCTCCTAGCTTTTCTTGGCCTGAAAGGACATATTTCCCAGTTAAACAATTGAGAATCCCTAGTAAAATACCTTAATTAATTCATTTATTAAAGGAATTTTACACAGACGACTCTACTGGTGAGATCCCCATGAGCCACACCAGCGAGATCCCCTAGAGCAACACCAGTGAGATCACCACAAGCGACACCAACGAGATCACCATAAGCGACACCAGCAAGATCACTTTGAGCGAGACCAGCGAGATCACCTTGAGCGAGATCTCATTACCAGCGACACCAGTGATACTCAGCCCCACAGCGATACTAGCGATACTCAGCCACCAGCGATACCTGCCCAATTTCTAGCGAGATTCCCCTCTAGAGCGAGATTCTCTTCACAAAATTAGAAAGATTTCCTTCATTAGCGAGATCCTCTTCACAAATTCTCGCTATAATCTCCACTGTGAGCTGTTTGCTTGTTCTTCCCAAGCAGTTGTCTACTTATGCATAGGTTCTCTGTTACAACTTTAAAAATTCATAACTCAAAATCCAGACCTCTTTTGAAGAAACTTCATTCTACAAACATATTTCAAATTGAGTTAACTTTCTTACCTTAAAATTTCAGCCAAAATTCCTTATAGTTTGGCCTATAGCTCCCAATCTTCACCTCGGGTCCTGATTAACCTAAGATTTTGTCCCTCCTGTAATTTCATCACTTTTCATTCTTCTTCTCCTGTCATCTTTCTTCAGCAAGATAACTTTGAAAACTAGATTCTCTCAGCTTTCAAATGGCACTGATTTCACTAAATTTGTTCATGTAGATTGCCAAAACTAAACTTTCGAATTTTCTTTTCCCTTTTAATCTTCCTGTCTCCTCCCAAATTCAAGGATAATTTGCCACGTCAACTCATATGTAATGACTCAACCCAAGCCAATAAGTGAGTTTCTTTATTTAATACGTTTTTCTTTTCTTTTCTCCTCAATCTCTATAATTTGCATGGATTTTCACTTATATGATATTTAATAAATCATTCCTTTGGTGAAACATACTTGTTTAGGAACTTAGATTTTAGGGTTTACACTTAGCTTACACGAGCTTATTTCTTCATGCTTCCACCCTCTATCCTTCCTAAGTCATGGCTTCATTCAACTCATTAAGAGACGTCTCATTACTTTCTCTTACTTAAAATAATTAGGGTTAGAGCTTTACAGTAAGTGCTTCCATCAACTTCACTGCATTAGTCTCGCCAACTACAAGACTAGTAACATTCATTGACAAACACATCCTGATGATTGCAACTGCTTCTTCATTCAGGTTCTCCCAATCTTCATCTGAAATTCCTTCCGGTCTCTCCTTTAATGCCTTATATAATTTCTTGTAAGTTAAGAAATCCTTAACCTAGATCTTCCAATACCAAAATTTTTTTCCATCAAATTTCATAATTCCCTCAAAACCTCTTGGCTCTGATAATCCCATGACTCGTGAACCAAAATGCTCTGATACCACTTGTTGGGAATTTATTGTGAGATATAAATAGATGCGGAATAAACTAAATTACTCCGCAAACTCCCACTTCCACAGGTTAGAGCCAAAAAAAGTTAACAATCATAAAATAACAAATAATCAAGAGAAGGAAAAAGAGAATCGACACCGAAAATATACTAGTTCGCCCCAAACTCAGAACTACATCCAATCTTCTGCAACTGCAGGTTCTACTATGATGAAGATTGCAAAGTTCCAAAACTCGCGCTACAGATATCTCCTCAAATAGCCTAACACAAACTATTTGAATCCAAGTACCACAACTCGATAACTTGAAATAAACAATAAAATAGAAACACTCAAAACTAAGAAAAACACACTCTATTATCCAATTATGCTCATTGCCATATAGAGAAAAGTTTCTGCCTTAAAGTGACTTCAATATGTTTTCTGCCTCTTTTCTTTTTTTACTTTCAGCCACCGTTTCTCCAGTTAAAACACATATAAATGAAGGTTTATGAAAATCAATGCGGAAGCGAGATTGGGTCCCAAATTTGATTTTCACAGAATATGAAAATAATATAAAAGGAAAAATTATGCATTCTAGAAAAATTACAACATGCTTTAAATAGATTAAAGAGGAATTAGGGTTTGGTGATTACATACCCTTGAGGACACAAAAGTTCTTGAAGAAATATCCTATTCAAAGATCTGCAACTCACAAATACTTTGATCACCCAGATGGCAAAATGGTTGGACACCACCACATTGAAAACTTTGTATTCTGTTTGGGATTGAGAATCCACAAGAGTTGTTGGCTCGTATGAATTTTTTAGAAGAGGGGGAGAGTGATTTTTCTTTTTGAGAGGAGAAAATTTTCAAATAATCTTTAGGACAGCATTGGAATCATTCACAAGGTCGTTCTATATTTTTAGGAAGAAGATAATAGCCTCACCTTCAACTCCCCTCATCACAGGATTTTTTAAAGATATTAGGGGAGGGGAGTTATTTTCATAACTCCCTCCAATTAATTCAAATTTAAATTAAAATCAAATTTTAATTTAATTAATTATACAATAATAATAATAATAATAATAATAACTAACTTATTGTATATAACATATGTTATACTATATGTTATATCAAAGAAACACATTACATATAGTTTATATTATATTAAATATAATATAACCTATAGTTTGAAATTCTCTCAATAATCTATGGTATTTAATATAAATCAAATTTATATTAAATTATTATATGAATTCAATTCATATATTAATATTAGAATCATATTCAGATATTTTTCTCTCAAAATGTAATATCATAATGTATCAAATACATTGTATTAATTATATCATATATAATTAATTTGAATAATTCAAATTAGTCTAAAATTAATTTGATTCTCAGTATTCCTAGTTGAGCTATCAAGGGACCTTATGGACCTATAGATCGAAGCTCCAATGGTACTTGGATGATTAATTAAACTCTTTAATTAAATTACCCAATTTTCATTCATTGTCTGTTGCTCCACTAAAAACCAATAACTACACTCTTCGCACTACGGATATATTTATGTGTCCATTGGATATAACCAATCAATGGTGCACTGACCCTTCACAAATTGCTCGTCAATTGGGTCAAAATTATCGTTTTTTCCTTGTAGTTACATCTAACCCCTTAAGTACCATTGATCCCCCTAATGAACAATAAATCATAGTCCAAGCATGATCAAACCCCTCTCAAGTCAGGAGAGGGTGTGGCCCTATATTATTCAAGCTCCGGAATCAGCTTTAAGGGAGCAATTTCTCTATTATCTCTAACTATAGAGAATGAGTGAATTCCTTCTTTTGTAGCTATGTTCCCAGCTCCCCAATCAGACGAATCTCCAAAATGGCAGGCATATTGAGTTGGCAAACTAGCCACTCTCACCCATGCAAATCAAATGACCGCTTTCATAGGCAGAAGTTCACAACTCACTCAGGATTTAGATCAAATCATCTATGGTCATCCTAGTGAAATGTAAGTCTTTTCTATTAACAGTGTTATATAGTTAGACTATTCATTTCGTGGTTCGGTCTTATACAAACTCTTTGTATAGAACACCCCGGCTCTCATGTCTTCAGATGAATGATCAGGATCAGATCATTTGTAACACTTCACAATAATTGTAACATCTACAAAGCGGGTCATATTCATATTGTGACCAAGATAAGGTACTAAGTCTTTTCCATCTACTAAAGACTGTTTAGGTTATCACTTAAACTTAATCCACCTATATGTATCCACATGCATATTTAAGTTACAGAAGATAACCTTGGATCTTAATTTATTGGTTTTGTGTAATGCTACTAAATGTCAAATAAAATGTCTTAGATTTTATTAGATAAATAAAATATTTGTAAATATATTTACAAACTACAGGACCCACGAGATTTAAGGCATCAACCCCAACGATAAATATGTGTTTGTTAAAACCTAATGGCCCACAAATGGGTGAAAGCCTAAAACAACTTCTTCATATGGCAAGGTAAACCAATTTGCCTTAATTTGCCTTCTATTTTGACTTGGTCAAAATTACATATATATATATATATATATATATTCCATCAATTGTGGAGTTTTGTCTCCATAATCTCAACATAAAGAATGTGTACTCAAACAACAGTGGCGTTCTTGAAGGATCAGATATCGACTACGACTCTGGAAATTTCGAAAAGGAGATTAGAAAGAAAAGAGTTGAAGAAGATGAAAGAAAAAGGGAGTTGGGATTGGGTGGGTTCATTAGCCTAATAACTACGAAAGAGAATTAGAATGTCTTGTTCCATGTCATCTCTCTCTCCATCTTATTTTTTCTTCCTCATCACCCGCACATATAGAGAAAACAAAGTAAAAAAAAATGTTGGAATTCATTAAAGGTTTATTTACTACTTTACTCCTTATACTTTTGGTTTTGGTTCATTTTGGTCCTTATAATTTCAAATTGTTCATCTTGATCCCTATATTTTAAAAATGTTCATTTAGTCCTTAGACTTTTAACTTTGGTTCATTTTGGTAAAAGGTTATCATTTGGGTCCCTTCATTTTCACTTTTAAAGGATAATAATCGTCAAGACCAAAATGAATCAAAGTTGAAAGTACAATGAACAAAACGCACATTTTTTTAACTATATGGACTAAAATGAATCAAAGTTGAAAGTATAGAAACCAAAATAAACATTTTAAAAGTTAGAGAGACCAAAATGAACAAAAAATCTATGGTCAAAGAATTATTTAAACCTTAATTAAAAAAGAAAATTTGATCGCCGTTTTAGTAGTAAGTTTTAGTTATATGCTATATTTGCAAATAATTACCATGTTTTCCTCATTTAATACAATTTCCCTTATACTAAATGAAAAAAATAAACTATCCTCGACCACGACATTAGAAATTTTGAAATAAAGAAGGATGAATCACAATGATGCCATAAGCTAGGAAAGATGTCACAGACAGAAACAACGACAACAGGGAGAGATAAAAGAACACTACTATAGAAATTGGATTACTTGACGTTTTTCCAATGTCAAGTAAAGGGTATACTTGACACTTATAAAAGTATTAATTATTTGAGTGTCAAGTATAGTGTGATAACTTGACATGTAAAAACATCAAGAGAAATAATTCTTGACACATTTCCTGTGTCAAGAAATATAATACACTTGACACTAATGACATGTCAAGTGTATTAATTCTTGACACTTATTATTGTAATTACTCTTGACATTTTTTATTTGTCAAGTATATTTTTATCTTGACACGAAATAAGGGTCAAGTAATCTAATTCTTGACACATTGTCATATTAAACATTCAATTTAATTTCCATTTCTCATTTCCTGCATTACATTTGTTCCAATAAGACAATTCTATCAACTAAACAGTTGCACATATATTTCAAGTCTACATATCAGCCCAATACATCCAACGTAACAATTGTGAATACTAAAATAAACAATTCCATTCTTCTATTACTCATGTCTATATGAACGGTTTCAAAATTTACAAGATGAATCGTATAACAGTACGATAATTCCAAAAAATTACATTACTCTATCAACCCACCCCAATATATGATAATTCCACAATTGTAAGACCAATCTATATATGCTATGTATTACAAAATTCACAAGACTAAAATTCTATCTTCCACCACACATTTCTTTGAAGTATATAACCTATAACGGCTGAACAAAACATTTACACGAAAAAAGTTTTGGACATTCCCATGTAGCCACATACATAATTTATAGGAAGTCCATCAGATATAACAACCTAAATATTCAGCCCATTCCACGTGTACTTCATCCAATTCAAGTTGCAAGTACGAACTTCTCGTATCAATCTATAAAACATAGAAAGTGATATACATATTTATTTACTATTTACACTATCTATAAAATAAATATTCAGCTCATTCCTCGTATGTACATACCGCTTCTGTTATAATATTCTTCTCTTTAGTCACGATTTCTCACATATATCTCATAACGTAATACCCACATTCGACAGTTCCCACTTGTAAAGAACACTACAATACAAAGCCAATGATTAATACACATATCATACAAATGCATTAAATAAACATCATTCTATTAATTTTTTGAATACTCTTATACTTACCTTTATTGTTTTCCAGAATGTGGTTTTTCGAGTCCTTTGCAAATTTTTTTAGATTGGAAAATGGTCATTGCCCTACATTCGTCAAAGAATATAGTATAATATTCAGAATGAATAAACTTTACACCGGAAAAAAAAAAAAAAAAAAAAAAAAAAAAAAAAAAACTCAAGCAAAGTTAGCTTACATATTTGTTATGTATTTGATATCTTTTGTGAACTTGTTCTCAATGGCCAACAACTATACTTAGAGCTCATATCACTATGTGGATTTATGCCATCTTCTGACAATGCTAAATGAAGATTCCTAGGTTCAGAACTAAAGTTTGGCCACATGGTGTCAACTAACTTCCAAGCTGGGGAATCTGCAGGGTGACGTAATCTATCATCCATTTGTCTCTGATTAGCATGTCAAGTCAGATTTTTAGCACATTCAACATTTCTAAACATTTGTTGAAAACGTGATATAGGAGGAAAATACCACATTATTTTGGCAGGGATTTTCTTCTTCTTATTTATGTCTTTACCATATTTCCACCTTGACTCACTGCATTCAGGACACACAATTGCATTGGCATATTCCTTTCGATACAAGCAACAATCATTAGGGCATGTATGAATCTTTTCATATTCCATTCCTAGTGCACCTAATATTTTCTTTGCTTCATACATTGATGTAGGGAGGTCATTATTAGAAGGTAAATATCCTTTAATGCTTTTAGTAGTTTTGAGAAACTAATGTCACTCCATCCATGTCTAACTTTTAAGTTATACAACTTCACTAATGTAGACAACTTGGTGAACTTTTTGCATCCTTCATACAATGGCTTCTCAGCATCATTAAGTAATTTTTCGAATCCATTGGGATCTTTTGAATATTGCTCATGAGCAATTTCAACCATTTCTTTTATATTTCCAACATCATTCTCTTCATACCTACACTCAAAGGATTTTCTATGCAAGGATGAACTAGGAAGTTTCTCACCATGCCAAAACCAAATCTTATAACTTTCATCAATCCCATTAAAATATAAATGATCTCTAATATCATTGTCATTATGACTTTGACAATTTCCACATTTCAAACAAGGCCAACGTATAGTAGTATTATTTGTATTGGAAAATCCAAATTTGATGAAGTTTTCCACATCCAACTCAAATTCTTTAGATAATCTACTCTTTGTCATCCATGATTTATCCATACTTATAATAAGCTAATCTTGGAACTACAAAAAAATATTACAATAATTCAAATTAGATAATCAAACATTATATTCCAACAGAATCACAAAAACCCATAAAACCAAGCAATCAGAAAAATATCACAAACTGCATCCTCAAACTAAAAAAAAACACTACATCCGTAAGTGCATCCTCAAACTAAAAAAAAGAAACATCATCTGTAAGTGCATCCCCAAATTGTATCATCTAATCTAATCACAAAGTGCATCCTCAAACTAAAAAAAAAAAGAAAGAAACATATACATAACAAATATATACACATTTCAATTAAAAAAATATATACACACATAACAAAAATGTTTGCATGAAATACTTACTCACAGCGAACGATCCCAACGACACCACAGACCGACGACCCACCAGATGACACCACCGACAGCGGACGACAACGGGCAATGGTGAGGCGACTAGAGAACGGACAACCACAGACGACCACAGAAGACCACGGACCAGCGGCAGCAGACGACCCACTAAACAACACCACCGGCAGTGGACGACCCACCGGACGACACCACCAACATCAGACGACCACGGACGACAACATTGACGGACTAGAGAAATGCGGGCGGAGGCGACTAGGAGAAATGTAGGCAGCCAAGGGTTTGGGGAAGGAGAGAAATTGAGAAAATGAAGTAATAAATCTAGGGCTTTTCATTAAAGTAAGAAAAAATATATATTATTAGGTAAGTTTTTTTTATATTTTACTTGACACTAATAAAATGTCAAGTAAAGGTTCGCGTGAAAATATTAATAGACAAACAAAGACTAGAAATCGCTTAACAAGTCCAAACGATCGTTTATAAAATACTATACAATCGCTTAAATTATCTACACAATCCCTGAGCTCTGTTACACGATCGCTGACTATCGCTGAGTAACAAAATGTTATACGATCGCCTACCCAATGCTATACGATCGCCTACCAAATGCTACACGATCGCGGAGCTCGGCTACACGATTGTAAAGCTCGGCTACACGATTGCTTAGCTCTGCTACACGATCACTTAGTTCTGCTACACGATCGCTGAGTAACAAAATGTTAGACGATCACCTACCAAATACTACACGATCGCTGAGCTCGGCTACACGATCGCTTAGTTCTGCTACACGATCGCTGAGTAAAAAAATGTTATACGATTGCCTACCAAATGCTACACGATCACTGAGTAACAAAATGTTATACGATCACCTACCCAGTGCTATACGATCGTCTACCAAATGCTATACGATCACTGAGCTCGACTACACGATCGCTTAGCGCTGCTACACGGTCGCTGAGTAACACTAGACGATTGCCCACAAAGACCTCGCGATCGCTTACCCGGAACTATCAAATGCTATATGATCGCCTACCAAATTGAAGATCTATCAAATATCTGAAATATTCTGTCAATCTCTATTTTTTTAACCCTTTTACTTGACACGAAAAAAATGTCAAGTAAGAGCTTCTTATATTTGACACGTTTAAAATCTTATATTACTTGACACGAAAATCTCGTCAAGTAAAGTTTCGCGTGAAAATATCTGAAATATTCCGTCAATCTCCATTTTTTTAACTCTTTTATTTGACACAAAAAAATGTCAAGTAAGAGCTTCTTATACTTGACACGTGAAACGTGTTAAGTAAGACCTTATATTACTTGACACGAAAATCGTGTCAAGTAAAGGTTCGCGTGAAAATATCCGAAATATTATGTCAATCTCCGCTTTTTTAATCCTTTTACTTGACTTTTTTTGTCCAAAATCATATTACTTGACGTTTTTCCACATAAACGTCAAGTAATTAAAAACTACAAGTGTCAAGTAATGTAGATTTTGTAGTAATGGAATGATAAAAAAAACACAAAAAAATTGTTAACCCAGTTCGGTGTAATCACTCCTATGTCTGGGAGGCTCTACACCTAGGTGAAAATAAATTCACTAGTATGTTAATTTAGTTCTACAACATACACTTCAACTAAAATTATATAAAGTTAGCTTACACATAACTGAATTACTAGTGAACAAATTAGACTCCCCTAATGTCAATATGCTCTTCGATGAGTCTGTAGTATTAGGCTTCCCCTAAAACTGTTGCCGCAACAATGATCTTACCTTCTCTTCACCTTCAAATGAATAACCACTCACCTAAATCCTTCTCTTCACCTTTACATGAATCTGAATCCTTTGGTAGATTGTGTATTGTTGAATCTAATTAAATTATGTAACAAACAATATGTCAACATACTATTTATATAGTTAATAGTCCTTCTGATTGGTAATGTGTTGATTGCAATGGGATAGATATAGTTGGTTCCTTTGAAGTTGTGCATAACATGTTGAAAAGAAACATATTATCAGTTTGAGAGTATGATGATAGGACTAATAAATGGACTCCATAGCTTTTGTTAAAACAATCACAGTGGAGTGAGTTGGAAGCAAAGAATGTTTGCTGAGAGCTTGAGAGTCAAATGCCTTCGCCAAATATCTCATCAGTAGGAGACTAGCTTGCATTCAATTGATTTAGGGATTTTGATTAAGTAGTCCCTTTGTTGTGGACAATGCTCGAATTTTAGGTAGACAAGTTTTATAAATTGTACATGGATATGTAGACATCTTCTTTATTAGCAGTTGCCATCTTGTTCTGTTAGTATTATGTTGTTGAAAGGATTTTGTTATTTATTAGGCCCAGTTGAAATTAGGGGTTAAATCTGGTTTTGATTTCTTGTCTGTTGTATTGTGATAATGTTAAAATTTACTCAATTGTAATAGTTTCAAGTTAATCTGTGGGTGAAGTGCAAACAGTGAAAATAAGGTTTGTCATATGTTGTACTAATGCATGTTAAAATTGAATACTATTTGTTGTACCTTTTAAATGCTTTTCTACAAAAGGATAAAGTTTTTCTAATCAGATAAATTAATATAACATGATGTTTGAACCTACATGGTTAACGTTCTTTTTTTTTACTTAGTTTTCTGCTATTTTTCTCACATATCCTTTGAGACCTGTAACTTATTGGAGATCTGTGGAACTTAATAGGAATTGTATGTTAGAATGATTGGTTTTTTGTTCTGTTTTTGTTGGTGGTGAATTTGTTAGCTTTTGTTTATTATAGTGTGTGTTTTCCTAATGTGTTCTAGAGACAAATAAGAAGAGTTCATTTCTCGGCGGCCTTGTTGGTGGAGTAAGGGTTTTCGTGATTGTTGGTTTAGTTTTGATTTGGTTTTACTTGATGAAAAGGAGGATGAGAATCCTATAAGGTAATTGGCTTGTTTGGAATGACTTTTTAAATACTTAGAAATACTTAGTTTTCTCTACTTAAAAGTACTTTTTCAAACACTTAGAAAATCATTCGAAACATCTACAAATTCTCAAGACTATGATGATACCTTTCTTTTTGGATAATTTTGATTGGATTTTCATTTGTTTTGTTATGTGAATTTCTATTTGGTGTTACCTATTTTTTTAACATTTTAGATAAATTTAAATACAACTAGTTTGAATGCAACTACCTATTTCTTTCTCACTTCGTCTCTCTCAAAGTTGCATGAAAGTGCTTGAATTGGAGTGAATTTAAATATTTAAGGTTCTCTTGAGAACTTTTTACATAATTTAGCAAAACAATAGGTAAGTGAATTTCTACTTGGTTCACATATTTAAATTATTTTACTGTTTTTTATTTGTAGTTAATTATCGACCGACTTTTTGTATTCAAAATTAAAAATTGTAGGTTTTAATTCTTGCACGTTTAATTGTGGGGTTACATTGTGGATTTGAGATATTTGCAAATGATTTATATATGTGATTCTGATACGCTTGTTGGGTTGCAATTTCTTTGTAGAAATCATACTTCTAGTTAAGCATTCATATGGAGGAAACGATAATCTGTGCAGTTTCCGCAATAATTTGTTCATTTCTTTATTTGGTAAGAAACCAGGATGTATATTATTTGTCAATCATTTTAAGCGGGCTGCTTTGCTTTATATTGTATTTTTTAAAATCTTTAATACCATTTGTATTCATTCATCATCTCTAGGTAAAGATTGTCCTGGCTATCTAGATGATCACTTGTTTGGAATTAAGGCTCTCCTTAACCTTTATATCCAAGCTTGGAAACTGCCAAGACATTCTTAAGGCAAGTATAAGTAAACTGCAGTTCTTTTTGTCTATTGGAACTTGATTTACTAATATGTGAATTCCATCATGATGGTTTTGATATTGACTTCTTGTTCTTGTTTCTTTCTTATGTTTACAGTAGGTTCACTAATATTGCTGAAGAAGATTTCAAAGTAAGCCCCATCTCCTTTTATCCTATCGGGGTCCAAAACCAGCTTGGAGTCTCCCATTTACTAATTCTATGTTGTTGATGTAGCTTGCCTGATGTAGAATCTCTTTCAAGTGAAAGGCCACTTACAAAACTAATGAAAGGAACAAAGTATATTCTCTATTGCTATCATCTTTCTAGGGATCAACTCAATCTAGTAAAAATTCTAGTTGATGAAGCAACTGAGCTTTTCATCTCAGGTAGTACATTTGAAGGGTCGAGGCAGAAAAGATTACTTATTGAATCCAACAAACTTTTTCTTTTGCCGTACACATTAGATGCTATAAATTTTTTTGAAAAGCACTTATTGGAAGTAGAATCAGGGTGACTCAGTATATATTGAGTAGGATTTCTTGTTGTCTTGTAAATCTTGCGATTGCTTTAGGAACACAATAAGTAAGTGGAATTCGGTTGTTATTATTCTTTTCTCTTAGATTTGATAAGCTTGCTTTCTTGGGTTTTATAATTTTCATTAAGTAGTGTGTGTTTATAAGTTTACAAGTATTTTCATTCATATTTATGCGTTTCTAAACGAAAATGGTTTCTGTTAAACTTTTCTCTTGCTTGGATTATTTAGCAACATGCTTCTTGACTTACCATACACTTTCTTCTTCATTTTAAGGTACACAAAAGGTGTGTGTTTTGATTTGATTTGTTACATATAGGGAAGGAATGGTATAATTGAAATATATATGGTATGTATATAAGGCATGGAGAAAGGAAGAAGAAAAGAAGGGGAAGTAGATGCAATTTTGATGTTGATGAAATAAAAAGGCAATGAGTTTAAAAAAAAAAGCCCTTAAGGTTAAGTTCACAAATTGCAGAGATGTGTCTTCCATCAAGTAATAGTTGCTTGTTCTTGGAATTGGGTTTGGCTGAATTCTTGTTTTTGGGGTAGAAGTGGAATGAATGACTTGACCCTTATATTGACTTGGTCCTTGTGATAAGCAAGGCTTTCAATGGCTTCTCAAGTTGTTATGTTGGTATGTGTTATTGATGTAGGTCTTGAATGATTGAAATCTTCTTGTTGAATGGGTTGTAAATACTTCTCTAGCGAAATCTTCCAAATCATTTGTATGGTTATTGAAATCATCGGGAAACTTTCTTTCAAATTCTAGTGTTTGTATCAGTACTCTTAGCTATTTGAGTATTTACCTAATAAGTTGAAGTGGATTGAGTACTTTGTATTTGATGTTCAATGGTTTTTGCCTAGAAGTTTTGTTGTGAAAGGCCAACTTGTTGGACTAGTTGTGAAGGGTGTATTCAGCAAATATCTAAGGATTATATTTGAGCTAAGTTATATTGCTTCTAGTACCTTGTTTGCCACAGATTATTTAAGCAGGAAGTGTATTGAATCATTTTTTCTTGTCTTTTAGAATTGTAAAATGTTGAAGCATATAGAAAGTTTCAATTACTTATTCTTTTTCTTCTTTACCTTTGCACCTTCAATGAGTGGCAACCTGCACATAACAATCTTTGTTCAATGAAAGTGCAGTTAAATGTTGCCTTTCCATAGCTCCCGAGCTCAAATTTCACAAATTCTTATGTGGGGTAACACTATATAATGGCAACAAATGTGTGTGCACTTTTTTTTGGAGGGGGAGTTATATGTACAAGGTTTTAGTTTGTATTTTTTATTAAAAGTAAGTTCTCGCCTCTTTTTTTGATACACCAATAAAAGTTGTTTATGTATCTAACAAAATTTTAATTTTGCTATGTAATCCTTATGAGTTTTGGTAATTTGTTGGTTACCTTGGTTTTAGAGTTAAATTATCATCCAATTCCTCTTTTGTGACTTATTATTAGGGATTTGTGAAAGCAATTAAGATTTTATTTTGTGCATGTATAGGTAAAAGTATTGATTTGCACATGCATAAGCAACAAATAATATATATTTTTTTAATTTTTTCAATGATAAAATGATGACAGACATTTAATATCGGACAATTACTGACAAAAAGTAGGTGAAAAACAAACATTGAATATAATGTTCAATGTCGGTTGAAAATCAATATTAAAAACAGTATTCATTATCGATTGAAAACTGACATTGAAGATAACTAACATTGAAATCTTGGTAATGTATAATGTCAGTTTAAAACCAACATTAAAGACAGCTGACATTAAAGATCTTTTATAACACAATCTTCAACGTAGTTTTCAACCGATATTGTACCCCTATAATCTTAGTTTTAAATCGACAATAAAGCCCAGTTTTGTAGTAGTTTCAATATGTTCTTCAATGAGTTTACAGAATTATGCTCCACCTAAAACTGTTACCGCAACAATGATCTCATCTTCTCTTTACCCTCAGATGAATAACCACTCACCTGATGTCTTTAACAACTCTACAATAATGGCTGCTTTTTCAGAACCTGCTTTTGAGAAGGTCTGCTTAATTTCACAAAAGTAATTCACGTACAATCCTACAACTTCTTCACTAAACTTTTTCAAACAAGAATGCTCTAACTCAAAGGGTATAGACGGCTAATCTAAAATACCCCAAAAAGCCAAATAAATATATCCTATTCATAAGGTCAACATGCCATAACCAGCAGCAACAAAGAAGGAAAAATCTTCCAGTAGATCATCACCGATAAGGAAAGGATCTTACTAAAATTAGAGACAAAGAACCCAACTAAACCTAATTAATTATAAAAATGATTAAGTATTATACTATAATTACTAACTATGACATTCATTAAACATATTAATTTATTAATTTTAATGAGAAATTACTCAAATTTAAAATATTTATTATTAAAATTATTACTTATTCTTAGATAATTATTTTTTATCAATATATTGAATGATTTATTGTTTAATTAATTAATATATTACCGTTACATAGAGTTGTCATGTTTAATTTCATAAATTAAATACAAATATTATTTTTGTTCATAAAATTCTGATAGCAAATAAATAAATAAGTAGCGAAAACAGCCCTCTTGCATAAATTGAAACATTTTTTATCCATGAGTTGAAAGTGTCGTCGTCCAATGAGTAAAATTAAGACAGGAAAAATATATGAAATACTAATATAAAGGAAATCAATATAAAAACACTCCCTTCACCAACCTTTTATTGATCATTTCTACCCTTTATTTAAGATTGTCCTAAAAGGCAACCTAGTAATACCAAACCCTCCCACACAATCCCTCCCACAAACATAGACATATAACTCAACATAATAGAGAAAGAGCACACATACACATAGTTTTTCACATATATCATTAATTAGGGTTTAGGATTTCAGGTTTTCAGTCTGAAATTGGTAATCAAACTTCATAAAACCAGTGAAAATCCCATCTTCATAGTGATTGGTCACTTTCCCACCATCTTGGAGAGTGTCATGAAGATTATAGGAGAAAGGAACATTATAGGATGCTTCTGTTATAATAGCAACATATTTCACTTTGACATTGCACCAACTTGAATTGTTTCCTTAACGTCTTCAAAACAATTCTCCACCTCAGTTTTATCCCACATGTTCTCATTACTATCCTCAACTGAAAACCCAACCTTCCCTATAATTGGAACTTTTGCAGCGAATCCGGTCGTGACACCTGTAATCTTCGAGACAGAGGAACTCCAAGTTCTTTCCTTTTTCTTTTGGTATTGGAATACGATTATTACTTGAATATCAAATTCAGTGTTGTTAATGTCAATTCCTTCACAAATAGTGACGTTATTCTTACCATAAACTCTAGCATCGTTGAGCTTATACTCAATAACTTCGATGCTTTTAGCAATGGCCACATCTGTTACTTGAAGCCGGGCAGTACTGTCGTTAAGATTCAAAGTGATAGCGGTAAGAAGATTAATATAATTCCCTGTTGTTGTGTACCTGTAGGAACAAACTGAAAGATTGGGTGTTATGAAACCATTCTCTTTTGGGATAGGACAGATTACTAACTTGCGAATGCAATACATTCCATTATAAAACTCAAGAAACAATACCCGGCTGTGATTTTCTAAATTTTAAAAAATAAATTAATTTGAACAATATTGCATGCATCCTAGACTGTATTTGTTTTTTACCATGCGCATTCCAACCACACACAACAAAAAAACAAAAGTATTAAAGAAAAAAATCGGGAAAGAATAGTTTGTCATATAACAAAATATGATTGGACAATTTGATGAACTGTACAAAAATAAATGCAAAGTCGAACGAATTGGCTATCAATTCTGAGAGGCCAATATAAAGCATTGGGATCATCTTGTCGGACATGGGTTGATTCCGAGTTGATGATCCAATGATTGGATCCACAAATCCAATACTTATTGGTATCAAAATGCTTTACAAAAATGTATTCCACATAATTAGGAGCAGAAAATTGGAGATAATTGTCACCTAATGGTTTGAGATGTTTGCCATTGTTGCTCTTAAAAGCTGTGTATTTTGGAAGGTTAAGCTCCTTGATTAGTCCAATTCTGATATCCAAAAAAAATCCTTTCTGTTTATCATTTTTAAAGTTTGGTTGCTTGATTAAGCTCAATATTTTCTAAACACTCTGGAATACTTCGAATCCTCGTAAGTAAACTAATTTTAACCTCATAAATTATTTTGAACTAGCAGATTTATAAGAGGATGATCGAGGACAACTATCTCCAATAGTATGAGGTCTTTTGGGGTGAATCGAAAAGCAAACTCATGAGAGTGTATGTCTAAAGTGGCACTGAGATGTAGTGGAGTCTCGGAAGTAATCATGGTGTGGTTGACTATTTCATTCCCCGTCTCCATCATATTTCTCACGGGATCAGGATGTGGATTCTCTATGAGAAATTCGTGGGGATCAGGTTCCCGTGAAAAATCTTTCCTGTTTGATATTTCATAAAAAAATAAATTAACATAAATCACAATTATGAAAAAGTTTTAATTAAATGGTTCTATGATATAATTAGTTCCACATGAATAATTAAAATTTAAAGAAAAATTACTCAAAATTTTCAAATTGAAGGAAGAAATTATCTATCAAATTATTCATATACATAATCTAAATTTATTAGAATTCAAACATATCTTCTTTTACATTAATTTAAACATATTCATTATTTTGACCATTAAACAATAAATCTTGAAAGTTAAATAAATATTTATATAGTAAAAATAAATAACATAATATTAAATTATCATAACAAATATAATAAATAAGCCTAACAAGGCGAGGATAGGGATTTCTCATCTTCTTCCTCATTGAGCTTTCGAAAAAAAAAATTTACTACTATCTCTCCGCCTAATCGGGAAATTCTCATCTGCTCGGGGGAGTTGGAGAAAGTGGACATCTTACTACTAATGCATGGGATGGAGTATTTTTTTAATGTGCAAATCCCTAATTTTCAGTGGTTTGTTGTATTTTTAAATATCAAATTTTCTTTTTATCTTTTTTTTAATTAGATTTTTCGTTATGGTTTTTGAATTATAGTTTTTTTAGTGTATCATTATTATATCATATTTTTATTTAAACCAAAAATCCATAATTGAAAAATAGAAAAAAATAAACATTTGAAAAAAATAAAAAATAGCCAAACATGAATTCACAATAATTATACTGACTTTCCACATCTGCCCTCACAGTCATACCATGTTTCCGTCTTTGTCCTTAGATATTATTCACGTGCATTGCACTCATTATATTTTATAGATCGTATATTCTAGATAGTTTTAAGAGATTTTTATAAATAGAAAAAAATTCAAAAATATTTACACTTTATAGCAAAAAAGACGTAAAGATATTGATAAATATAGCAATGATTTTCTAAAGTTTTAAATATAACAAAAAATTTAAACTTAATTCCCATTTTTTTTATTTTACGATTTTATCCTCATTTGTGTATCAACAGGTATATTAGATATATTTTATATTTTGATATATCGGTCAAGTAATATACATTTTATGTTTGGTAATCAATCAATTCATATACTTTATTTAAAGAATATAATTTATACTATTGGTAAGATCATGATTTTAATTGTGCTATGGATGACGTTGTTTGTTTGATTATGATAAATATTATTTTATTAGTTTTCATGTTGACATAGAATTATTTTCATTCGATTAGTTCACTTTTTATGTTCATGGTAAATGCTAAATGCATTAATTTTTTTCAAGTGATATAACAAATATAAATTATATCGGTTGATCTGTTTTAATTTCAAATTTTTTATATGATTTTAATGGTATATGACATATCACTTGTACATCAAATATTTCATATTTCATACATTAATTAATTTATATATCTGGCTTATAGAAAAAAATATATATATAAATGATATTGTTGATATACCAAATATAAAGTATATCATTTAAAATTATACTTAAAGTTTAACATTGACATTTCAATGGTATACTAGTACTAATTCAAAATGAATTACAAGTAGATCATTATTATATCAATGATATATCATAATGAGCTGAAAATGCAAGTATTTGGTGTATTAATAATTTATCAACACTCGTTCAAAATTCATTTAAATTTTAACATAGATGAATCAATAGTATATCAGTAGTGATTAAATATTCATTTCATGTACATTGTTAGTGTATCAAGAGTATATCACTCATGATCTAAATCCATTATAAGTATTGTATTGGTATATTAGTAGTATATTAATACTCATTAAAAATTCAATTTCAAGTACATATATTATTAGTGGTAGTTATAGTTAGACACTTATTCAAAGTTCATTTAAAGTACAAATTAGTTTATCAATGTTAAAAAGAAAAAAGAAAAAAGAAAAAAAATTTAATGTTAAGTGTATTATTAGTGTATCAATAATATATCAACATTTCTTCTAAATAAAACTTTAAGTATAACATTGGTGCATTAATATCATATCAACATTAACACAAAATCCATTTCAAGTATAAAACATTAATACATCATTGGTATATTAGTACTTAAAAAAATATTTGTTCAAGTATATCAATTATATATCGACATACATGTTCAAAATTCAATTTCAAGTGTAACATTGGTGTATCGATAGTTTATCAACAATTATTCGAAATGGTTACTAACATAACAAATTAACCATCATAAATTGAATATAATGTATTAAAAAATAATATTGACGAATAAGTATTAAAATTAAGTGCGAATAATAGTAAATGAACAAGTACTTCTTGATTGATAATTATGGTTTATGAATGATAAATTTGGTATATCCATTATATAACTTACATACTTTATGTTTGGTATTTTGACAAACATACCAAAATAAAGTATATCATATGATTGATATACCATATATAAAATATATAAGATATACTACTAATATACATGTTGATACACGAATAGGTAAATTTGAAATAATAAATATGGTAATCTGTTTTTAAGTTTTTTTTTTGGGTATATTTGCAATGTCTTTTGAAAAATCATGGCTAAATTTGTAAATTTAATATATTTTTTTTGTCATTCTTGCAAGTGCGTCTAATTTTTAATCTAATCCCTTCATTTCCCGATAAGTTCAAATATATGAGTTTGTTGTGTTTAAATATAAAGTCTCATTTAGATTCATGAACAATTACCTTTTATGTCCACTAAAATGAGCATAGCATGGCTCAACTAACATAGTATTAGTTAAAAGTTCAATTTTCTCATCCTATATCTTTTTAAAAGAAAAAAAATCTTTTTATGCCAACTAAAATGAACATAGCATATCTCAACTTACATAATATTAGTCAGAAGTTCAATTTTTTCATCCGTATCTTTTTAAAAGAAAAAAAAAAATCCTTTTGCGTTCTTCCATCATTAAAAAAAAAAAATCTTTCTACGTTCTTCCATCATTCTTATGTGCCAACTAGGTTCCCTGAAATTTCATTTTCCATCTTTTCACGTTAACATTCATATGATGTGTGTGGATTGTATTCAAAGGGAAATATCTTTTCATATATATTATTTAGCTTTTGATTTGAAGCTTACAAAATGCAAAAATTGTATCGAATAAATCCATTTTAAAAATCCAAAATGGCAAATGACCCAAATTTTGAAGAAGAAAAAGTCAAAGGATCCTTTACTGATGTCATAATCACATAAAATTATAATATTGTTCTTGCTTTCTTGCTTTCTTGATTATTTTTCTTTTTCCTTTCTTCTCCACGCTGCTGAGGTTTTCTTTTCTTTTCTTTTTCTTCTTTTTCTTCTTTTTCTTTTTTCCTCTTCCTTTCTCCCTCTCTTTTATTCTTCCGCTGCATCTTCTTTTTCTCCGACTTCTTCTCCTCTACACATCTTCTTCTTCTCCTCTACACATCTTCTTTTTCTCCAGTACGACAGGTTCACACAAGTAGCTTTGACGTGATCAACCCCAATAAACAAGAGCGAGAGTGAGAGAGAGGAGTAATTTTGTTGAGTAAAGAAAGAAAGAGCAAAACCAACGAGACCAAGACCAGTGAGAGGAGGAAGAAGACAACCCATTATTGCATGAATGTTCGCAAATAGATCATCAACAAGAGAGCGAGACCGAGACCAAGAGCAAGATGCTTTGCTACGTGCGCATCGAGTATGTTTTGATAATTTCACCCGAATTTGACGTCAACAAAATGTCATTCAACAATTTTTTTCAAAAATTGGATCATTTGACATTTTTTACAAAAATTTTTGGGTCATTCATACAAACTTCCCTTACAAAACTTGGTGAACACCACAAAGCATAATGAAGTGAGTCCCACATTTTCTTGTTCCTATTGATTGTTTATGTTTTTAAGATATGTTAAAAGACCAAGTCCATAATTGTACGATTGAAAGTACAAAGACTAAAATAAAACAAAACCTAAAATATATGAACCAAAATAGTATTTAAAAAAAAAAACTTAGTTAAAAGCTTGAGCATTCTATAAATTCCGGTTGAATCGGTGATAGCCCTCAGCCAAAGCAAACAAATAAT
The DNA here is from genome assembly GCF_027475165.1 of Benincasa hispida. Lineage (NCBI taxonomy): Eukaryota > Viridiplantae > Streptophyta > Magnoliopsida > Cucurbitales > Cucurbitaceae > Benincasa > Benincasa hispida. Next base: position 82,405,395 of record NC_143489.1, on the reverse strand, counting down.
GCACAGCCTTATTTGGAGATTCCTCACAAAATTGCACTAAATTTAAGTACAAAGACTAAAATAAAACAAAATTTAGAATATATGAACCAAAATGGTATTTTAAAAAAAAATACTTAGTTAAAAGCTCGAGCATTCTATAAATTCCGGTTGAATCGGTGATAGCCCTCAGCCAAAGCAAACAAATAATGCACAGCCTAATTTGGAGATTCCTCACAAAATTGCACTAAATTTGAGTGAATGTACGTTAGAGATAGTTCAACAGTTCAGTTTGATTCCTTGAGCTGAATAATGGCATCAAAAAAGAATTTTTCATCTGGTTCAAATTGATCTTCAAGATCCTCATAGCTTTGCTCTATTCTCAAGTCCTTACCCACTTTTAGAGCTTCCTGCTACAAAGGTGAAATTTTCCAGGAAAGCAAAGGAGATTAGAGAAAAACATTAAGATATGGAATGCCCCAACATGGTGAAATGTTCTTTGTAATCAATTTGTAGCAACAGTATCACACTATCATTTTATGGGATGTTTGGGAATGATTCTAAAATGATTATAATCACTATGACATTTTTAATCATACATGCTTTGAATCAATCAAAACCAATCATGATGACATGAAAATTGAATTTAAAAGCATAAAGTTAAATATTAAATTAATTTTGAGTGATGAAAGATGTGTTTCAAGGTGATTTTAAACATGAAAAGGTGATTTTATCAATTTTAAAATCATTCTCAAACATGTCCTAGTAAGAATATTTCCAAGGCTAAGAAAATGAATTCAACTCTAGTTATTTTATAATAGGAAGAATATCAGAAAAGTCAACGAGGTTCTATTTCATTATATTTCAGTCATGACTCTACTCAGTTAGTATAGTAGTTGCATTGATATATGATGTCATTTTCGGTCTCTCTTCCAATTTTTATATGAAAATCTAAAAAGTCTTATAATAATCAATAAATCACAATAGAAAAAAGGAAAGGTTTTTTTATTGCTTTGAAATCTTTTATACTACCTCCAATGTTGAGATTGAACTCTACTATGGATCAAGATAGTCAATCTGAACATTTGGACAAGACTATTATGAATTCTGACCATGTTCTTTATAAGGTCTTCTCCTATTTCTTATGTATCCATTTATATTTATATCTATGTGTAGAAATTAAAAAATATCAACCATGAAGTAAAAACATTTTCACTATTCACTGTAGATTGCAGGAGGTTCCACTCTGTATGTTAAAACAATTTCCAGCCTTGAGTTAATCCATCATTTAGAACAGGGCAAAACATGCAAATGGATTCGGATTAATGAAGATTACAAAAATCCCAGCTCAAAATCAGAATATGAAAAGGCCAATTATATCTTTACCTTTTCCACATATGCAGCAACAGTAGAGTTGATAACTTCCTCAATAACTTGTTTGTAAACCTTAGAAGGTCCCAGTATCTCTAATAGAATGTCTCGAGGTATCTGTTGAGAACAAATGATGAACTTATCAGTAATTCAACTTCTGCTATCTTCCCTATTAAGATTGTCAGTAGTTACTTCCTGAAAATCAAGAGGTTGAAAGGAAAGAGAACTAACGTTTGGCGTCTTTCCTGATATTCAATGCAGAGCACCATTGTTCAAGTCCAATGAAATAAATTGGAAAGGAAAAGAAAAAAAGAAAACAATGTGAGAAACAAATTAAAGGAAGCGGTTCTCTGGTTGTTAAGGGGTCGTTTAGTAACATTTCCATCTCTCTAAGATGAAGACAACACGATCACCTATAACCTTAAACATGCGTATTCACAACAACTCGCCAGATATCAATGGTGCCAGCAACATTGTTCTGATGGTTTTGAGAAAATGAAAATGAAGACAATGAGCACCTCAAATAAGAAAAATGGCTCTGGATATTACCTCCTTTCACTCTTCTAAAACCTGGAATAGGCTGGGCCTCAGCAACCATTTTGTCAAACACGTTGTTGAAAATTGCTCGAGTTTTGGCTCCAGACACCTCAACACGAATCTGGTTGCAAACTCCAAAAAAAAAAAATTTTTTAAAAAAAAACTATGGTAATAATAAGAGTTCCTAAATTTGCATAAAATTGTTGTGCATAATATAACAAAGGTTTAAATCCAACTTTAAACCTGAATTTTCGTACTCATTTTGGACTCTAGACATTCAAATATTCTATTTCAATCCCTAAAATGGGTATATCTCTTACTTACATACCAGAAGAGTGATTTCTGTGGTGGACTGGTTGATTGGCCACTAGTAGGTTCAATTATGGATTTCGAAATGAAGTAATTTTTTTTAATGACTAATGAATTATTGATGGGAAGGACTAGAATAGCTTTTAGGGACTAAATAGAATTTCTAAAAGTGAAGTAACTAAAACATAATATTTGAAAGTTTAGGCTAAAAAAAAAAACTATAAATTGAAAATCCAAATAGGATTTAAACGAACAAAAGAAATCCGAGGGTTATAGACCCAAGGAATCTGAGAATAAAAAACTCACCCTGCTTCATACCTTTAGTTCTTTATTCTCGGTTGTATTAGTAGCATTAGTGACGGAAAAGTCTTCAAACTGAGAAGAAGAAACACTCACGTCTTCTGCTCACAATAAAATTAGAAGTTTTATCCAACATAGTCCTTATACAAATGGAAAATTTTGAAATTACTCTTGGAACAGAAGGAAGTGTATTATAACCTGATAACACAGCACAAGCAGCTGGAAGATATCTGTTATTTTTACTGTTGAGTGAACAAATTATTTTTAGAATTAGGAACATAGTCAACTCCTACTTGTCTTTCAAAACCATACAAATGATTATGGCTACACATGTCAGTTGGGCAGTTGAAATGGTGTACATGCAATCTCAATTAGATGAAGCGGCAACAAACGATGTTAATATGTCTTTTTAAACAATCGAAATATTTCCAAATAAAAATCTAACCATCATGCCGATGGTGTTAATGATTTATTGTTGGGTTCATTCATCTCAAAGTATTAATAATATACTAAAAATACCAATAAGTCTGCAATAACTTATTTGCTTAAATGTTTTAGCCTAGAAGCATATGGTTTTTAATTCAAACCATGAGTACTATTTCCTCCCTAATTAATACTAATAACTCACTCACTGGATTGCATACTAATTTCTGAATCCATAAAATGTTCAAAGGAAAATACCTTTCTAGTTCCTGTTTTCAGTAATAGGTGTGTTTGACTCTAAAGTTCTGAAATATACTCTTTTTAATCCTCGAATTTTTAAGAATAGTTGTTTGAAGTAATATTTTTAACGAATTTGATGAACAGCCTTGAAGAGAAACAATTACCCCACTCACAAGACTATAGAATTTGGTCCTTAGACTCCTCCGGCAAATACTCAGTGAAGTCCTTGTCAAAACACTTGCCACCTTGCAAAGGAAATTTTCCAGGCCCAATGGAAATCAAAGAGTCCCAAAAGGATCAATATCCTCGTTTGGATTCTGTTGAATGGTTCTTTCAATTGTTAGGCCTCACTACAGAACAAGCTTCAAGCACATTACATTTCACCTTCCATCTGCCCTCTATGCCTGACAAACAGTGAGGATTTGCAACACTTATTTTTTTATTGTTCTTATTCTAGACACTGCTGGCAGAAACTATTTTCACTTTTTAACCTTCATTGGCTTCCAATCAATACAGCTCGGGATCACTTGCTTCAAATCTTGGTTGGATCTCTCATGTCTTATAAAGCTCAATTATTATGGTCAAATGCTGTCAAGGCCTTGCTCTCATAAATTTGGTTTGAATGAAATCAGAGGGGTTTTCATGAAAAATCTACAGTTTGGTCAGATCGCTTTGGCTCAACTCACCTCTTAGCCTCCACATGGTGCTCTCAATCCAAAGTCTTCAAAGATTACTCCACACAAGATATTTATTTAAATTAGAATGCTTTCATCTCTCCAATTTAATTATGTTTTGACTATTTATCCATTAGTTGACTTTGTCCCTTGTATTTGTAACTATTGGGAACTTGCAGTCTCCTCATTGGTGAATTTTATAGTGGTTTTCTATTGGGACATGATGATGGCGCTAGGGATGTGTCAACCTAGTTGAGATATTCTGATGTACCCTGTTGATCCCCTCTTTCTATAATTACTTTGGCTTATTAAGTTTCATTGTATTTTGAGCATTAGACTTTTTTCATTTCATCATTGAAAAATTTTGTTTCTGTTTCAAAAAATATATTTATATCTTTAATACTTTAAATGATGATACGACATTTTTAATTAAATGAAAATAAAATAAAATAAATTTCTTCTTTCTCTTCCCATTCTCTCTCCTCTCTCTCCTCCTCATCTCTCCTTCTACCTTCTTCTTTCTCCCCTTCTCCCTTATCTTCTTTTTTTTTTAATGATTTAACCTTTTGTGCTCAATATGAGACTATGTGGTATGAGGGCATCCCATTCCCTTTCCATATGACCCAAGAGCCCAACCGATATTCCATTTGGAGATCGGCCGACATGTAGCTTAGAAAATACTAAATGACATTTTTTCAACATGTTTCTTGATGATAAGAATGAATTTCATTTCTATATGACATAACACTATCTCTAATCTCTACATTTGAACACAGAACCAAACATGTCATTTTCATCAACTTCAAGTCAGGCAATGGCATTTCAAAATTGCTTTCTTCTCCCTATAAATGAATTGTGGCAGCTTGAACTATCAAATTAAATGTGAATCGAAGTTATTTCATGGTGAATTCAAGCTTGTGTTTGTGTGTTATTGTTCATCTTTTTAACTGTTGGGTCTGTTTACAACCAGGATCAGAAGCTGCAACATCATGTGCCTCTGTTTTGGGGGATTTCATAGTTGATACCAGAAACAACAACTACGAACGATCAATCAGCTTCATCATGTGCTGCTGTTTGTTTTTGGGGATTCCATGGTTGGCATTCAATATTTTAATTCTATTTTAGTATGTTCCTGGTTATTGTGGCCCTTTTTGTAGTTTCATTTAGATGAAAGTTGGTTCTTTCATCCACAAAAGAAAAATTATATCCAAAAATGTAGTGATCGTCTTGATGGTGAATTGGTGATTTCAGATGATACTACACGTTAACTTCCTGTTTTTAGTGACTAAATGACAAGACGGGATTTGAAGCATCCAATTGAGGAAAAATGAAGCAGATAATGAGCATTTATACGTACATGCAGATTAGATGTCAAAATTTTCCAGTAAAGCTAGTCTATTATGAGTTTATATGTTTTGTAAACTTCGAAGGTTAGCCAATCAGCTTCATCATATGAAAGAAAAGTTCAGAGAATCAATTAGATGCTAAAGTCTTCTAATTTGGGACACAATCATTCATAATTTGGCTTATTATAAGAAACATAATTTGGTCAAATTAAATGGAAATTACCTCAAAGAAAATTTTCTGCTACCGTATCCCATTTGACTGGGAAAAGACACATTTATGCAGGTGACTTTTGGAGTAAAGTAATCTGCTGTCTGCTTATGATATATAACCTACAATTAAGAAAGAAGGTTGAATAAGAATGAATAAACTTCAGATGAATATAAACAGAGACACCGTCATCAGAAACAGTAGAAAATGAAAGAGAATCTAAGATCATACAAACCAACCATTCAAAAAATTAATAAAAATATAAAACTACCTCATGCGCAAACAAACGAGCATAACCCACAAAACATGGAACCAGACAACTGTTTGTGTATAAATGAAGCTATGTCATTACTTAGCTGACTGTACATGTCACCCATCCTAGATGTCTGAAGTCATGCTCTTTCATTGCAGTTCTTGCTTTTGAGGACATAAAAAGCATGTTTTTGGTCTTTAAGCAAAAACTTACCACACAAAATACTCCTACTTCAAGCAAATACTGCTAACTTCAATATGTCTACTTGCAAGCCAGTCAACTACCAGAAGCCAAATATCCAGTATACCAATATTAAACCACCTTTCTCGCGAAACAACATCCTTTTCCTTCATGGAGTGCCACAAAACTCCATGCAGAGCAACCTTCTTGATATTTACATGGTAGACACAATAACCAGACAAAGCCAAAATGCCAAATAAGTGGAAAATTGGGACACAACTGCTATATGCTTTCACAGATTGAATTCAAGTTATTCAACCAGAAACCTCTCTCAATGAATAAATAGTACTGATCCTCAGAACCAAAATCAATTTTCTAGGGATCAGTTGGCAGCAACTTCTAGACGGAAAAAAGAAAAAGGGAAAATGAAAAACTCACTCCCACAGCAGGAAGAAGCAAAACGGAAAAATAACGCAAGTAATTAACTACAATCAAATAAGCACAATAACATACATGGAAAACTCTCAAACTGGAAAACAAAAAAATACGCTCCCAAAAGAAAAAAAAAAAAAAAAAAAAAAAAAAAAAGAACTCCACAAAAATTATCAACAGGTAGAATTCTCCTCCGACTCCAATTACAAGAAAAAAAAAAACTTTCACTTTAATACCGTTGAAACCCTCCTTGCCCCCTCGCAAAGGAAACAACAGACAAAGGGTGTTTCGAACATTCAGTTGAGTTATAAAGTTTGTGTTAATATGTTGGAAGTTAGAAAGTCTGTATTTGAGGTGTAGAATTATGAAGATGGAATCTCTTAATAAATGTGCAAAAGAGAGAGATTAAATTTCTCGATAGATAAAAAATGAACACTATTAAAATCGATGGAATTGAGTAATTTAACACCCAAAAGAAATTTAACTAGAGTTATTATAATATATCAAAACTTAAAATATTTTCAACTAAGACGAGTAAGTATACCATTTCATAACATTTGAAATCCATCACTTTATATGACCATTCCCATGTGGGATTTTTTCCTCTTCTAATATTTCCCCCAGAAAACCAACAGCTATGTTAGCACAAATTGTACTGAGCCGATACACAATATTTAGTGTTATTCCTTGCTACCTCTGTTCTCCCCTGCTCACTCAATATAGCTCAATAATATACACAAAAATTCCATGGATTAAGGATTGAATACGGAATATTATTCTCTGAAAGTTGACCGAAAAAGGTAAGAGAAACACAAATTGAGCCGGAGTGAAGGGATGATTTACCTTGGGATTTGTAGTAAGAAAGAAGTTCGTAGCGGCTATTTGCATTCTTTCTCGTCGCACTTATCCACTTCACCGAACTGAACCTGCGTTTCTTTTAGACAGTGATTTTCTGTTCCACCAGAAACAATGCCCAGTTTTAATTCTTACTTCAATATTTTCTTCTTTTTTTATTATTTTTTTTCAAAAGATAAATTTTTGTCCCTAAACTTCTACCAATATAACCATTTAACTCGGGTTGTTCAATAACAATTTAGCTCTTAAGGGTTGTTTTGAGCACAGATTCGAGACGTGTTTAAGGTGCAGAATTATTTAGTTTGAATTCATATATATGTGTTTATGACGCAGAGTTCATATATCAAGATATTTGATGCAGTTTTTTTTAACTTTTTTATTCAATAATATGTTTGTATAATTACTATTTTTGTTTTGAAATTTTTGTATTCAATCATTCTATCCATTTTTGTTTAAATAAAATATAGATTGCAATTTTTTCTTTTAATTTTTAAAATTTTTCTTTCTTTCTTTCTTTCTGTTTTGGACAATGAACAACAATTAACTCATTACATTTCTTGTAGAAATATGTTTAAATAAAATGATAAACCAAAGTAAAATCAAAATTTTTCATTCTAGCTAATTTTTCTTAATGAATTTTATTATCATCTTCTTCTTTTTCTTCTTCTTCATATTGTTGCTCTATATTTTTACTATGTCATGAATTTATTTAATTAAATCTTCCCCATCATTGTAACAACCAATGAAATGTCACCACATTTCTTCAATAATTTTACTTTCATTTCCTCTAAATTTACTGGAGTTTTTAGTTAGAGGTGGTTTCGGAGCTTGAAGTTGGTTGCATGAATGTGTATTGAAGTTGGTTGTCGAAGTTTATCATCGAAGGTGGTTTTCAAATCCCAAAATTGGTCAGGTGAAAGTGGTCGTCAAATTTGACCATCAAATATGATTTTTGCTGGAGATTGTAGTCAGAGGTGACTATCGGAGACCATAGTCGCATGAAGGTGGTATTAGAGTTGGTTGTTAAAGTTTGTTGTCGAAGGTGGTTGTCAAAGCCCGGAGTTGGTTGTCAGAGTTGCTCGCTCAAAGGTGATCATCAAAGGTGATTTTCATCGGAGTTTGTAGTCAGAGTTTATTATCGGAGCTAATTGGTCATCAGAGTTGGTAGCGTGAAGGTGGTCGTTGAATTTGGATCACCAGAGGTGGTTGTCGAAGGTCAGAATTAGTTTCTGAAGTTGGTCATGCGAAGGTTGTCAGATCTTGGAGTTGGTCGCTGGAGCTGTCATCGGAAGTGGTTGTCGGAGTCCAGATTTCGTCGCCAAAATTGTCATCGAGTTGGTTGTCGGAGCCCAAAATTGGTCGTTGGAGTTTTCATTGGAGGTGGTTGTCAAAGCCCTGAATTAGTTCTCGAAGTGTGAGAGTAGCCGATGGGTTGAGCTATTGAAGACATGGGAAGAAAGGAGGGTTGGGGTGAGTTGGTAAAATATACCAACTCAACTCTACCAATATTTAAAGTTGGTGGGCCAAACAATGAGTTGGATATTATACCTACTTAACGCAACTCGTGTTGGTGAGCCAAACACCCCCTTAAATTTTAATCGTAATGATTTAGTTCTATATTTTTTTTTTACTACATTTAGTCCCTATATTTATAACTTTATAACAATTCAGTACTTTTTAGTAAGTAATAATTTATATATGTATTTTAAAATCTATAACGATTTAGTTCCTACTATAAAAATTTTCATCAAAACTAAGTGTCAATTTTTACAATTTAATCTTTATACGTTATAAATAAATTTGATTTCCTATCGGTTTATCAATCTCTACATATAAGACATTTTATTGAATATTTTCTAGGAAAAAAAAAAGAAAAATTCTTATAAATAGAAAAATCTCAAAAATATTTATGATAACGTAAATATTTAAATCTATATTGAATAGATTTAACCCTAGGATCATTGTACTAAATTGTCAAGAATAAATAACATACTGAATATCATTGTGATTGATAATAGCTTCAAGATAACGATGGCTTTAAGATGACTATAGTCGTCTTCAACCAAAACTTTGAATGCCCTTAGTGGGATCTCTTTCTATATGAGATTTAAGAAAGACTGAGCGCTTATTGTTTTGGTATATTGGGGACCATAGTTCAATTAAGGTTAAGAAAGACTGAGCGCTTATTCTTTATATACTAGTTCAATTAAGGTTACCATTAAACTTTAATTGACTAGGAATGGGCTTCTACCCATTAAGTCCATACTACATTAGGAATCTAGGGTTTTAATTAATTAGATCACATAATATGACCCAATCCAATAAAGTAATCCAATGTAATAAATTATTAATCTACATACATAGCCCATACTTTAATTAAACATATTATTATTTAAATATATCTAACAATCTCCCACTTGGGGTATGTCTGTGTACCTGATATAATTAAATCACATAAACGTCAAGCACACATAAATAGGTTATTTCAATAATAGAATTCCCCTTTAGTTCAATCTGGTCCATCTCCTATATTAGCACGGAATCAAGGCGGCTTTTGTCACTACCCTTGTAACTAAACCTTCCTTGATCACCAATTCTAATACATTCAATGACATAGATCAAGTGTGGATGGATAGCATAGAAACTACATGCAAAGTGATCTAGATCATGCCTGTTTTGAACTGGTCCAAATTCTTAGTGAGATCATTCTTATAACTTTATGCAAAATTGCATGCATGATAAATAAGTTCAAATAATAAAACTTACACCATCAACTTTATTCTATATAAAAAATAAACAAAATAAGGTCAAAGAATATCCTCAATAACAAACTTCTACTAAATCATAGAATCAGAAAAGTGACTAACACCCATGTGAGCAACATGCTCATGAAAAACTTTTAGGTGGTAAACCTTTAGTCAATGGATCTACCATCATGAAGTTTGTTCCTATGTGTTCTATCAAAATTCGATCATTCTGAACTCTTTTTTTAACAATCAGAAACTTCATGTCTAATGTACATACTTGAGCGTACATTAGATTTCCAACAGCCGATGCATAGGGAACCTTCTACATCTCCATAGTCTCAAGTATGGTCTTGGGATATTGACCTAAATGAAATTTATCACCTTTAACGATCAGGGTATCCCTAGTGTGCAATCTTTCATGTCAAATCTACTCAAAATCTTTTCAATGTAGTTCTTTTGTGACAATCTCAAAATACCTTGAGAACAATCTCGTAGTATTTCAATCCCTAATACAAAAGAAGCATCACCAAGATCATTCATTTCAAAATTCTTTTTGAGAAATCTCTTAGTGTCATGCAGTAAACCTACATCATTACTTGATATGAATATGTCATCGAAATATAACAACAGAAAGATTGATTTACTCCCACTGAACTTGTGATATACACAATCTTCCACTATATTCACCTCAAAACCAAAGGAGTTTATCACTTCATGGAATTTGTGATACCATTTACGAGAGGTTTGCTTGAGACTGTAGATGGATTTCTTTAATTTGTACACCGTTGACTTTGAATTACTAGACACAAAGTTTTCTAGTTGTACCATATAAATCGTCTTATCAATGTTCCTATTGAGAAATAAAGCCTTTACATACATCTGGTGTAGCTTTAACTCAAAATAAGCTACCAGTGCCATGATTATTCTAAAAGAGTATTTCAATGAAACTAGAGAGAAAGACTCTTTGTGATCAATTTCTTCCTTTTGAGTAAAACCTTTTGCAACAAAACGAGCCTTATATCTTTCAATATTGCCATCTGAATCCCTTTTGGTTTTAAATATCCATTTACAACCTATGGGTTTCATTCCTGATGGGAATTCAAAAAGTTCCTAAACGTCATTGTCTTGCATGGATTTTATTTCCTCTTCCATAGCACTTATCCATTTTTTAGAGTTAGAACTTTGTAAAGCTTGTTGGAAGTTGTTAGATCATCTTCCATTACGCCTGTATCATCCTAGTGTTCTTGAAGAAACACAATATATCATTTGAAATTGCACTTCTTCTCTCTCAATTAGATCTTCATAGTAGCACTTCTTGAGGTTGTTGAGTTTGAACTTCAGGTTCAACAACGAGGACTTCAATATTGTCTTGTTCTATAATTGGTTCAATGAAGTCAGGAATTGGAGCCTGAACATCATTTATAACTATTTGAGGAAAAGAAACTAATTCCTCTTCAAAGACAACTTTCCTTATGTTATCTTCCCTTCAAACTCAACATCCTCAAGAAATCTAGCATTTTCCATCTCAAACAATGATCTAAAGTATGATCATAAAACTTGTAACCCCGAGAGTGCTCAGAAACCCAACATAGCAGCTAATAGTTCTTGAGTGTAATTTTCTTTTATTAGGCCTGTAAGGCCTAGCCTCAACTGGATAACCCCAGATGTGAAGATGCCTAATACTAGGCTTCTTTCTTAAGGGGTTTTAGCTACTGCTTTACTAGGTTACCCTATTAAGGATATATGTTGCAATCTTTAGTGCCTCACTCCAAAGGGATTCTGGTATAGAAGAATGGCTAATCGAGGATAAATTGGTTTGTTGATATGTGTTAATGATCTTGTGATGGTCTGAAGAATATACATTATGGGTTAAGCGTGCATGCGATGATCATGTGTTCCTATCACAAGTTTTCTTGCTCTCTCGCCAAGTATAACAAGATCGCAAGTTTCTCGGGATGATCCAAGGTCGAACAAGGGGACTTGCAACTGAAAGATGAATATAAAGTAATGTGTTTGAAGTGGAGAATAAAAATAAAAAGAAAGAAGTTGATTAACTATGCGCTATTCCTACTCCTAGCTAAACAGACTGAACAATTAAAGTTTGACTATGAGAATCGGTAGGGATATGGCAACTGTTAATGCATAATAAGATGCATGGAGAAGTAGGGTTGGGGAGGAGACATCGTCAAGTCCTTAAGTTTAGTCGCAAGGGTAATCTCAGCTCGACACACTATGCATCGCACACCTCTCGGTGGTCAGCCACATGCATTATATCTCTATAACGCATGGTTGATGTTGCGTTGAGCATAAAGTTATTCCTATCTCTAGGAACACTTCTTACTTTGCTTAATGAGTTCCATAACTACTTACCCTCTAGGGTAGTTGGTTATAGCTACTTATTTCTGTGAGCGATCATAGACAAACATTGTGATAGCCTCACACTAAGCAAACAGGATTGACTCATTACACTCGCACGTCACACACCTCTCAGTGGTCCACTACATGCATTATATCTCTATGACGCATGATTTAGTATACGATAACTCTTGCAATCTACACTTAGCTCATGGCGGTGAAAGAAAAAGATGATAAAGTAGAAGAAGATGATGAAAATGATATTAAAGAAAATAAAGAGATGCATTGATTACAAAGTATATATATCTATGACGCATGATTAAGTATACGATAACTCTTGCAATCTGCACTTAGCTCATAGCGGTGAAAGAAAAAGATGATAAAGTAGAAGAAGATGATGAAAATGATATTGAAGGAAATAAAGAGATGCATTAATTACAAAGTGTATTAATGCCTTAAGCCAAAACGTAATACAATACAGAGGTGAGAAGAGAGGTGGAAGGCTAGATGTAGGCAATCTCTTGCTTCTATCAGATGTGTGTCAAGGTTATTGGTGATGCAATAGATGGGCGGTGGAGTAGTCCCTCTCAAGCTCTATCTCTCGCGAAGCTCTGGTCATCAATCGGAGGAAGTTGTGGAAATGAAGAACTCTCAAAGAAAATCTTGTTCATGCTCTTGTTTGTAATCATAGGAATATGTCCAAGGTAGGGATGTTCAAATAACCCGACAACTCGAATAACCCAAACTATCCAACCCAAAATGTAAGGGTTGGGTTGGGTTAGTTTTGTTCTTGGGTTGAGTTGGGTTGTGAGTTGGCTAAAAAAAATCTAGGTTGATCCAACCCAACCCAAATTATATATATATATATATATATATATATATATATATATATATATATATATATATATATATATCTTCTTTGTTTAAAGTTTAATTTCTTTATATTGATTAATTTTTGAATTTTTAATATTTTTCTTTTAAAATTGTTATGATATTTGTCTTTGTTTAAAGTTTACAATAAATATCATAGATATTTGTTATTTAGCATCTTAATTTTATGAGATTTTAGTTATTAGTCATGTGTTGTATATAAATTTACATCTTTTTCATTAAAAATAAAAAAAATAATAAGTTATAACCCGATAACCCAATCCAACCCAACCCGAATTTTAAGGGTTGGGTTGGGTTGGGTTGGAAACTTTATTTGGGTCATTTGGGTTGCCAATCAAACCAACCCTAATTTTCGGGTTAGTCCAAAAAATACCTTCAACCCAACCCATATACACCCCTAGCCTAAGGTAGTAGTCCCAGATGCTTGAACTTTGGCTCCAAGTCTCTATTTATAGAGTCAAGTGCTGGCAACTTTGATAATCCTTCTCTAAATCACCACCATTACTGATGCAGTAGGTGAGAATGTCAGCGTTGCTTTTGTTAGGGTTGATGCCCTAAATCTCATAGGGTCCTATAGCTTGTAAACCTTGTACGAACAAACTTGTATGTGATTAATAATATTTGATATTTTATTTACTTCATCTGTGAAATATGTGATATTTTAGTTGTATTAACTACAAACCAATAAACTAACATCCAAGGTTATTATTGTAACTTAAACATGTATGTGGAGACATACAGGTAGATCATGTTTAAGTGACAACCTAAATGGTCTGTAGTATATGGATAAGGTTGGGTACCTTATCCTGGTAACACTACGAGTATAACCCGCATTGTAGGTGTTACAATTGTTATAAAGTGCTACAAATGATCTGATCTTGATAATTCATTTATTAGACATGCAAGCGGTGATATTCTATACAAATGAGTTTGTATAAGACCGAACCACGAAATGCTTAGTCTCATTATATAACACCGTTCATAATAGAGACCTTCATTTCATTAGAATGACCATAGGTAACATGACCTTAATCCTGAGTGAGTTTTAAACTCATTCCTATGAGGGCGGTCCTTTGATTTGTATGGGCGAGAGTGGCCAAATTGCCGACTCAACATGCCTACCATTTTGGAGATTCGTCTAATTGGAGAGCTGGAAACTCAGCTACATGAGATGGAATTCACTCATTCCCCGAAATAGGGGTAAGTAGATAAATTACTCCCTTAAGGGTTGATTTCGGGTCTTGAACAATGTGGCGCCATATCCTCTCTTGACCCGAGAGGATTTTAGTCATAGTAGGACTATGATCTAATATTCATTAGAGGGATCAGTTATACTTAAGGAGTTAAAGGTAACTACGGAGGCAAACGGTAATTTGGCCCAACTGTACTTACGAGCAATTTGTGAAGGGACATCTTACCATTGGTTGGTTATATCCAATGAACATAGAAATATATTTGTAGTGCGAAGAGTACAGTTGTCGGTCTGTAGTGGGGTGCCCGACAGTTAACGGATGGTAGATAATATAATTAAAGAGTTTAATTAATTATTCGCGTACCATTGGAGCTTCAAGCTACAAGTCCATAAGGTCCCATTGGTAGCTAAAAAGAGGATTTAGTTGAGAATCAGTTTTTGGGTTAATTTAAATTGTTCAAATTAATAAGAGAGAATTTAATTATATATGATATAATTGACATAATGTATTTGATACATTATAAATTAATTGGAGGAATAAATATTTGAATATGGTTCAATTATATTTTATATGAATGAAATTCATAGTTATTAAATTTAATATAAATATGATTTATATTAAATACCATAAAATGGAGAAAAATAACTATAGTTTATATTGTATATAGTGCGATATTAAAACTATAGGTTATAAATATAATATGATAAGTTGGTTATCATATTTATTTATATTATTAATTATTTGGATAATTAATCCATTTTTCTCTCTAACCACCTTAGTGGGAGGTTAGTTGGTTTTTATGGCAAAATGGAATAAATAAAATATGATTTTATTTTTTCAAAAGAGAGTTACATGACTTGGGAGTGATCTACATGATTCTCACAAAGGCTATACGATAGCTCTATTGTCTAAACGATTGAAGAACTCTCTATACAATAGTGCTTTCTTCTTCAATCGTCTTCCTCCTTCAAACTCCTAAACTCCCTCCTAACCAAAATAGTCAGAGCTCACCACTCATGGATTCTCACCCTGAGAATACCAAGGACTCTAAGTGGTAGTGTCCTTTCCTTTTGGTTCGAACTTATTGATGTGTGAGAAGTTCGTGACTATTCGAGGAGTTCGTGAAAGTTCGAGAGTTGTACAAGAAGAAGTGTTCTTCAAAGGTATAATCACTTGAACCCTTTTTGTTGTTCAAAAGCATGCTCTAATTTTTTATCAAGATGCATAATCTGTATATATATTGTAAATGTTTGTTTTCAATCTAAATGGAATTTGGACGATCCACTTCCGCTCATGGATCTTTCCTTCAACATCATAGTCTAACTACTTTTCAGAAATTCTACTCAGTAGCTCAAACATTCGAGGTATGCATTCATATTCGTTTCTTCTGCAGGATCAATGCATTCCACCCACTCTTTGCAATCATATGGCTATCACTCTATAGTTGCGGCAGTGCATGCAACCAACTTTTCTTTATTGAGATCGATGCATGCAGTCGCCTCCTGCGATAACTACAAAATAGAAATTTTGACACAAGATAATGCATGATATGAGGTTAGTAGGGATTTTTAGTACAAATTAGCGCAAGTTCATTATTTTACATGAATTCTTAGCAATATCAACGCATGTTCTGCACATTAACCCTCATTAATTTCTGCATTGCGTTTAGTTGTTAAATGTATGTAGATGGTTTGATGATTGATGTTTACGGGCTAGTAATCTCTATTTTGGCTTTCTGTTTAAGTTACAAAAGTTAATTTGTAAGGGCCCCAACATTTTTTGGCATAAATCTGGCAATAGATTATGTATTCATTTTAGTTTCGAGTCGTTCGTGAAGCTTCAGAAGTGAAGGTTGCAGTGTGTTTTGATGGAGAAGACGAAATAGCGATGATCGCATCATGTAGCTGGAGATAAATGATCGTTTAGATTTTGTTATGCAATCGTATAGATTTTACTACACGATCATGTAGCAATTGCTAAATGATCGCATAGCTAATGCTACGCGATCGTGTAGAGTTGTCTATACAAATGTGTTGAGTTGGTTGTATGATCATGTAGGCACTTGATGAGTAGACGATCGCGCAGTATATGATACTTGATGTAAGGTATGCGTGCTAAACGATCGCGTAGCATGCTCATCGCATAGTCAGTAGCTACACAATCGCATAGTATACAATACTTGATGCATGCTACACAATTGTGTAGACTATCATGCTCATCGCATAGTCATTAGTTACACGATCGCTTGGTATGCAGTACTCAATGCACGTTGCACGATCGCGTGGACTTTTATGCTCATTGCATAGTCCAAAGCTGCGCGATCGCTGTTACACGATCGTCTATACTCGATGCCTAGTTGCTCAACGATTAAGACATTTGCTACACGATCAAGCTGCAAGGCTTCAAGGCGAGCGGTTCAAAACCTGGTTTACTTGTTCTGAACTGGTGGACTCAAAATTTTGTAATAATTTAGCCTTTTCTTTTCCGGTTTTGAGATTCACTATCCCAGTCCATCAACTTTAATTAAATATACATGATATGTATGTTTATTATATATGCCATAATGTATGTTATATAGAAACCCATCATAGATTATGCATTTTTATTCATGCATCATTTTATATTATAAGTGTTATAATATATTAGTATGTATGATTAAATTACATAAAGCATGCATATGCATCATATAATATAAGAGTTATAATGTATGCATGCATTATAGCATATCCATGCATCAATTATATTATAAATGTTTTAATATAAGGTTGAATGTTTGTATGGATTGTATGCTATAGTTTAATTCATTACTTGTTTATATGAAAGTTAAATATGTTAGTAATGAATGAACATTACATGAAGCATGACACTACCTTAGGTTAATTTATAATTGTTATAAATAACTTATGTATGCCTAGCTTGCAATGTTGAATGGTTTTAATTGTTTCATTTCTTATAAGTGATATAATAAATGAAATTAGAATTAAAATCAATAATAAAGAGTTGCATTCAAACCTCAGGCTTTAATCATTTTTTAAAAGTGTTTTAAAATTTGGTTGAGATGGACCTAAGATCACATTTTTAATAAGATTAGATAGACCTAAGATCACATTTCTAATAAGATTAGATAGACCTAAGATCACATTTCTAATAAAATTAGAAATCTAAGTTTAATCTTTTAAATCGGTTTAATAGGATTAAATTGATTCTTGATAAAAGATTACATATGTAACAAATGTATCTATAAGAGACCTTTTGGCTAAGGCTGGTTCTGGCTAGGCTGAGGTATTTAAGTCGATGGAAACGTCGCACCCCTATCGGGGAACCTACCTAGAAAGGTGAATTAGATAGATTTATTACATGCATGCAAATTTGATGAAATTCTATTAAAGAGTTTAATAAAACTTGAATCAAAGTTGTTTAATAATCAAAAGCAAGTGTTGATTTTTAGCAAATTAAACAAACCACTTAGTTAAAATCAGTAGCCGGATTTCCTAAGTTAATGAACCCTAGGTAGAGAGGTAAATGGGGTATATGATACTTCACTTTAACCTTTACACGTTTCTCCCTAAAAGTTCACATCGTGAGATCTATCCTCGGCCTCGAGGCACCATGGATGTCCCCCTATAGGTGGCATTTCGGTAGATCAATACCAAGATGAATGGAGAGAGTGTTAATAGTAAGTGGGTGTTGGGAATGATGTCTTAAATCTCCTTATGATCTCGTAGTTTGTAAACTCTGTATAAACATATTGTTATTAATAAAAATAAGTGTTATTTTATAAGCATACACTCAATCCAATAAACTAAGATCCAAGGTTATTTCATGTAATTTAAACAAGTATGTAGAGACATACAAGTGGATCTTATTTAAATAATAACCTAAATGGTTTGTAGTAGATGGATAAGGCTGGGGACACTACGGATACGACCCTCTTTGTAGGTATTACAAGTGTTGTAAAGTGCTAGAAATGATTTAATCTTGATCATTCATGTGAAGACATACGAGCGGGGGTATTCTATACAAAAAGTTTGTATAAGATCGGACCACAAAATGATTAGTCTCTTTATATAACGTCGTTAATAATAGAGACTTACACTTCACTAGGATGACCATAAGTGACATGACCTGAATCCTAAGTGAGTTGTGAACTCCTACTCATGAAGGCGGTCCTTTGATTTGTATGGGTGAGAGTAGTCAGATTGCCAACTCAACAAGCCTACCATTTTGGGGATTCGTCTGACCGGGGATTTGGGAACTCAGCTACACAAGACGAAATTTACTCCTTCCCTGATTCAGGGGCAAGTAGATAAATTGCTCCCTTAAGGGCTGATTCTGGGTCTTGAACATAGTGGCCACACCCTCTCCTGGCCCGAGAGGACTTGGTCATAGTGGCACTATGATTTATTGTTCATTAGAGGAATCAATGGTATCTAAGGAGTTAGATGTAACTACAGGGACAAAATGGTATTTTGGCCCAATTGTACTTACGAGCAATTTGTGAAGGGTCATTGCACTATTAATTGGTTATATCCAATGGACACAGAAACTTATCTGTAGTGCGAAGAGTGTAGTTGTTGGTCTTTAGTGGAGTGACTGGCAGTTAATTACAGAGAAAGAGTTCTCTCTGAGAAAATTTCCTCTCTTCCTCTCCTTCTACTTTTTCTCTACCAAGGATTCAAGCAAAACCCACAACTCTTGCTTGAATTTTTTAATCCCAAAAGAGAATACGGAGGTCTCGATTAGTTGTGTCTGTGCGAGAAGAAGAATTTCCAAGAGGAAGTTGCTCCGTTCGTGATTGTTCGAGTGATTCAAGAAGAAAGGTTCTTCAAAGGTGAAAACTCTTGAACTTATTTCTTTTTCAAAAGCATGTTGTAATTTATAGTTAAATGCATATCCATTGTTTGTTTGCTGTAAATTTTTGTATTCAATAATCAATGAAATGAGGACGAGCCGCTTCCACTCAAGAATCTCCTCATTTCGAGATTTCCTTCAATTGGTATTAGAGCCAGGTTGGTGCACTACAAGAAATAACGGATACGATAGCTAACGAAAAAGGCTAAAAAAGACCTTTTATAGCTTTTTTCGAAGGTCCTGACAGTCCATATTATTAAAAGTTTGGGACTTTTTATAACATTTTTGTAGAGCTATATTGGATGCTATAATAAAGTATGAATGTATAACTTATTTACTTTGCTATAAAAATATTTAATAGCATCTTTTATTAAAGCCATAATATGTTTATATAGCTAAAATAATACGCTATCTTTAACTTATAATAGCACTTTTTTAACGCTATAATATACTATTGTAGCTTTAATCTTATGCTATAGTAAGGTTATTTAGACTTTTATAATAGCTATAATTACTAGAACAATCTTTTGATAACACTTTTTTTCACTATATAAATTTTGTTATAGCTTTGCTCATGGCTATAAAAGGCACAATTTTTTTTCTCAAAAAGAATAATTTGTATATAATTCTTCATATTTTTATTAAAAATAAACCCGTGACTCGAACCACATATTAAATACTTCTTAACACATTAAATACCATGACTTTCATTCATAATTGAAGTTTTATAAATCTATTAACAATAAAAAAAAACAATATAATCATTTCCTAGAACAAAGTATACAAATGATACAAAATAAAGTAATGTATCTTTCATGTTTATTTTTGTAAGTAAATAAAATATTTTGCAAGTCTTCTTTGTTCACTAGTAATTCCTAAGATTATCTTGATCTCCCAATGGACATTTCTTTTGAAGGTTGATTTGTACATTTTGATGGACACCTATTAAACAAAAAAATAATAATAATAATAAAAAATAGGCACATAGCTAACGATAGAGTTTTCAAAATCCCTCCAAGATCCTAAAACATCAATGAAGTATCGTTGCAGAAGCATTCTTCCCTTTCTATTCGAAGTGATCTTCAAAACCATTCATAGGTCCATCTTCCCCCTTGAAAGTGGTGAAGATCGAAACCCCAAAGAACCTTCAAGATCTCCACCATACTTCTCCACCTTCAAGATCATTAGAACCATCAACAAATTCATCTTCTCCTCTATAATCAAAGTGACAAAGAAGTGAAACTCAAATGGACATAGAGGAAATTTTAACTAACCTAAAACTTGGTTTCCAGCACAATATGGCCCTTGGTTGAGGTTTCAAAGCTCTCCAAAACCTATTAGAAAATTCTCAGATAACTTGCAGATGACCAAAGATTTGATTCTCCACAAAAAATGCCTTCTACACCTCAACCAAATCAGACAACAAATATTACAATTTTGAAGAAACCACATAACCAAGAAGGAAAAATGCAAACTGGCCCCAAAAATTTTGACCTGAACTTACCTCAGAGATCTACATGTCATCATGATACAGAGTACCATCAGAATATTCTTCCTGATTTTATAAGGACAAAGGAGTCTGAAACCAGTTGTGCAACATAGAAATTAAGAAGAAAGAAAAAAAGAAGAAAGAATTTGTAACATCCACCGGGAAAAAGAAAAGATAAACATCCGCCGTATTATCTAGAAAGCTTTTAATTCTGAAATCTCAAACCATGGAACCCAAGAAATTTCATTCGGATGTAAAAAAAAAAAAAAAAATCATTGATTGGTAGCTTAAACGATCGTCAAGTTAAAAGAAGGAAAAAGTGCAACAATTGAAAGCTAGAAAGGAAAAGTAAAGTGTGTGTGAGAGGGAGAGACTGACAGTGAGTTTGGCTTTGAAGTGATTTGGCTTGGACATGTGTTGTCCGTAACTTGAAGAGAGGTTAAGGAAGCTTAGCTCTAAAACCAACACATATAAAAAGACCATTAAAAAAATTAATATTTATAAAAGTTATTGCCTTTCTTACATAATAACATTTCAAAGGGATTAATAAAAATTTCAAACAAAGTTGTTCATACATATTCATGATAACTTATATGTAAACAGATAGTTTGAACTAAATGTTGTACTTAATTTCACATGCACTGAACCATACATTAACTAAAAAATTTAACATCAAAGAAAAGAAATGGGCAGAAGATATACATTACAGATGCCACAAATAGCCAATGATGCTTCCAAACAATTTAATAAGAAAATCTATTTATCCCGAGGAAGCTTCTTGACCACATCAACTGAAGATCTCCATAAAGATTTAGAGTCATAAGGCTTAAAAAGAAGAGGGTGATCACAAGCTTGTCGAAGGCGCAAAGGCATCAGTAAGATGTTCACATAATTTTGTTTTAACAGTTCCAGCTGTTGCATATTCCTGGGGGGCAAGATTCTCGATAAGTAATGATAGAAAGGGGAAGAAGGAAATTAGATGTTGTAACTGAAGTTTCATGCATACTAGGCAATAGGCATACAAAAAAAAAACTACAAAAGTTCCTTAAAAAACATACTTTGTACTAAGCCCTTGAATCAACCTCCAATTTCGAGTAGAAATCACGCTCTTCATCAGTAAAATCTACCTTTTTCAGTTCCACATGTTTAAGTGGCAATGTAACAATGAGTTGCCCGTCAAGAAGTGCCATAGAATGATCCAAGTCAAATTGGTAAGTTCGTATAATACCAAAAAAAATGTGTGCAACGGAAAGAAAAGTAAAATACAGAATTCAGGCAGAATCCACCACAGGACACAGATAAAAAAAAAAAACCTAATAAAATTGCCCAACAAAATAATTTGAACGTACATTTTACTAAAGTAGGTAAGTAGAATCAAGTCAAGTTATATAGAATAAGTCATAAGGAATGTCTAACAAAGAAAAGTCAGGAAATGAGGCACATTCTTCAAATTATTAAAATGACAATACAAAATCTAACAAAGTAATAATAATCTCCTAACTTATTACATTATCTCATATGTATGACTAATCTACCAGATAAAACTGACTTAAAATCTCACTTACTTTAAACATTTCAAGAGAAGCTATAGAATGATAACTTCATGATACTTACTTTTAAGTCTAAAATTAAACCAAGCAAAAAAAATAAAAGAAAAGAGAGAGATCATATCGTCCACATTCAATATCAATAACTTACCCCATCACGGTCAAAACATAAAGTTTTTGTCCAAAGCATAAAGAAATATTTGTTCTATAGTTTAAGAGTCAAATAAACCAATGGGATCATTTCAAGAACTTGTGACATCCTTATCTCAACAAACAAAGCTAAATAAAATCTCTTGAAAGACATCAACAAGAAACATTTATCATACCTCTTTTAATTGTTGTTCAAGTGAGAATATTACAAACCGAAAAGGTCACCGATTACTCATTGATCTCCAAAATCATGTAAGAAATAATGAAATAAAAGAGATTATAACTAAAGAAATTAGAAGAACCTTCACAAAAGCCTTCAAGTCCTAAAGACCTATCACACAGAGTTCAAAAGAACAAGAAACACATTCAACAAATTTCAAAATCTAAAGCACTCAATACCCAGATGAAATTACAACAACCCCGGCTCAAGATCAGTTCAAAAAACACACAATCCTCTTCTAAAAAACACATTTCACGACACCCATTTCATCAAACAAACGATTCAAATTCAAAACACTCCAAAAATCAATCCCTACCCCCCCAAAAACAACACCAGAACTCAAAAAAAGAATTATCAATCGGCCAATTACCTGGGTTCTTTTGCTCATTTGAGACAAAACCAAAAAAGAGAAGAGAAAACCACCAAACGGCAACTAAATGATTCTTCACGTTTAACCCCACAAAGGGTGTTTGTTCCACCATTTTTCTCCCAAATCTCAGAGATCCAGAAAGGTGTTTAGAGTTTAAATGCAATATTTCGGGGTATTTTCAATTCATTTTCACCTTTCTCTCTCTCTAACTTTGTTTTTTTTCCTGGGTGTGGTAGGGTTTTGAGAGTTCTTAGACATATAAAGAATCTTTGAAAGGGCATCTCAGAGCATATAAAGAATCAAGAGTGGAGTGTATATACAAAGGCAAAAGAGCAAAATAAGGTAACAAAAACGATTAGAAAAAAACTCAAACGAATAAGTTAGCTATAAATTTAATTATATCAATGCTTAACACTCCAAAAAGGAGGAAAATTCAGATACCATAGTAAATGTTTTATTAGTAGCTGCTATTACATCATTAAAAAGAGTGATAAAATAGTTCACCTAATACTATTTGGGGTTTGAACACTTATGATGAATAATATGCATCAATAATACCCTATATATATATATATATATATATATATATAAAATTAGAAACTACCAAATTAGTAATACACTATATATAAAGACTAGATACTACCAAATCAGTAATACCCTCCCTTTTCAGAAGGAAATGCAAATCAATATTAAAGAAGACACTAAACTTGGTTTTTAGAAATTTGTATTTTCCTTCTTTTATTTCAAGGCCTTCTACTAATTATGACATGATGTCTGTCAATATTTATTCCTCCGAATATAAGACTAAAACTAATAGTGATAATCTATTTATTAGATCTTGTGTTGATCATTGTAGTCATTGATTATTATAGTGAATTATCACTAGACCTAAAAGCTTAAATGGCTAGAAAAATTGAATTAGATAATAACTTCTTGAGGCGACGGTGCTTTGCGAGTGCCCATTTAGTCATGATACGAAAAACAACCACAAGAAAGACATAACAACAAAATGTTTTCATGATTCGTTTGAAATAGTGAAAACACCAGTAGTACATTGCATATGTCTGAACCGGATGAATGACACATTCTTCCTTGTAGCCAAAGAATGGATATACAGGGAAGTAGTAAAAGATGGGGTGGAGGATCAAGGAACCTAAGAATTCCTAGAAAAGGATTGTTTCAATAAGAAAGTTGTGGCCCCAAGTCCTTGAAGACAACAGTTATGTTGTCCGAGTTGTCCTTACAATATTCTCTAAGGCTTTTCTTGTAGTTAAGAACCGTAGGCCTCTCCTTTGAACCAGGTTGAACAGGAAGAATTAGCCTTTGCCTAGCCGGGTAGAGCTTTTTGACTGCTTCAATGAAACAACGAAATTAGATAGCTGCATTTTACATAAAAACTGACATTGAACTACATGTATGCTGTCGGGGATGATGTCCTAAACTCTCATGTCCTGTAGTTTGTAAACATGGTTTTGTACGAACGCTCGTGATATATAATATATGATATTTTCTTCACTAATTTTCTTTGAACATTGGATGTTTTATTTGCTTTACCACAAACCAATAAACTAAAATCCCTAGTTCTCATTATATAACTTAAGCATGTATGTGGTGACATACAAGTAGATCATGTCTTAAGTGACAACCAAAATGGTTTATAGTATATAGATATAGGAGGGAAACCTTATCCTTGGTAATGCTACGGATGCAGCCCGCTTTGTTAAATAGTTACAAGTGTTGTGACTTGCTACAGATGTTCTGATCCTGATCATTCATGTGGGGACGTGTGAACGGGGGCATCCTATACAAAGAGTTTGTATAATACCTAACGACGAAGTGTTAATGTCTCGTTATATAACATCGTTCATGACAGAGACTTCACTTTACTAGGATGGCCATAAGTAATATGACCTCAATCCTGAGTGAGTTGGGAACTTCTGCCTTTGAGGACGGTCCTTTGATTTTGCATAGGTGCGAGTGGCCAGGTCGCCAACTCAAACTTACCACTTTGGGGACTCATTTGATTTGGAAGCTGAAAACTCAGCTACACAAGATGGAATTCACTCCTTCCCCGAAATAGGGGTAAGTAGATAAATGACTCCCTTAAGGGTTGATCCTGGGGTTTGAACGATGTGGCAGCACACAGCTTCTCATGGCCCAAGAGGTGTCCACATATAGTAGGACTATGTTTTATTGTTCATTAGAGGGATCAGTGGTACTTAAGGAGTTAGATGTAACTACAGAGGCAAAATAGTAAATTGACCCAACTGTACTTACGAGCGTCTGTGAAGGGTTATTGTAATGTTGATTGGTTATATCCGATGGACACAGAAATATATCTGTGGTAAGAAGAGTTCAGTTGTCGGTCTTTAGTGGAATGCCTAGTAGTTAACGGATGGTGGATCTCGTGGCTAAAGAGTTTAGTCAACTATTCATGTACCGTTGGAGCTTCGAGCCATAGGTCCATAAGGTCCCCTTGGTAGCCCAATAGATTCATTGAGAATCAGTTTTTGAGTCAGTTTGAAATGTTCAAATTGACAAGAGGGAGTTCGATTATATATAATATGATTGAACCGATTAATTATATTTTATATGATCGACTTTATGTATGAAATACATTAATAGGAGGAAATTGGATATAAATATGATTTATATCTAGTGGAGGAGAAAATACTATGGGTTATATGTGATATTAAACTATAGGTTAATGAATATAATATGATTATATTTATTATTTTAATTTGACAATTATGGGATAATTGTGCACGCCGTTTTCTCCGTAACCGTGTGTTAGTGGGAAGTTTCAATCAGTTTTCATAACTGAAGAATAAAATGAAAATCTTTTTCATTTTGCAAAATATCACGTAATTCACTCAAGTAAACTGTATACTTGCCATCGTTTAGCTAACCGAGAGACTATACGATAGCTCGAAATTACTACCCGATCGTATACAAGCGTGCACATCTTTCTAAACGATCATCTACATTTTTCTAAATGATCGTCTAGCACTGAGCATTTTCTAAACGATCGTCTACATGATCGTAACCTGTTTACTAAACGATCATATACCTTCTTCTAAACGATCAAGCACAGTCTATACGATAGACCTGCCTTCTACCACTTGCTTGGTTGTGCTATACGATCTTTATATTCTCCTCCCCTCTACCAAATTTCAACAGAGCCCACTCTTTGGATTCTCACAGCGAGAATATTGAGGGTTCCAAGTGGTGGTGTCATCCCCATCTTTCTGTTCGTGTAGAGGCCGTTCGTGAGTAGACGATCGGTGGTGTTGATGAACGACTGCGTAGACGTTCCAGTGAGAGTGAGAGGAGTTGTCCCTTAGAGAGAGCGAGATTTCGGTGAAGAAAAGTTCATCAACTAGTACGTATCTCTTATCTTTGTTGTTAATTGGTCTAAGCATGTCGGTAATTTTGTAGTATGATACATATATGTCTGTTTGAATATAAATGTGGTAATTCTGTCACAATGTTTTTCGAAAGATCCGCTTCCGCTCAAAAGTACTCTTGTATAAGAGTTCTCCTAAATGATAGGCAACTTGCCACTTCTTAAGAAACATGTAACAATATCAGGCAAAAATATCAAACGTTCGTGGTCTAACTATAAGAATTATAAGTATAGAGAATCAAATCTAAGTAGTTTTAAATTTCTTTTTGTTTTTCCTTCTTTATAAAACTCATAGTGGAGTGGAGGATTCTTTGGACAGTGAAAGTTGTTAAGGTACTTTATGTCTTGTCGAAAAGAGGTGTTTTGCCCTAGGGACTTTTTTGTAATTTTCTTATAGGCCCCAGGGTTTCCATCTGTCTATTTATTTAAGCAAGTGTTCCTGTATTTTGTATCACTTCAATAATAAAAAAATGCGTCTCTATCATGGGTTTTTCTCCCTGGTTCTAGGGTTTTCCACGTAA
The DNA here is from genome assembly GCF_027475165.1 of Benincasa hispida. Taxonomy (NCBI): domain Eukaryota; kingdom Viridiplantae; phylum Streptophyta; class Magnoliopsida; order Cucurbitales; family Cucurbitaceae; genus Benincasa; species Benincasa hispida. The sequence continues at coordinate 82,378,551 of NC_143489.1, read as the reverse complement.
ATCATTTGTGTTCCTTTTCTCCTTCATCTTTTATTTTCATCATGGTATCAGAGCAAGGCGACAAAACCCTAGCCACCATTGATGAGTCCCCTTCAACGACCAACTCCGACATGGCTACCACGATTAAGGAGGCTATCCAATAGTACCTGGAGACTGCCTTACCGCGTCTTTTTCAACAGATTAGTGTCATTGAACAGACAATCCAACCCTTCGACGAACAGATCGAATTGCACCCAGCTAAAGATGATCAAGCCCAGTTGATCGACATCGCCCAGGTCGCATGCGGTAAGAAACCTATCGACGGTGGTGCCCAGCCCTCCAATAGCATCCAACCGTTCGAAGCACAACCGTCAGCACAGCCACAGATCTCACAAACCCATACCGCTTCGAACCCTCGGGTGCAAACAACAAGTCACATCGATCTTCTCGGCTCGACCAACCGTAGGATTTTCGTTGAACGACAGCCACCATCAGCTGGTCCAGCCGTGTCCGACTATAGTGGCGCAACTCGCAGCTTCTTTCCAGCAGTGTCTTTGACAGCTTTGAATGGAGATACGGGCAATGGGCGGTCTATGGGTGTTTTTCCTGGTGAGATTTAAAAGTGATCTGCTTCTCTTCAGCAATAGCTTGCGGATCTTGGGACGGTTTTTGGTACAAACTCACAAATCGCTCAACCAAAGCCATCCAATCTTCAGTTGTATTTCGAGAACTCGGTAAATTCTTTCCATACTTTACCTACTGCAAATTTGTTGTCTGGTTCAACGGGACATTTTTCAAGAATTATTATTGCAGAAAAGTTGAATGGCCAAAATTATTTCTCCTGGTCACAATCCATCAGAATGGCTCTGGAAGGAAGACAAAAATTTGGGTATCTAACTGGAGAGATACCAAAATCTAAACCTGGTAACCCCCAAGAACGCATCTGGAGAGAAGAAGATTCATTGCTATGGTCAGTTCTGGTGAATAGCATGGAACCTCAAATAGGCAGACCATTTCTTTATATGGTGATTGCTAAAGATATTTGGGATGCAGTGCAGCAGTTGTATTTAAAGAAGCAGAATGCATCCTGACTATATACCTTACGAAAGAAAGTCCACAAATGCAAGCAAGGGACTATGGAGTGACATCATACTTCAACAAATTATCCCTGTTATGGCAAGAAATGGACCTATGTTGTGAAATTATCTGGAAGTGTACACATGACGGGACTCAGTATTCCAAAATTTAGGAAGCTGATCGAGTGTATGATTTTCTAACTGGGCTAAATCCAAAGTTTTATGGCGTTCGTAGTAGGATATTGGGCCAACACCCTACACCGTCTCTTATGGAGGTGTGTTCCAAAATACGCTTGGAAGAAGACAGATCTAGTGTGATGAATAATCCAGTAGTTACATCTACTGATGCTGCTGCTTTTATCACAAAATCCTCCGGGCCTGACAATGATAAGAAACTGATGCGTTATTTTATGAAGTGAAATTGTGGATGAAATGCGATGGTGAAAAATGCATTGAACACTCAAGTTTTCTCAGCGGAATCCAAGTGTAAACTCCATTGAGTTTCCTGGTAAGTCCAGGGTTGAACTCAGGGACTTGTGAAAACAAGTTACGTTGGTAATTTTTAGAAAACTTTGCAGTAACCGGATAATTCAATAGTTGTTGAGGTTGTTGTTTGCAATGATGAAAAATAAATAAATGTGGTGGATTTGAGAAAAGTCGGATTGCGTGATAGATGCACTGAGTATGCGGATGAATGGGTTGAGAAGGTCTTCAGCTAGCGTTACTTGGGAATGCGTCAGGCTATGCGATCATGCTACAACCATGCACAGTAAGCCATTTTCCAATGCAAATGTGATGCTCGTAAGTCTAGGACGCATGTGTTGAATGCAAAAGTGTCCATAGAGCTTATTCCTAAGTCTCTACTCTTGTCCTATGCGATGATGCAAGATGCATAAAGGCAAGGTGACTGCACACAATCATATCCTATCTCTAGGATGCATACGATGCGTTGATAGCAAACAGTGCTTATTCCTAAGCTTCTATCTCTTGATTATGCGTTCTAATCTGACTCTCCCAAGCCTACATTCTAACCTGACTTTACCAAGACTAGATCCTGTCCTTAGACTACCCTCCCGAGTATCTGTAATGGACGAATGAAGCATACATAATACAATATAATCGTATAGAATGAAGATTCCCAGTTGTGCTAGCTAAATGCTTCTCAACCCATTCAACAGATTTAGCTGCTCATGCATAAATAACAAAGAGTGAACAGATATAGAGAAGTAAATTCCATTTGTATAACTAAGTTGAGTACAAAATAACAATGGAAGATAAAGGTAGAGAGCCTGGTAGCAATTCCTTGCTGACCGAGGCTTTTACACTGTAAATCTCTATTCGGCTCAAAAGATATTCCTGCTTCCGCAGGCGTCAGCCCTCTCTCTATCCTGGAAGCTTCCGGCGCTCTCCCAAGCTTACCGGAACGATCTGTTTGCATAACCTTCTTCTCTTGCGTTCGCCTTAAAGTAAAAGAAAATCTAAGAACTAGGCTAACTATCAACAGAACTGTGAACTCGTAAAAATGGTGAACCCCTTTTCTGAAGGATACCTCTGGTATTTATAGAGCTTCGGGGTGAAGGCGGCTTCTCTCTTATGATTGCTCGGATGGGATGGCTTTAATTCCCTGACTGATATGTCGAATATTTGTCACCGAAAAGCTAAATGTACTTGTTATCGTTAGCGGTTGTCAGCTTAATTCGGATTCGACCGTCCTCATTTATTTATGCGTTGATCCTGGTGACTTACTTTTGTTTTGGCTTGCCCTCACATGTGTCATGCGAACATCTAACTATGGGTAAGTGTCATTCTCAACTTAACTCTTATCAACATGGGTTTCCCCATTGCGTTGATAGTGGAGTTGTTATTCTCAATTTTTTTTTTCAAAATAACAAGGACGAAAATAAATACCTCACCCCCAAATTTAAAATGCGGCAATGTCCCCATTGCCAAAAGATTGAAAGAAGTCATGCGATGTTCTTAGAAAGCTTCGTAAAGAGAGTTTGAAAGAAAGCTAGCAAACCCCTACTGGAAATATTTCATGGTGTGACTATCTTAAAGTTAAGTTGACTCGAGTATATATGAACGAAATAGAAGCATATTTTTCATCATTGAAATCATAATTGGCAAAGAGATAGCATGCGGTAACTTACTAAATTGATCCATATTAAATGATTATGGTAATCAAAGAGGATGCGGTGATAAAACTTTTAAAACTAAAATGCGATGCGATAGAGCGAAATTTGAAAAAAAGGTGAAGGAAGAATACAACCCCCAAATTTGCGCTGTCGTCCGCATTGTGTATTGACGCATCTTTCTTTGCAGCGATCTATTTTCTTTGGATTGCGGTGATGGAATAAGATAAGTTTCTTCTTCGTGAAACACCTCCGTAATCCTATGCCTCGATCGTTTGCCTAGAAAACATTGATAAGATCGACTTATTTTAAACAAAATCGTTTAACACAATCGTTCAGTACGATCGCGACTTTTTTTTTTTAGAATAAGAATGATGCTGGTAATAAAAAGGTAATTTCAATAATAAATAACGAGATGATAAAAGTTCATGAAGTATTTGATGCAGGAAAAGAATATTTAAAAGGATTGCGTCCTTAATGAGGTTGAATTATATCGTTGTGTCGATAATTTAGTCTTTAACTTTAAGCATGTGGAAAAATATGAATATGAAGTTCTATATACGCTCAAGTGCTTGTGATAAAGACATTTTTGTGCGATACTATGTCTAAGTATGTGCGTTGTTAATGATATATTCGTAGTATGCGATGTAGTAGTGCGTGTCACAAGTTTCCTTGCGCTGAAACCAAGTATAATTCCAACTCAAGTTTCTCAGAATAATCCGAGGTCGAACACAGGGATTGTTTTCTTTAATGCATTACTTATGTGATATATGCGACCGGTTTTTATAATGAATAAAGAATGATTGATTTATACAGAAATGTAAATTATGGTGAAATAAAATTGCGTTGATAAAAATCCTAAACTAATATGATACAAGACACAAGATAGATAATACATGATACTGAGGTCGAGAACTGACTGTGAAGTTGTACAAAGAATCGATGTATGCGATGGCAAGTCTTTATGAATGAATCAGAAAGAGAAAGAGTAAATAGTAAAAACATCGCAAGTTTGTCAACTGTGTTAAAGATGCAACTAAGGTTTCGCTTTCCCTTGGCGTACACCTCTCAGTGATCGACCGCATTCCCATATCTCTATGGTGAAACAGGGATGAATGTGATGAATGCAAGGTTGTTTCCATCTCCGAAAATACTTCTTGCTTTAGTTAACGCATTCTTCCAACCTTCTCTCGATAGGCGGAATAACATCTTTATTTCTGCTCTCACAGGTGAAGATGCCATCAAGCATGCTTTAGCTAAACTTAATTATTTCCTTAACACAAATTAACTTACTCGCTTAATTCTTGCTATTTACCCATGGGATTAAGAATACATCATGGAGAAACTAGATTATGGATGTATGGAAAGAGACAGTGAGATGACAATGGAAATTATCATAACATTTAATACTAAAATTAAGCGTCTGATACATGTTGTGAATGAAAGAGTAAATAAGATGAATACAGATGATGAAATAGAGATTAGAAATGAATACAGAAAGAGTGTCAACGTCTTGACACAGATCCTAAACAGAGGTTGTGCTTGCCGGCGTGTGGAAGTAGTAGAGAGGAAAGCTTCCCTCTGAGGCTTGCTTTCCCGGTAGAATTGACCTTTGCACAGAGCTTCAACTACGGGGATCGGAATAATTCTCTGCTCAGAGACTCACCTCTCGCCCTTGTCTTGTGGTTCTCCCGAATCTACTCTGTACAGTCGCTTCAGACCAGTCTCTCTCTCAGAATCAGTATATGCACATCTCTATGTATACATGTATGTTTTTCAGTGAATTTGAAAAAGCTATTTATAGGCAAGGCTTGGCTCTTTGTATTTATGGTCCCCACTTTATAGTTATGGTAGTTCCTGAAATGGCGGAATGAGAAATTCCTTCTGTTACGTAATCAATCTTTGTATTTATGGTCCCTACTGTTGATCATCTCTTCATTCTTGATTGATGGGCGCAATGCGACGTAGATGCGTTGTTTATTTTATCTTTGAGCCATGAACGCATGTGGTGACTGATTTCATGCAAAACAGAAACTGAAACATTCTATTCTACCATTGCAATGGTGTTAATGGGTGTATTGACGACATTTTATAATTTTCGCATTTCTTAGCCAATTTTTATACTATTGACGTAACTTTTCTTTCTTTTAGCCGCAATTTCTAAATAAAACAGCATAAATTACTTGTATTTCTACAAGTTATCAATCATAACTTAGGGACTGCTTATTCCAGGCTAGTCTTTTCATGTCCATGGTGACTTTTCTCTCTTTTCTTTATCTTCTGGTATCTTGACTGGCTTAATCCAGAGCTTTTCCTCATGAATGTTCATTATAATTTCCCCCTTGCACACGTCAATTTGAGCGCGACTGGTCGTCTCAATATGATGGGCGCATTTTCGTCCGCTTTATAATCCAGAATGAGGAAGTCTGCCGGCAGGATGAATTTATCGATTGAAATTGTGGCATTTTTCAACTCTTTTTCAGGATGTATTCGCGATCTGTTTACAAGCAAGAGAGTTTCCTTTGTGGGCGTGATTGTATCGGCATTCAATTGTTTGAAGATTGATAGCGGCATTATGTTTATACTTGCCCCAAGATCGCATAATGCTTGGCCACTGTAGACCCCTCCGATAGAGCATGGTATTGTAAAGATTCCTAGGTCGTCTATTTTCGTTGGGATCATAACATTTTGCGTTGCGACCACTATTGCGATCTTTCCTTCATCATTTTGTTCCTCTTTCACTCTTTGCAGAGTTGCTGGTGGTTGGACTTCTTCTGTCTCAAGATCTAGAGGCTTAAGGGTGGACGCAACTTCAGAGTCTATTTTCTCAAGCTTTTCCGGCTATAGGTCAATGGGTCTTCGGTTGTCACCGAATTCAAGTTGGTCGCAATGGGCTCCTCCCCTACTTCTACAGTCATGTTATCGCTTAGCAAGAAGACTGCTAAGCATTGTTCTTTCTCGGTACCCCCAGCATTGCGAGGGAGCTCAGTTGAGCTTGGCAACGCTTCTTGCGATCTATTTTCCAACTCGCCCGTAATTTGTCCCATTTGAATTTCGAGATTTCTAATAGATGTAGCTTGATTTTGAAGCACTGATTCGTTTTTCTCAATGTACTGCTTCAACAAGCTCTCTAAGGATGAGGATTGGGGTGGTTGCAAACTACTAGCTTGGCTATGCACTGGACCGTTTGTTTGTGGGAAAAATCCGGGTGGCCCTTCTCTCTGCGCCACTAGTTGGAAACTTTGTTGTTGATTTTTCCACACAAAATTTGGGTGGTTTCTCCACCTGGGGTTATATGTATCGAAATAGGGATTATTTCTCATGAAACATACCGACTGCAGGTTTGTTGGGCATTCTTCCATTGAGTGAGCATCTCCGCAATTGATACAACTTGCGGTTGTTTGAGCAATTTCATTGACCTGCCCTTTCTTCACTCCCGTATTATTAATGCGATACCTTGTATCAAACTCATCATCGAGTCATTTGATATTGTAGGGATGCGATGGCCCCGTTGTTTGCGTCATTATCTTTAATTCTTAATTTTTTATCGCTTTCCCGCCAATCCTCGTGATTTTTGGAAATGCGATCAAGTATACTCTTTGCCTCCTCATATGTTTTGTCTAGCAGACCACTAGCAGCTACCGCATTGGCAGCGGTCTGCGAATAGGGGTTCAGTCCTTAGTAAAAGATCTCCATTTGTAGGCAGTCTGGTAAGTCATTGTGTGGACAATCTCTTACTAGCCGCTTGAACCTCACCTAGGCATCGCTGAGCGATTCTTCATCTTCTTGTTCAAAATTCGTTATTAATTTCCGTCTCCTAGCATTCTCGGTTGGTGGGAAATACTTCTTCATAAACTTTTCCACCACCTGTTCCCACGAAGTTATCTCTCCCGGTTCGAGAGAATATGCCCATTTTATTGCTTGATTGCATAAGAAAATGGGAACAGAGTGAGTCGGACTTCCTCGGTGGAGATATTCGGGAACACAAAAGTGTTGCAGATTTCTATGAAGCTCTGGAGGTGGGCGTGCGGGTCTTCGCCACACCTTCCTCCAAACTGCCCAGTAGCATAGATCATCTACAACATTACCGACTTCATTTCAAACCTCGATACATCTAACGTCGGCCTCATGATTCCTGGAGAGAAATCATAGAGGTTAGGCAACGCATAGTCCCGGATGGGTCTATTGCGATCATTTGCCAGAAGGATGTGGTTGGCCATAATATTGTTCGTGTTAACGGCCCTTGCTTCCGGTTGCTCCGCCATTCTTGGTGTTCTCTCTTGTTGTTGGCAGTTGTCTCTCAGTCTACGTCGAAATGTTTTCTCAATCTCCGGGTCGTAATTTGCTAAAATATTGAGAGTCTGCAAAGAAATCAGAAAAATTACCGTTAGCACATTATTTTGCCGAAGTCCCCGACAACGGTGCCAATAACTTGATGCATTATTTTATGAAGTGAAATTGTGGATGAAATGCGATGGTGAAAAATGCATTGAGCACTCAAGTTTCCTCAGTGGAATCCAAGTGTAAACTCCATTGAGTTTCCTGGTAAGTCCAAGGTCGAACTTAGGGACTTGTAAAAACAGGTTGCATTGGTAATTTTTAGAAAACTTTGCGGTAACCGGATAATTCAATAGTTGTTGAGGTTGTTGTTTGCAGTGATGAAAAATAAATAAATGCGGCGGATTTGAGAAAAGTCAGATTGCGTGATAGATGCACTAAGTATGCAGATGAACGGGTTGAGAAGGTCTTCAGCTAGCGTTACTTGGGAATGCATCAGACTATGCGATCATGCTACAACCATGCACAGCAAGTCATTTTCCAATGCAAATGCGATGCTCGTAAATCTAGGACGCATGTGTTGAATGCAAAAGTGTCCATAGAGCTTATTCCTAAGTCTCTACTCTTGTCCTATGCGATGATGCAAGATGCATAAAGGTAAGGTGACTGCACACAATCATATCCTATCTCTAGAATGCATGCAATGCGTTGATAGCAAGCAGTGCTTATTCCTAAGCTCCTATCTCTTGATTATGTGTTCTATCTGACTCTCCCGAGCCTACATTCTAACCTGACTTTCCCAAGCCTAGATCCTGTCCTTAGACTACCCTCCTGAGTTTCTCTAATGAACGAATGAAGCATACATAATACAAGATGATCGCATAGAATGAAGATTCCCAGTTGTGCTAGCTAAATGCTTCTCAACCCATTCAACAGATTTAGCTACTCATGCGTAAATAACCAAGAGTGAACATATATAAAGAAGTAAATTCCATTTGTATAAATGAGTTAAGTACAAAATAACAATGGAAGATAAAGGTAGAGACCCTGGTAGCAATTCATTGCTGACCGAGGCTTTTACACTGTAAATCTCTATTCGGTTCAAAAGATATTCTTGCTTCCGCAGGCGTTGGCCCTCGCTCTGTCCTGGAAGTTTCTAGCGCTCTCCTAAGCTTACCGGAATGATCTGTCGGCACAACCTTCTTCTCTCGCGTCCACCTTAAAGTAATCTAAGAACTAGACTAACTATCAACAGAACTGTGAACTCATAAAAATGGTGAACCCCTTTTCTGAAGGATGCCTCTGGTGTTTATAGAGCTTCGGGGTGAAGACGGCTTCTCTCTTATGATTGCTCGGATGGGATGGCTTTAATTCCCTGACTGATGCGTTGAATATTTGTCATCGAAAAGCTAAATGTACTTGTTATTGTTAGCGGCTGTCAGCTTACCGTCATCAGCTTTCTGTCCCATCGCGATTAATTGTGCCTTTCACCCAGATGCGCCCATCAAGTTGCGCTGACCAGGTTGTGGCAATCCTTCTTGAGCAAATATTTGCGAACACAATCACTGCAAAGCCTTGCGGTAATGCTGCGCTCGACCAATGATTTCCTATGATCATAATTTCCGCCTTGCGTCAACGCATATTCTGCATAAAAACACAAAAATAAACTGTTTCTATGTGATGAACGCATGCGACCGCAATATTATGAATTTGATGCTTTTTGGACAAAATTAATCATATTTTATCAATGCAACCCAGCATTGTTTAAGAACTTAGTACTATGATAACATGCATTTCTGCCATTTTGCGATTGGCACTACTCGACACAATAGGGGACTCTATTTCTTGACTGATGATACTTCTTCTAGGGATTAGGACTAGTTTCATTTCTTTAAACTTTTCTACTGTTGAAAATTATTTTATATTATGGCATTACCGTCCTTGACATCCTAATTTTCAATATGTGAAGTATCTATTTCCGCATTTATTTCATAATATTAATATATCGTCCTTACATTGCGATGTGTGTATCTTGGCCAAACAAAGTCGTATCCCCTTTCATTCCCAGCCTTACAAATCAACTAGACCTTTTATGTCCACAGTGATGTCTGGGGTCCTTCACCAACCACCTCTTCTACAGGCAAATGTTGGTTTGTCACCTTTATTGACGACCATACCAGACTTACCTGAGTTTTCCTTTTGGCCGATAAATCTGAGGTGTCCTCTATATTCCAACGACTCTATGCTACCGTAGAAACCCAGTTCAACACAAAAGTTTCCATTTTGCAAAGTGACAATGGGCATGAGTTTGTTAACAACTCTTTCCGGGACTTCTTAGCTTTTAAAGGGATTGTCCATCAAAGCTCGTGTGCCTACACTCCTCAGCAGAATGAAGTAACCGAGAGAAAAAATAGGCATCTGGTAGAAGTCTGTCGTTTCCTTATGATATCTACCTCTCTTTCCTCCTATCTGTGAGGAGATGCTATCCTCATTGCAGCCCACCTCATCAACCACATTCCTGCCCGTGTTTTAGCCCTTTACACTCCCCTTAACTGTTTCAAGGAGTCGTATCCCAACACTCAGCTAATCCTCGACGTACCTCTCTGGGTGTTTGGTTGTGTTCTCTTTGTCCATACCCACAGTCCCAATCATACAAAATTTATCCCTCGTGCCAAGAGATGTGTCTTTATTGGGTACCCTCTCCCATCAACGTGGTATAAATGTTATCATCCCTCGTCTCGAAAATACTTTGTTTCCATGGATGTCACCTTTCTTGAAGATCAGCCTCTTCAAAGGGAGAGTCCTAGTGAAGAGGCTAATTGGTCTGCGTATTTCGTTCCCCTAGAGTTGTCGATTGAACGTGAACATGTTGGTCTTGTCTTTCCTACCAATCAAGTCCCTTGGATAACATACTACAGAAAGAATCTCAAGAAGGAAACGATGCCACTTGTCGTTTCTTCAGCTCTAGTTCATGAGTCTAACTTGATCTCAGCTCCACGTATGAGCATTCCTCTTTTTTATATTGATGATTTTGTTGAGACTAATACTTGCAGAGTGGATAAAGATATAGAAAAAGGTGACAGTGCTGAGAAAATAGAAGGAATTGAGAAGGATGAAGAAACTACTGGAAAAACAATACTGAGGAAATAGCTCCAGAAAATGAGAACAGTGTAAGGGAAGGTGATTGTGTGGAAGGTCCCTCTAAAGAAAGGCCCATGGATCAGACGATTGATTGCAGTAAGAAACTTGGAGAGGAGCAAAGTCGTGATGCGTCTCTCGATCTTCCCATTGCTCTAAGAAACGAAACTAGATCATGCACGAAGTTCCCTATGCATAGTTATATGATGTACAGTAACTTATCTCCCGAGTTCAAGGCTCTCATTATCAGCCTAGATACAGTGGTGGTTCCAAATAGTATATATGTTGACATGGAAGCTCCTGAGTGGAAGGTTGCAGTTATGGAAGAAATGAGAGCTCTAGAGAAAAATGGGACATAGGAATATGTTACTCTTCTTGAGGGGCACAAGACGATTGGATGTAAATGGGTTTTTACTGTTAAGTACAAGTCTGATGGCACGATTGACAGATACAAGGCAAGACTGGTTGCCAAAGGTTTTACTCAAATCTTTGGTATAGATTACTCTAAAACATTCTCCCCTATAGCCAAACTCAATATGATCTGGGTGTTGTTATCTATTGCTATTAATAAAAATTTGCCTCTTTATCAATTGGATGTGAAGAATATGTTTCATAATGGAGAACTTGAAGAAGAAGTCTATATGAGTCCTCGACCTGATTTCGAGAACCAGTTTAAGCACCGGGTTTGTAGATTAAAGAAGTCGTTTTATGGGTTGAAACAGTCTTCAAGAGCCTGGTTTGACAAATTCACCACGTTTGTTAAATCACAAATGTATGATCAGGGGCACTCAAACCACACATTGTTTACAAAGAAGTCTGGTTCAGGAAAGATCTCAGTGCTTATTGTTTATGTCGATGACATTGTGTTGAGCGGTGACATTACTGTTGAAATTATGAGACTTAAAACAAAGATGGCTGAAGAATTTGAAATTAAAGATCTGGAAAAATTATGATACTTTCTTGGGATGGCGGTGGCTCGGTCAAAGGAAGGTATCTCAGTCTCTCAATGAAAGTACACTCTGGATCTTCTCAGGGAAATAGGAATGACTAGGTGTAAACCAGTGGACACCCCTACGGAGTATAAAGCATGAGCAATACTAACAATGGAGCTTCTATCAGTAAAGAGAGATATCAGCGATTAGTCGGAAAGTTGATATATTTATCTTACATGAGACCTGATATATCATATGCAGTGAGTGTTGTCAGTCAGTTCATGCAAGCTCCTTACGAGGAACATATGACAGTCGTTGAATGCATTTTATGATATCTAAAGGGCACTTCTGGTAAGGGCCTACTGTTCAGGAAGTCAAATAAAGGTTGCATTGAAGCATATATTGATTCGGATTGGGTTGGATCTGCTATTGATAAAAAGTCAATGTCGGGGTATTGCACTTTTGTCTGGGGCAATCTGGCCACTTGGAGAAGTAAAAAATAGGGGGTAGTTACCAGAAGTAGTGTAGAAGCCAAGTACATAAAATATTGACAAATCTTCATCAAGATAGTGAGCTTCCGATGGAATTATTTTGTGACAATAAGGCAGCAATAAGTATTACAAACAATCCAGTCCAGCATGATAAAACCAAACACGTCGAAATTGACAGACATTTTATCAAGGAGAGACTGGACAACGGAAGCATATGTATTCCCTACATTCCTTCTAATCAGCAGATTGCAGATGTCCTTACAAAGGGGTTGTTGAGACAGAGTTTTGATTATTGTATCAGCAAGTTGGGTCTTATTGATATTTACACCCCAACTTGAGGGGGGGTGTCGAAAAGAAGTGATTTGCCCAAGGGATTTTTTGTAATTTTCTTATGAGCCCAGGGTTTTCATCTGTCTATTTATTTGAGCAAGTCTTCCTGTATTTTGTATCACTTCAATAATAAAAAAATAAGTCTCTATAGTGGTTTTTTCTTCCTGGTTCTAGGGTTTTCCACGTAAATCATTTGTGTTCCTCTTCAACTTCATCTTTTATTTTCCTCATGTCTAATCTTAGTTGACAAAAGAGCCACGTCGCACTATGCTGAATTCAAAGTATATATCAAGTAGAAAATGAAAAAGGAATTGATAAGCCTGCAAAGCATGATTTTCTTTTCTAAATAAGAAAATTCCCCGCCCTAGCTACAATGCATACCAAAAGCCTAAAGGCATGATGCAACTGCAGAAATAGAAATTGAGGAAACAATGTATACCATCATGGTAAAAATGATAACCATTTGGATTTAGCAGCTATTCTAATGCACTCTTCGTTGGCTGAAATAAAAATTTATGTAGTAATACTGAAAAGATACTTATCCATTCAATTTTTTGACAATGAGGTTTCCTCCAAAATTTATGACAAAGAAAAAACTTGCAATAGTCCTTGCCCAAAATTTTTATTTATGATCAGATAGCGAGGTACTAAGAAGGTTAGCACTCCTAATTCTCTAGAGAGAATACACAGAATTGTCAAAAGATAACCCCTAGCAAGCAAAACCACCTAATAACAATCCTTTCAACATATTCTAACACACAAAATACCTTGGGCACCACTTCCCACGTACGCGTATATACTTTTACAATTAGGGGGCTTATCCCCTTGCTAGAGATGGGGAGGGGAAGGATCGCCATTGCCTATGTAGCATCTAAAATGCAAGTATGCATTTTGTAAGAAAATTGAAAGGAAAGATACTTTTCATTAGTTTTCACGCCACAACCACAATTATATGAATATTTATTTAAAGCCATTAAGGTGATTATCCCCTTCTCCCCCGACCTAACATATTTTCATTTCCCAAATAATAAATTAAAGACTTCAATAATTCCAGGTTTTCTCTTTTTCATCAACACCAACAAGCAACAGAGAGAAAATTCGACGGAGAAAAATCAAAATGGGAACCAAAAGAGCAAAATAAAAACCAAGATTTTTACTGTTATCCTTCTTGCAATCCTCCCTCTGTCTCTTTCGTCGAGCCATATTGAGAATCCTAGTACATCCAACATAATCAGGATGGGACTCTGACGGTTCCCCCATAATCTCAATCCGGAGCAAACTATCAGAGAAATTACTATCGTTAAAAGGGAATCCAAAATCGGCGTAGAATGATGAAACATAAACGACATGAGAATAATCGGGATGCATCCCGACCAGTCGTGAGGTAAAAAATATCTGAGTTAAAAAAATCCTTCATTTCTCCACCCCACTGTCAAAGTCTCAAGAATCATCTGAAAGACAAAAAAGAATTGGAAGCTCTAGAAGGATGGGAAGGCACTACATTTCAGTTTGAAGAAGGATGGTGAGAAATGGATTGAGCCCTTGGCAATGGAGAAACGTAAAGAGAAAGAGTGAAAATTTAGAGAGAGAGAGAGAGAGAGAGAAATAAGAACAACTAAAGCAAGAGGCGCCTTTGAAGAAGAAGTATTTTTTCTAAGTTAATTCATCTCCCTAGCCTGCACGCATACGAAGGCATTTTTCTTTTCCTCTTTTTTTCAGTTCATTTCCCTCTATATCTTTTTTTTCATTTCATTTCATAGCCTATTTTGAACAACGCTATCCTCAGAGGTTATAAAATAACCTTTTTCTTGTAGTGGTGGATTCTGATTCCAAATTCCATTTCTGTATTGAAGATTATTTACAGTTCTGGTAGGTTTGTTTTATGCATTGAGTTTATGTGATAAATCTTTGTGGATGGTTGTTGATGGATGTTTACGGGATAAACGTCTCTATTTTATGGCTTTCTGTTTAATATACAAAGTTAGTTTGTAAGGGCTCTTGCGTTTTTGGGCATTAATTTACAATCGAGTCTATATTCATTAAGTTTTAAGTTGCTTGTGAGGCTTCGAAAGAAGGGTTGCAATGCGTTTCAATGGAGAAGATGAAACGAAGGATGTCGCATCGTGTAGCTAGAGCTAAACGATCATTTAGATTTTGTTATACGGTCGTGTAGAGTTTGCTACATGATCGTGTAGCATTTGCTAAATGACTGCATAGTTAATGTTACGCGGTCGTGTAGAGTTTGCTACACAATCGTGTTATATTGGTTGCATGATCGCGTAGGCGCTGGCTTAGTAGACGATCGTGCGATATATGATACTTGACACATTCTTGCATGCTAAATGATCATGTAAACTATCATGCTCATCGCATAGTCATTAGCTACACAATCGCATAGTATATGATACTGGACACACCACACGGTCATGTAGACTATGATGCTCATCGCATAGTCATTAGCTACACGATCGCATAGTGTACGATACTTGACGCATGCCACATGATCCGTGGCTTTTGTCATAAACCTTTAAAGCGTCATTACAAAACTAGATGTCACACGGGGTTCATTTCAGTTTTGCTAAACCATATTGGATGTTATTTTTTTTTTCAACGAGTATTTGTTGAAACCTAATGTAGGTCAATGTGTTTCTTTTTTAGCAATATGTATGATTTTTCGTTAGTTGCCTCTAGTTTGACCAATTACATACATTGGAAAGAGTCTCTTAAGACATGTTTCGTGGTAAACAACCTCAAGTTTGTCATGGTTAAGGAGTGTCCTCAAGTCCTGACCCTTGATGCACCACGAAGTGTTCGTAATGCATATGAAGTGTGGATGAAGGCTAATTCATTGGTTCGACTTCACATTTTGGCTAGCATACCTGATGCATTGGCCAAAAGGGTTGAGAACATGGTCATTGCACGTAAGATCATGGACTCATTGCAAGAATTTTGAACTTCAGTTCTTACTTTTTAAGCACAAAGGGATGGATGACAAAGAAACCAGTAGTGTTAGTTCCGAAGATAATCTCTAGTCTTCCTTGAATGTCAAGGAAGTAGAAGAGAAAGCAAGTATTGTTGACTCTGATGTAGTTCATCAATGAGAAGTGTTCTCTGAAATGGAACTTGCAGCTTATTTAGGTTCTGATACTGATCCCACTACTCTTCAAAAGAGAAAGAAGTTTAAAGACAGTCAATATGATTTATTGGTCTTGGAGATGTGTTTGGTAGAGAATGATGATTATGCATGGATACTTGATTCAGTTGATACTTATCCCACTTCTCTCCAAAGAGCAAGCAAGCAGCTTTAAAGGCTTGACAAGGATGATGAGCACATGCGTTGGGGTTGAATGGGCGCAAGGATGCATTGAGAAGCATCAGACCATACAATGCATTTTGAAACCATAAGCACAAGGTTGCGTTGGACGATGGACGCAACCGGATGAGCGCATGAGGCATACGTCGATGAGCCACCAAATGAGCACATAAACCGAGTGCTGGGCGCAATCGGATGAACGCATGGGGCATGCGTCGATGAGCCACCAGATGAGCGCATAAGCCGAGTGTTGGGCGCAATCGGATGAGCGCATGAGGCATGCGTCAATGTACTACCAGATGGGCGCACAAGTCCAGTGAAGGGCACAAAGATTGCTATGCAAAGGGCCATACGATGGGTAGTAGGCGTGAGCTGAAGGCTTTGACACATTGGAGCCTTGAACGCCTAACGTAATATATGGACGCAAGGCATGGATGCATGGTAATGAAGTTGCTGCCTAGTCGAGTTAAGGCCTAAGAATTTGGCTAAGGGTTCAACACACAGTAAGCATATACATGAAGAAGATTGCCAAAGACTGTGAGTGACTCTAAATGCTTTAAATATTTTTAGTAAATTGCTTAAGCTTATAAATGTTTAGCAATGCATGTTTACTGAAAGCTAGTTATGACAGTTATTCTCAAATAGCTTTATAGCAACGTAACTCACATTAATGTTATGTTTATGCTATGCTTTACAATGACCATGAGGATGCGTTAGTAAGGAATGCGTTTGGGCAACTAAGTCATTAAAAGATAAGAATATGCGAGTAAGTATAAATAGCTTAGTACTGAAGTACATGAAGAAGGTACTGAAGCTTGGACTTAGAATGTGAATAGCTCAGTACTGAAGTACATGGAGAAGGTACTGGAGCTTTGTCCTAGAATTTTAATAGCTCGATACTAAAGGACATGGAGAAGGTATCCGAGCAACTCGATACTGAAGTACATTGAGAAGGTATCTGAGCAATAATACCTAAGGTATGACGGTACTTAAACTAGAATTATACAAATAAATGAAAAGTTGTTATTGGTAGTGTCGAGATCACTCCACTTTAGCTATGAATTCATGTTGAGGGATTGAGTAAAGGTCCTCTCCCAACTAAGGATGCAAATTATGATTGTAGGAAGTGAACAGAAAGGGTTTCTTCCTAGTTAAGTAGTAATGTAGTAAAGAATGATAAAGAGTGAGAAAGAGGGCCATTCTAGACTGATAGGCTAAGGCATAGTCCAACAAAGCCTAAAAATGCTATATGATGTTGATGTTAACATGAATAATAGTTGCCAAGTTTATGTTTCAGTAAAAGCTTTCAGTTTTGATAGGAAATTTATGTATGAACGTTATGCTTAAATGTTAGCCACTCACTAGGCTTCCAGCTCATGTTTTCAAATGTTTTCCTTTCAGGTAGCGGTCAGTTCCCAAAAGAGTTCACTGCTGCTACTCTGCTACTTAAAGAGTCAGATTGAAAGAAGCTTAATTGAAAACTTGTATTTAGTTAGTACACATGTGTCTGTCTAGTGACTAGTATTCTAGTCGGGGCTCACTAAATTGTAAGATTCAATTATGACCAATGCTGCAAAACCCTGTAATGTAATTGTATTAAGTTCTGAGTTAACTGCACAGTGTATTGATGATATATACATTTTAAGGGTTGAGAATATTTAACAGGTTAAATAGGCAGTAAGTGCCAGCAAAAGGGTTGGTAACTACTGCAGTCACCACTCCATCCAGGTTAAGAGGGTAATCTGGGGTGGGTTGTGACAAGTTGGTATCAGAGCAAAAGATTTTGGGAAGAAAAGGGAAAAGTTTATATATGTAAGTCTGAGTTCTAAGTTCTTAGCATGTGTACTATCTAAGTAAAAGAAAGATGTCAAGTAAAAGTGGCAAGCAGAGCAGGCAGACAGACAAAGGAAACTCTGACCCTACCTTTGGAAGCTCTGAGATTCGAAGGAACAAAGATTCCAGTAAGTGAAAGATAAAGTTTCAGAGACTCAGGAAGGAAGACTTCGAAAAGGGAAGTCAGAAGTCACACAGGTAAACGTTGACTTTTCACTAGAGATAGAATGTTTAGCAGGCTTGCTCAGAGGTTAGTGGCAAACGTGAAATCTATTCTAGTGAATTTAGAGAAAAGATGAGCAAGAGTGAGCTTGAAATGTACCAGAGATACATTAAGTATAAAATAAGGAACAATATGTCTAGCAGAAGGTAAAGAGGAAAAGGTCCAGATGTGCTGATGTTCCAGGTAATAGCTCAAAGTTTGAATTATAACTGAGCTAGAGACTGGTACAGTTAAGAAAACCTTATGTATATGGTATAGTAAGTCATAGACTAGAAATGTTATAGTAGAATGAATGCCTTCTCTTAAGTATGGATATACAGGACATGTTAAGAGGAGTGGCCGGAGTTAGGTCGGAAAGTCTAGCTGATACGAATAATGATTTCACAGCTAGCAAGCAATTCAAAGGTATGGCAACTGGAAAAGAATTTTCCAGTGGTATTGGTAGGAAAGGGAAAAGACCACCCTAGTAATAAGTAGATGCTATGACTCAGTAAAGAATGGAAGAATCATCAAATGATGTAACAAGTACAGTGCATTATTATGACCAAGTTGTTCATACATATTAGTATCACTTGGTATGAACAAAGTTAATATCAGAGTAGCACAGCGGAAGTGTAGTAAAAGAAAAAGAAGTAAAAGGTTGTAAAGTTTTACGACCAAAGGGTGTTGTGAAACAATACTTATAAGTAAGTCCGAGCAAATTTTGAGGACGAAATTTCTTTAAGAGGGAGGTAATTGTCAACCCCGTACTCCATTTTCCTACAAAAGTAAGTAACAAGCGTGTTAAGAGAAATTATGAAAGGAGTTAAAGGAAGTGGGAAGATGGAGGAAGAAAATTCTAAGTATTAGAAATACTTAGATGTGTGAATTTAAATAATATAATAAGAGGAAATTTGGCTAAGTATGAAAGCAAAATATGGACATGCGTTGATGGAGAAGTATGGACGCATGAGGTTACCTGTGAAGGAACCAAGGCTTGTAGAGGCTAAGTGGTGAAGGCAAGGATAAGCAATGTGTTGGTACCAAGGGTGAACGCATGAGTGAAAGTTATGATCCGTTGGTAAGCAGTCGGAGCCATGCGGTGAGGCGAGGGCATGTGTTGATGTGGTGTGAGGCATTCATCGAGGGATGGCATGCGACAAGGGATGCATGCGGCGTTGGACGCGGTAGTGCTATGCGATGATATGCCACAATGGACGCGGCAGTGCTACACTATGCGTTGGTAAGGTGCTATGCGTTGGTGCTATGCAGCCTATGCGTTGGTGCTATGCAGCCTATGTGTTGGTGCTTGTAACGCGATGGGATATGTGTATGATATTAAATGCTCACAATGATGCAATACTACTACTATTTATGCGTTAATTAGGGATTGTTCAGGTAGTATGCCCTGTGTTGTCATAAGTTTCCTTACGATGGAACCAGTGTAATTCCACCGCAAGTTTCTCGGTGTGATCCAAGGTCGAACACGGGGAAGTGGTGTCGGTTATTATGGTATGTTCATGGTATATGCGACCAGGTTTTTTTAATTCTTTATAAAAGGTGTGTACAGTATGTAAATTGCAGTAAAATAAAGGAAAGTGGTAAAGATGCGAAAAGATATAAAAATACAATAAACCTAAGCTAGATGTTACAAGATACAGGCATTATGTGCAAGATACTAGGATTAAGGCTGGCTGTGAAGGTTGTGCAAAGACGTGGGATGCGACGACAAGTCTTGTGAACAGATTAGAAAGAGAAAGATAAGTATTACAAACAACGCAAGTTCTTAATTGAATTGAAGGTACAAATACTGTTCCGCTATTCTCTTAGCGTACACCTCTCAATGATCGGCCGCGTTTCCCACATGTCTGTGGTGAAATAGAGTCTAACGTAATGAATGCAAGGTTGCTTCTATGTCTGGAAGTACTACTCGCTTTAGTTAATGCACTCTTTTGTCCTTCTCTCGATAGATCAGAATGACATCTTCACTTCTGCTCTCACAGGTGAAGATGTCATCTAGCATACTTTAGCTAAACGTATTTTATAACTTTAATACATATTAATTTCTTGGTGATTCATATTGCTCATCAAGGGATTAAGAAAACATCAAGAAGAAAGTGACTAATGGGTGAACGGAAATAGACAGAAAATGGTGAACGAAATCTATCGAAACATTTAATATTTCTACTAAGTGTTTGATACATGATGTGTGAATGAAGAGATAAAGAAAATATGAAATACAATGAAAGAGAGATAGAATAGATACAATCCAGTGCCAATGTCTTGGCACAGATTCGATGGAGATCTGCTTGTCGGATCTGATGGTTTCAATGGCAGGAAGAGCTTCCCTCTCAGGCTTACTCCATCGGTACCAAGGGTCCCTGCACAGAGCTTCGATCGGGTATATGACAGGTCGAATCTGAGATTCACCTCTCGGCCTTATCTCGTTCTCTTCCCGGATTTCTTCTCTTCAGCACTCAGCTCAACCTTTTCTCTTCTAAAATCTAACAGCACTTAGCCCAGTATCAAATAGCATACTTTTCTCTGAAATCACTAGGTATTTATAGGAGCAAATCCTTTGACACCAGCCTTGTGGTCCCCACGTGATGGTTATGGTAATTCCGCAGATGGAGGGATATTATTCCTTTTGTTATGGAATCAGACCATCAATTCTACACAACCGTTAGTTGTACACGTGTCTCAATCCTCCGCTCTCGCGTTGCTTAGTTGCATCTTTCGATCATGGGTTCGCATAAAGTGTTTGCTTTTATTACCGCATGCGGTCGAAGTGTAGCTCTGGACCAACTGTCACATTCTGTCGTTACTTACAATGGAACCAAGTATAATTCCTTACAATGGAACCAAGTATAATTCCTTAAGAAGGGGCTGATCCCAACAACGCATGACAAAACTGTATTAAGGGATCGGGTGATGGCCGTATATTGTATTCCACGCGACATTCCTATTGATGTGGGAAGGTTGATCGCAGGGCAGATCAGAGCACTAGTGGGGCATATACGGGGGCAGTACTTCTTCCCGTGGATTGTCTCAAGTTTATGCCTAAGTGCAAATGTAGGGATTGATGAGGAGCCCATGTCCACGGCCTCATCAACATTAAAATTCTGAGGATGCTCCTCAAGGATTCTCCATATTGCCCGAAACTGCCAACAAAGGGACCTGCGATTGATTTGAATGCACCAGGAACCCAGACCAAAAAGAAGAAAAAGAGAAGAGAAGGGAAAAGAGAGGGTGCATGAGTCACCAGTGCATGATCCTGAGCCCTTAAACCCTCTTCCCTTAGTCATCAAATCTCCAAACCCTCCAAGCCCGCCAACGCAAAGCTCCTCCCCTCTTCATGAACCTATTATCAATCTTCCTCTTTTCCTCAACTCTCCAATTCAACCAGTAGCCCCATCTTCACCAACAACTTCTTTACCATACCCCACTACCCCACCGCTGCAAGTTGATGACCCACATGCTTTGGGTGAAGGCACATCTGCCCAACCCCAAAACGATGCTGGCGAGACATCGCAGGCACAACCATCCTCCACCTCCTTGGCTACTGAGTTAGCTAAAATGAGAAGCCTTTTCGCCCAAAAACAAGAACTGGTCTCTCAGCAGCATCACTTCTTCAACCATCGATTTGAGGTAGCAATGGAGCGCATTGATGAGATTCAACGCAGTGCTGCAACTTCAAGAAGAAAGTGACTAATGGGTGAACGAAAATAGACAGAGAATAGTAAATGAAATCTATCGAAACATTTAATATTTCTACTAATGTTTAATACATGATGTGTGAATGAATAGATAAAGAAAATATGGAATACAATGAAAGAGAGATAGAACAGATACAATCTGGTGCCAATGTCTTGGCACAGATTCGATGGAAATCTACTTGCCGGATAGGATGGTTTCGATGGTAGGAAGTGCTTCCCTCTCAGGCTTGCTCCACCG